>NC_072405.2:37272045-37575075 GCF_028858775.2 Pan troglodytes
AGCACATTTTGATTAGGCTAGGCTAAGCTATGATGTTTGATAGGTTAGATGTATTAAATGCGTATTCAACATAACAATACTTTCAACTTACTGTGGGTTTATCAGGATGTGACCTTACGCTAAGTTGAGGAGCATCTGTACTGTATTTCTAAAGGAAGCTGGGATATGAATATCTGGCATTTTCAAGCTTCTTAATGAAAAATAGGTACTCCATCTTATTAGTATTGAAGAATCTCGAGTGTTTCCCATCTTAAAAAGAAAACACAAGCTCCCTCAACCTCACTTTCCCATCCAGATTCTGCCATGTTTCTGTTTTCTCATCTATAGACAATATTGACTATTCTCACCCCCATTTCTTGATGAACTCTTCAATCCACCAGAATCTGGTGTATACCCCTCATTAATCTCCAAAACTCTTTTTCACAATTTTGCTAAAATTCATGGACAAATTTCAGTTTTCTGGTTTGATATTTCAGCAGTTTTTGTCAATGATCATTCCTTCTTTATGAAACACTTGCTTCTGCGGCTTCTTTGATACTTCTGTGTTTTGGGTTTTCTTCTTTTGGGGGCTGCTTCTTGCCCTTCAAGTTCCTCAGAGCTCTGCTCCAGGCCCTATTCTTGTCTAAACATACTCCATAAGCAAGCTCATCTACCTTTATAGCCTCATTTACCACTTACAGACTAGCCTAGGCCTCTCTGTTGAGTTCCAGAGAGAACTTTATACTAGATATTTCTTTTCGGGTGTTTCAAAGTCATCTCAAAGATGCCTTTTTATGCTTTAAAAAACATACTTAAGTTTTCTCCGCTTCTAGTATTGCTTATTGTAGGAAATGACACCAACGATCAAACACCTATTCAAGCTAAAAACCTGAGGATTACTCTGATTCTTACTTCCTTCATGTTAACTCTTCTATATTCTATTTCCAAATATCACCAATTTCACCATTTCTCCCTTTTCCTCCTGTAGTCACCCTGATCCAAGTCATTGTCAGTGATGGCCTAGAATGGTTACTGTAAAATCTCCTAATGACACTCCCTAGTGCTGGTCTTGCCCTCTTTCCCCACGGGATAGCAAGATGGATAATGTTATCCTTAAGTCTTTTTAAACCCTTGCCCTTAGGGTAAAGTCCAAACTATTTAATGTGCTTTGTAAGACTCTCCAACATATTTGCACTCACTTATCTCTAACATTATTACTACTTTTCTTTTTGCATTTGATGTTCCAGCTAATCTTCTTTAAGTTTCTCAGTTGGGCAAGCTTTTTCCTGCCTGTTACCCCACATGCTGTTCTCTCTAAGTAGGTGAATTCACCCTCCCACCTCGCCTTCACCATCCCATTTCCCCACTTCTCAACCCGGCAATGTCCATTAGTTCTTTGTGTCTTACTTTAAATACTTGCCTAGATTAGGTTATGATATTTTCTTACATGCTTCTGGAATACTCTGTACTTTCCCTATAGTACACATTACAACTTATTGTAATTATTTGTCTGTTTTCCCACTAGACTGTAAACTGCATAGGGTTAAGAACCATGCATTTCTCTTTCTCTCCCCATAGCACCCAGCACAGTTCTTGACTCATAGTAAATGCTTAGTAACGTCTGCTAAGTGAATAGAGATCCTTTGATCTGTTGTATTTTGATTTATTTATCTATTTTGAGACAAAGTCTCACTCTGTCGCCCAGGCTGGAGTGCAGTGGCGTGATCTCACTGCAGCCTCCACCTCCTGGGTTCAAGTGATTCTTTTTTTTTTTTTTTTTTTTTGTGGGGGCGGAGGGATGGAGTCTCACTCTTGTCACCCAGGCTGGAGTGCAGTGGCACAATCTCGGCTCACTGCAACCTCCATCTCCCAAATTCAAGCGATTCTTCTGCCCCAGCCTCCCAAGTAGATGGGACTACAGGCATGTGCCACCACATCCGGCTAATTTCTGTATTTTTAGAGACAGGGTTTCACCATGTTGGCCAGGCTGGTCTCGAACTCCTGACCTCAAGTGATCTGCCTGCCTAGGCCTCCCAAAGTGCTGGGATTGCAGGCGTGAGCTACCGTGCCTGGCCTGATCTGTTTTAAAAAGAGATAACCTCCTTGTATTAAATAAATCAGCCTAACCACTTGAGATGGGTAAGTTCAGTGTGTACATTTATATTCATCTACAGAAAAACTACCGGGAATTTTATAAACCTGCATTGTCAAAGAGGATATTAGAAAACGATGGGGACTTATATAGTAAAATCTGTATTTAGGAACTTAAGGATCAAATTGTAAATGTGGGATCAAATAGATACCCCATCTATTAAAGAATGGCCAGTGGGAAATTTAACATACTAATTAAACACTTAAAAAAATTGCCTCATCAGAATCATCTTTTCCCACTTTAAACTGTGGACAGGCACTGTTTTGCTAGGTAAGTAAATATCTGAACACATGCCTTCACTTGTCTTGATCAAGACAAACATCTGTATAAACTTCAGCTTAGCATTCTTTGAACCACAGCACTACAGACAGCCATGACAGTTAATGTGATACTGAAGCCTATTTGACATCCCTAACCTAAGTTAGAGGGTCAGTAACATTTGAATTAATAAAATAAATATGTGGTTTTCATTTCAGTGAAAATTTCTTTTTTTGCTCTTATTTCAGTGAGAACTTCCTTGTTAGAATATATTCTACTTTATTTGAACCCAGTGTTATACTTGTAATACCTATAATGGAAATGAAATGCTTTATAAAAACCAGTGAATGCATTATAAGCATATGCAAATAGAGTGAAAGAACTGCAAAGGAAATTCCGCAGAACATATTTTTATTTCTTCAAAGGTGGCTATAGAAGTACTTCTGGATTAGATATGTTCAGTTGCAAAATAACAAATTCTGTGGAAACCAACAAACTATAAAGGAAATTTATTTGTTTATATATCACAAAATCCAAAGACAGGTAAGACTTCTGGCAAAAATTGATCCAGAGGCTCTAAGATGTCATCAGTAATCTTTGTTGTTGTTATAATGTTGTGTTGTTTTACTTTGCATTCTCAACTTCCTAGAGCAACTCTATCCAATAGGAATATAATGCCTATTACATTTTAAAATTTAAATATTCTAGTTACTACATTTTATGAAGTAAAAAGAAACAGATGAAATTCATTTTTTTTAAAGAGACAGGGTCTGACTGGGCGCCGTGGCTCACGCCTGTAATCCCAACACTTTTGGAAGCTGAGGCGGGCGGATCACAAGGTCAGGAGATGGAGACCATCCTGGCTAACATGGTGAAACCCCGTCTCTACTAAAAATACAAAAAATTAGCCGGGCATGGTGGCAGGTGCCTGTAGTCCCAGCTACTTGGGAGGCTGAAGCAGGAGAATGGCGTGAACCCAGGAGGTGGAGCTTGCAGTGAGCCAAGATCGCGCCACTGCACTCCAGCCTGGGTGACAGAGCGAGACTCTGTCTCAAAAAAAAAAAAAAAAAAAAAGAGGCAGAGTCCTGCTCTGTTGCCCAGGGTGGAGTGCAGTGGCCATATTCACAGGTGTATGAGAGTTTTGACCTGCTGTGTTTCTAACTTGGGCTGGATCACCCCTCCTTGGGCAACTTGGGTGGTTCCCTACTGCTTTAAGTGGTCACCATATTGATGCCATACTTAGTGGGGGCACCTGATCAGCTTTAGCACACTATAGCACAGAACTCCTGGGTTCAAGTGATCCTCTTGTCTCAGCCTCCTGAGTAGCTAGAACTATAGACATGTGACACTGTGCCTGGCAAAATTAATTTTAATAACAGGTTTTATTTAACTCAGTATTTCCAAAATATTACTATTTCACATGGAATTAGTATAAAAATTGAGATATTTTACGTTCTTAAGTCTTCAAAACTGGTATTTTACTCTTACAACATGTCTCAATTCAGACTAGCCAGATTTCAAAGGCCCAGTAACCACATATAGCCAGTGGCTACTGTTTTGGACAGCAGTTATAGTTTCTACTTTGTCTTAAGGCTGGCTCTCATTTTCTCAAGTTGGCCACTGCAGTCAGCAGATTTATGTGTTTTCTTGTTCATATCTTTAAGAAAGAAGACAGCATATTTTCAGTATCTGCCCTCTAAGTAAGGGGAAATTTTTCCCCAGAATCCCTCAGCAGATGTCACCATGAGTTTCATTGTTTGTATTGGGCCTTCTGATCATCCATGATTCCTGCCACTGTAACCAGGAGGATGAAATGTACTGAATAGTATGTGCCAATCAGGAATTACCCATGGGATATAACCCAGGATCACAAATCCTATGCTATTCACAAAGAGTTTTTCTCCTGTGTTTTGTTCTAGAAGTTTTATATTTTTGGGTTTTCCATGTAAGTCTGTGACCCACTTTGAGTTAATGCGTGTAGAAGATTTGAGGTATGGGCAAGGTTTTATGTTTTTGGATATAGATTTCCACGTGTTCTAGCTCCATTTATTGAAAAAGGCTATCCTTTTTCCATTGAATTGACTTTACACCTTTGTCAAATATTAATTGACCATATTTGTGTGAGTCTGTTTCTGGACTTTCTATTATTCTATTCTATTGATCTATCTGTCTGTCCCTTTTCTACGAACACACTATCTTCATTACGGTATTGTAAGTCTTACAATCAGTTAATATGAGTCTTCCAACTTTTTTTTTAAAATCTAAATTGTTTTTACTATTCTCATTCATTGGCCTTTCCATACAGATATTAGAGTTAGCTTGTTAGGCAGACATGGGAGGATAGCTTGAGCCCAGGAGTTCAAGACCAGCCTGGGCAATAGAGTGAGACTTTGTCTCTACAAAATATAAAAATTAGCCAAACTTAGTGATGCATGCCTGTAGTCCCAGCTACTCAGGAGGCTGAGGTGAGAGGAACACTTGAGCCCAGGAGGCAGAGGTTACAGTGAGCAGAGATCATATCACTGCACTCCAGCCTGGGTGACAGAGCAAGACCCTGTCTCAAAAAAAAAAAAAAAAAAAAAAAAGAATTACCTTGTTAATATATACCAAAAGATCTTCTAGAATTTTTATTGGGATTGTGTTGGCCGTTAGAGCAATTTGGGCAGAATTTACATCTTAGCAATATTAAGTCTTCTGGTCCATGAACACTGTATATCTCTCCATTTATTTAGATCATCTTTGATTTTTTCTGTTGTTTTCAGCATTCAGATTCTTCATCTATTTACTAGACTTATGCCTAAATATTTTATGATTTTGGTGCTATTATAAATGGTATATTTTTATTGGATTGTTAGTTCATTGTTAATAAGTAGAAATGTAATTGATTTTTGTATATTATCTTTGTATCTTATAGCCTTGATAAATTCATATGTTAGTTTGAAGAGTTTTTTTTCTAGAAACCTTAAGATTTTCTACATGACAATCACATTGCGTGTGAATAGAAAAGGTTTTACTTTTTCCTTTCCAGTCTGTGCTTTTTTTTTCCCTTACTGTATTATACTGACTAAAACTTTTGGTATGATACTGAATAGTAGTGGTTAGAATGGACAGACTTGTCTGTTTTCAGTGTTAAGGCAAAAGCATTTTATCTTTCATTATTAAATATGATATATTTAGGGTTTTCATGGATGCCATTTATCAGTTTAAGGAGGTTCTATTTTTAGTTTGCTCCGAGTTTTGGTCATGAATAAGATATTATATTAACTTTTATCAAGTGCTTTTTCTTCATTTTTCTTATTTAGTCTGTGATTATGGAGAATTACATTGACTGATTTTTGAATACTGAATAAACCTTGCATGCTGTATTGTTCTTTTCATATATTGCTGGATTCAGTTGGCTACAGTTTTGTTGAGGATTTTTTCATCTGTGTTCATCAGGGATATTAGTTTGTAGTTTTCCTGTCATGTAATTTAATCCTCTGGCTTTTGTACTAGGATAATATGCTGGCCTTATAAAATGATTTGGGAAATTCTTTCTTCTCTTCTATTTTCTGGAAGAGACTGAGTAGGATTGCCATTATTTCTTCATTGAATATTTGGTCAAATTGGCCAGTGAAACTATCCAGGCCTGCAGTTTTCTTGGTTGTGATATTTTTAAACTATGAACTCAGTTTCCTTAAGAGCTATTCAACTATTCATGTTATTTTTATTTTTATTTTTATTTTTTGAGATGGACTCTTGCTCTGTCGCCCTGGCTGGAGTGCAGTGGCGTGATCTCGGCTCACCACAACCTCTGCCTCCCAGGTTCAAGAGATTCTCCTGCCTCAGCTTCCCGAGTAGCTGGGGCTACAGGTGCATGCCACCACACCCGGCTAATTTTTTGTATTTTTAGTAGAGATGGGGTTCCACCGTGTTAGCCAGGATGGTCTCAATCTCCTGACCTTGTGATCCGCCTGCCTTGGCCTCCCAAAGTGTTGGGATTATAGGCGTGAGCCACCACGCCTGGCCATGTTGTTTCTTTTGGTAGTGTATGTATTCAAGGAGCTGGTCCATTTCATCTGAGTTACTGAATTTATGGACATAGACTTGTTTATAGTATTACCTGGTACTTTTAACCTCTATAGGGTCTCTAATGATGTTCCCTCTTTCATTATCAAAAAATCATAACTCGTGAAATGTTTGTGCTGTATTTGAGTTTATAAACATCATTTTACCACCAGCACACCGAGTTTAAGTGCTTCCCGCCTTTCATTTAACATAAGTATTTTAAAGTAGTAAGTATCACTGTCATCAATAACATAGTCATTTTCTGGAACATGAATAAACACATAAGGTCTGCTGCTATTTATGATATATTATCAAAGTTGTTTACACACCTGTATTCAGTGTGTAAAGTCATAACCCTGTTTTAAAAACAGCAGGAACTTCTGAAGACATCCAAATAACTATAGCAACTTTTAAAGTATTTCTTTATACTATCAATTCTAAATAGAAAAATTAGGGAATTAGAAAACAGGGAAGTTCTTTTTCTTGAGGAAAACAGAGAGGAAAGTGACAGAATATTGACTGCTCAGTGTTCATGTCATAAATTTTTCTCCATTGGTGAAGGATTAACCCAGTAACAGATACAGTTAGCCTTCTAACTGTACACTATGTTTTTGACTGTGCCTTTGTTTGTGGGGAATTGGTTCCAGGACTCCCTTTGGCTACCAAAATCTGCTGATGTTCAAGTCCCTTAGATGGCCCTTCTGTATCCAAGGGTTCTTCATCTGCAGATTTAACCAACCATGGATGGAAAACACTGTATTTATTTCAGTATTTATTGTATTATAGCCAACACAATACTGTATTTTCATGTAATTTAATTCTCTGGCCTTTTTATTGGGATAATTTTGACCTCATAAAATGATTCGGGAAATGTTTTCTTCCCTTATATTTTCTGGAAGAAATTGAGTAGAATTGACATTATTTCTTTATTGAATATTTGGTCTATTCTTAATCTCAGTATTTATTGCGTTACAGATAGCACAATGCTGTATTTTCAATAATTTCAATAAACAATACAGTGGATTGTTTATTAGCTGCAGATTTCCATAGTTGATTGAATCCTCAGATGTAAAACTCATGGATATGGAGGGCCAACTGTATAGGCAAAAGATGTAAGATGTCCACAACTTGAATGACTTGTTTATAATTTTGGATGTCATAGTAATACACAATACCCACACACATTTTTATTTTCTTTTGGCAAAATCCATTTCCTTGGAAGGTAGTATATAATTTGTATTTTTGTAAATCAAATTTTGTTACACATGACCTAAGCAAGAACAAGCAAAGCTAAAACAATAAAATCCTATTTTAAATTCTTTTGTAAAATGAATACTCAAGACATCAGTGTTATACCTTAATTTTAAAATGAAAGCCATAGTCAAAAGTGTATTTCAAATGCTAAATATTATAAAGAACAAGCGAAGTTTTGTGTGTGTGTGTGTGTGTGTGTGTTTCAATAGCTAGACCTAGAGATGTATTGCACACAGGGCTGGCTTATGAATAAACAAGAACTTTTATTGTGACAGATGCAGCATTTTTTTCTACACTTCTTCCAAGATTTTACATCAACCAGGTAAACTTGACAACCCAGTTTCAAATTTATATGTTAACCTTTTATTTATATTCATTGTTTCTTAGCTCCAGATACCATTTACTAACTTGTGCCTCTCTGCATCAAATTCGTTAACCTGTTTTTATTAACTAATTTATCAAATCACTATTGAGTTCCTACTATAAACAAGGTACTATGGTAGGGCGTTGGAATATAGTTGTGAATAATACAATTGGTCATCCAAACTCATAAGCCCTTCATATTTGCTTATAAATTAAAACCCTAGGCAGTATTTGCCTGAAGTTTAAATATATTACATTTTATTATGAGAATTTTTTGTGTTGCCATAATGGAAAAGATGTAACTGTTAAGATATTATATGATTAGATTATCTCGTGAGATTTATCTTTTTAAATGATTCTCTGTAAGCATGTATTCATTTATGCATAGTGCCCTCATACCCAAATATTTCCTCAAAGAAATTAATGGGCATTTATTGAGTACCTACCATGCTGGAGACTGTGGCTAGGTTTACTGTCTGATGAAAGAGATACGAACATAAACGAGCCCAGAAGTATGATTGTTGCCATAATAGAAACATGCTCAAGGTGGTGTAGAAGGAAAGTGCTTAATCTGCCTTGATTTTTTAGAGGAGAGTGTCAGAAAAGTATTCATCTATCTTTTGAGAGACCAGACATTCTATAAAACAATCAGTAGATGAAATAATCATAGTGGAGAAGCTAGGGTAAGTGAAATTTAAGTAGAGATTTATGTTATTTTACTTTATATCTGACTTAAAGAATAACATACTCTAACATAAACCAGACAAAAAATATAAGAAAACTTTTATGGATTCCAGAATGATTTGTAATAAGTGGTACTAAATGCACTATAACATTATGATATAAATAAATCTTTAAAACAAACATTTCATAAGCATTTAAAATCATCCCTAAACCTGGCTAGGCACAGTGGCTCACGCCTGTAATCCCAGCACTTTGGGAGGCTGAGGCGGGTGGATCATTTGAGGTCAGAAGTTCAAGACCAGCCTGGCCAACATGGTAAAACCCCGTCTATACTAAAAATACAAAAATTAGCCAGGTGGTAGTGGCATATGCCTGTAATCCCAGCTAGTCGGGAGGCTAAGGCAAGAGAATCACTTGAGCCTGGGAGGCAGAGGTTGCGGTGAGCTGAGATCATGCCACCGCACTCCAGCCTGGGCAACAGAGTGAGACCCTGTCTCAATCATACCTAAACCAAAAATATTTCCATAGACCTTTGGCCATCACTTGATATCAGGATGATGGATTATGACCTTTTATTTTTAGTTTGTCATGTAGTGAATATACTGTATAAAGGAAACCTGTAGACTTGAGAAAGATTTTAATAAAGCTTCTCTACATGTAAGTAAAATAGGCAAGAATGAATACTACCAATAATACCACAAAGTATTAGTAGATATGGTTGACCAAATGAACCAACATGATTACGAGATACTTTAATGATGGATTTGATAACTGCATATGTTTCATTCATTATTCAGTGTTATGATAACTGCAAAATTACTCCAAAATACACATCCTCATTTGAAGTACAGAACATATACCATAAAACATGCTTATATTTAATTTTAAAAGACATAGGAAGCTTATAAAAATAAAATAGTTATGTGTTGTCTTTTATGTTGTAGGGCTACTAAATAAGTAAAATACAAAAGCTCTATCACTTGAGTAGCTTCTCATTTATGGAGATAGAGAAGACCTATACGCAGAAATGCTTGGGATCAAGGTAGTACATACTAAGGTGATGAATTATGCTAAATCAACAAATGAGTACATAAGAAGCTAACCATCACAAAAGTAATACTTAGAAGAGGAGTATTAGAAAAGGGAGACAATTATGAACTAATGTCATCAGGAAAAGCTACAGGGAGGAGGCCAAACTTAAATTTTGCCTGGAAATATAGTTGTTTCTGTATATCTGTTGGTCCCACATCCATGGATTTATGCAGCTATGGATCAAAAATATATGGGGAAGAAAAAGTAAAGGTTGTGTCTGTCCTGAACAAATACAGACTTTTTCCTTATTATTCCCTAAACAATACAGTCAGACAACCATTTACGTGGTATTTACATTGTATTAGATAGTATAAGTAATCTAGAGATGCTTTAAAGTACACCAGAGGTTGTGCGTAGGTTCTTTGCAAATGCTACACTATTTTACATAAGGGATTTGAGCATCCATGGATTTTGATGTCTGTGGGGAGGTGGGACGGAGGGTGGTCCTGAAACCAATCGCCCAAAGATACCAAGGGACAACTGTAATAGGACAACACTTTGTTGGGCTTTTATTTTTGAATTCTACTTTTTAAAGTACTTTTATCTTTGCAAAATCAAATCTGTGCTTTGAGAAATGAAGCAAAACATTCTTTGTTTAATGTTTTCTTTGTGGCTTATCAGTAGTTATTAACCTGGGTACCGTTGAAATCTAAAAATTATGAATTCTTACAGTAATACACATACACAATTTCCACATAATTTCAGACAGTTCTCAGACCTCTAGTTAACTCACCAGGCATTAATTTTATGTTATTTTCTTAAATTATTCTTAATCTGTAATGCAGACTTTGAACACATTAAGTTTTGTTTGAAGAGGAGTAACAATATATTATTTCTAATATATTCTATGAGTTACTACTGTGAAATCTCATTTATCCAGAGTGTGCTTTGGTAGCAACCATACTTTTGTGGCATAATAATAGTTTCCTGGAATAATAATAATTTATTGTGATTAAAGTGATGCTATGTGTCTGATCTCTCTTTACACATCAAGTAATACTATAAAAAAGCCTACAGGTAGATGGGCATTATCCCTTTTTTGTACTTGTTCTTTTGTTTTCTTAAAATTTAAAATTATGTAAATACACATAACCTAAAATTGACCATTTTAACTATTTTAATGAGTACAATTCAGTGACATTAAATACATTTACAGTGTTGCACAACTGTCACCACTGTCTGGTTCAGAAGTTTTTCATCTAGGGTTCAGTTTAGAAGGAAATTATACCCATTAAGCAGTCACTCCTAATTCTCTCCTGCCCTCATCCCCTAGCAACTGCAGGTCTACTTTCTGTTTCTGTGGATTTGCCTATTCTGGACATTTCATATAAACAGAATCACGCAGCATACTACTATTTGGATCTGGCTTATTTTGCATAGCCAGGGTTTTCAGGGTTCATCTATATTGTAGCATGACTCATTAATTTCTGCAGTTGAATAATGCTCCATTTTGTGGATATGCCACATTTTATCCATTCAAATTGTCCAAATTGATGGATATTGCTATGAAATAAGAACTAAAACCAGGAGCTAAGGAAGTTTACATTTGAACACCTGTTTCCATTTCTTTGGGATATGTACCAATACTTTTTTCTTGTCATTTGTCCCTAAGCAATACAGTATAACAACTATTTACATGGCATTTACATTGTATTAGATAGTATAAGTAATCTAGAGATGCTTTAAAGTACACCAGAAGTGGAATTGCTGGGTCATCTTGTAATTCTGTTTAACTTCTTGAGGAACTCCCAAACTGTTTACACAGTGGCTGTACCATTTTATATCCCTACCAGCAATATATACAAGGGTTCCACTTTTTCACGTCCTCACCAACATTTTTTTCTTTTGTATTTTTTGTTTTTTTTAATTCTAGCCATCGTAGTGCGAAGTGGTATCTCATTGAGGTTTTGATTTGTATTTCTCTAATGACTAATGTCCTTGGGTATCTTTTCATGTGCTTATTGGTCATTTATATATCTTCTTTGGAGAAATGTCTGTTTAAACCCTTTGCCCATTTTTTAATTAGGCTGTTTTTTTGTTGTTGTTGTTAAGTTTAGTAGTTCTTAATATATTTTGGATAATCTCTTATCAGATATACATGATTTGCAAATATATTTTGCGATTATGTAGGTTATTTTTTGTCTCATTAGAGTGGCCTTTGGACATAAGTGTTTTTTTTTGTTTTTTTTGTTTTTTGAGATGGAGTCTAGCTCTGTCGCCCAGGCTGGAGTGCAGTGGAATGATCTTGGCTCACTGCAAGCTCCGCCTCCCGGGTTCACGCCATTCTCCTGCCTCAGCCTCCGGAGTAGCTGGGACTACAGGTGCCCGCCACCACGTCTGGCTAATTTTTTTTTGTATTTTTAGTAGAGATGGGGTTTCACCATGTTAGCCAGGATGGTCTCGATCTCCTGACCTCGTGATCTGCCCACCTCGGCCTCCCAAAGTGCTGGGATTACATATGTGAGCCACCATGCCTGGCCCTGCACATAAGTTTTTAATTTTGATGAAATACAATGTATCTAATTTTTTTTTTTTTTTTTGGTTACCTGTGCTTTTGGTGTCTTGACCGAGAAATCCTTGCTAAATCTGATGTCATAAAGATTTTCCCCTGTTTTCTTCTAAGAGTTTTATAATTTGAATTCTTATGTTTAGGTATTTGATCCGTTTTGAGGTGATTCTTGTATATGGTATTCTTTTCTTTTTGAGACAGAGTTTCGCTCTTGTTGTCCACGCTGGAGTGCAATGGTGTAATCTCAGCTCACCACAACCTCCGCCTCCTGGGTTCAAGTGATTCTCCTGCCTCAGCTTCCTGAGTAGCTGGGATTACAGGTATGTGTCACCATGCCCGGCTAATTTTGTATTTTTAGTAGAAACAGGGTTTCTCCATGTTGGTCAGGCTGGTCTCAAACTCTCAGCCTCAGGTGATCCACCCGCCTCGGCCTCCCAAAGTGCCGGGATTACAGGCATGAGCCACCACGCCCAGCCTCTTTTTTTTTTTTTTTCTAATAGTTGAAGAAAGTGACGTTCAGTGAAGTTATGGATTACATATAAGAGCAGAACCTGTTATCTTTCCTATTAGTGATTTTTTTTTTTTTTACTAGGAGTTGATAAACTATGGCCTAAAGCCAAATTGGATTTACCATCTGTTTTTGTTCAGTCATAACCTAAGAATGATGTTAAATTTTTAATTAAAAAATTAAAAGAATAATATTGTGTGACATGTGAAAGTTATATCATTCAAATCTCATTGTCCACAAATCAGATTTTAGTAGAACACAGGTGTACACATTTTGTTGGTGTATTGTCTGTGGTTCAGAGTGCATGGGGTGTTTTGTACCAGTGACTAAGAACTTAGCTCCTGAATAAGAATACTTTAAAGGGAGAATAACCCAAGGTTTGCATCTGATCAGCCTGGTTGCAGAGAAAACTGTTTTGTTTTTTTTCTTCAGGGTGTTCTTTAGTTCTAGTTTTGTTCTTTTTAAATGGCAGCCATGTAGTTATTGTTTAATCCTTTCTTTTGTTTATTGGCAAACACTATATTCATTATTGTTTGCTCTCAGTTATGTGGTGGTAATGGGGAAAATGTTTTGAAAGCACATAGAGTTCTATAGTTGAAAATAAGATGTGCTGTTTTTAGTAAAGCACTGCAGGTAAACCACCTTGACCCTGTCAGAAATACAGACTCAGCCTTGAGGTTTTGACCCGGGCAGTGAAAAAAAAATCTCTCTCATTATTTTACAAGTATCCATCTATTCCATTTCTTCCTCATTATGTTGCTTCTTTTGTGTCTTTTTAATGAGAGACTTTTATTTCAAGAAATCTTTTTATTTGATCCTTATAAAGGCTTTTTTATATTTTAAAAATAATGTATTAAAAATAATATAAAAGTAGCTAATGACTTTTCTCTCAACTGTTATTTTTGGTGACCTTGAATCTACTACTTTTAGACACTTCTGATAAATGAAAGATTAGAAACAGTTAAAACCTGGTGTCTTGATGGTTAAATGATGTTTATTTACTCAAAGCATAAACACTTCATCAGCTTCAGGTTTTTTTTTATAATGATTTCTTACAGTAAAATGAACCTGGGCCAGGTGCGGTGGCTTATGCATGTAATCCTATCACTTTGGGAGTGCAAGGCAGGCAGATGGCTTGAGCCCAGGAGATTGAGACCAGACTGGGCAACATGGCAAAACCCCGTCTATACCAAAAAAAAATGCAAAAACTAGCCGGGCATGGTGGCGTATGCCTGTAGTCCCAGCTACTCAGGAGACTGAGGCTTACCTGAGCCCGGGAGTTTGAGGCTGCAGTGTGACTTTATTAGAGATAAACATATATGTATTTATTCATGGCAGATATATATATACACACACACACACACACACACACACACACATATTTTAGATACATAAAATACAAATATTCATTTAGAAGTAGATCGACTAGATGTGTTAAATATCTTTGTAATGTTCAAATTTTACCTTTGAGTTTGAGAGAATACTTCTGCCAGAAAAAACTGAATGCTTCTAACAACCTCATGACTTATTCCACATCTAGCCTAAGAGGCATAGTTAACTTTAATCTGTAATTGACTGGAGTAAACTTTATAAAGTAGAGCTTTTTAAATTTTTTTCTTTTTTGAGACGGGGTCTTACTCTGTCCCCCAGGCAAGGGTGCAGTATTGCCCTAGCTGGAGAGCAGTGGCGCAGTCATTGTTAACCTCAAACTCCTGGGCTCAAGTGACCCTCCTGCCTCAGCTTCCTAAGTAGCTAGGACTACAAGTGTATACCACAATGCCTAGCTAATTTAAAAAAACTTTTTGTAGAGATGGGGTCACTCTTCTGGCCTCAATGGATTCTCCCACCTTGGCCTCTTAAAGTGCTGGGATTACAGGTGTGAGCCACCACACTTGGCCTGTAAAAGAAGGTTTTAGTACTATGAACTCAATAGTCTGTTTTAAGTTTTTCCATAGCAATTTTTGTGAGGTAGGGAGTTTTTAATCACATGACCCATTCAAAAAATATAAAATTGTTGGATGATTACCAGAGGCTGGAAAGAATAGTAGGGGGTTAGGGAAGAAGTAGGGATGGTTAATGGGTACTAAAAAAATAGTTAGAAAGAATGAATAAGACCTAGTATTTGCTAGCACAACAGGATGGCTATAGTGAAAAATAACTTATTTGTACATTTTAAAATAAGAGTATAATCAGATTGCTTGAAATACAAAGGATAAAATGCTTGAGGGGATGGATACCCCATTTATGCTGATGTGATTATTATGCATTGCATGCCTGTATCAAAATATCTCTTGTAACCGATAAATGTATATACCTACTGTGTATCCACAAAAATTAAAAAGAAAAATATATATTTTAAAATAGTAAACTTATCACTTTTAGTCCATTTGTGTTACTATAAAGGGATATCTGAAGCTGGGTAATTTACAAAAAAGAGAGGTTTATTTGGTTCATGGTTCTGCAGGCTATACAAGAAGCGTGACACCAGGTCTGCATCTGGTGAGGGTATCAGGCTACTTCCACTCATGGTGGAAGGCAAAAGCTAGCCTGAGTGCAGAGATCACATGGCAAGGTAGTAGGAGGAGGAGGAAGAGGAGGAGGAGGAAAAAGAGAAGGAAGAGAGGGAGGTGCTGAGTGAGAACTCACTCACTCCCTTGAGAATAACACCAAGCCATTCATGAAGAATCTGCCCCCACAACCCAGACACCTTCCACTAGGCCCCATCACCAACAGTGAGGATCAGATTTCAACATGAGACTTGGTAGGTACAAACAAACCATATGTAACCACTGGAACAACTTCTATAAAGAACTACTACTCATTTTGGGACGCCAAGGTGGGCAGATCATCTGAGGTTGGGAGTTTTGTTGCATGGGCAACAAAAGCGAAACTCTGTCTCAAAAAAAAAAAAAAAAAGCCAGGCATGGTGGCTCACGCCTGTAATCCCAGCACTTTGAGAGGCTGAGGCAGACAGATCACAAGGTCAAGAGATCGAGACCATCCTGGCCAACATGGTGAAACTCTGTCTCTTCTAAAAATACAAAAATTAGCTGGGCGTGGTGGCGTGCACCTGTAGTCCCAGCTACTTGGGAGGCTGAGGCAGGAGAATCACTTGAACTCGGGAGGTGGAGGTTGCAGTGAGCCGAGATCACACCACTGAACTCCAGCCCGGTGACAGATCAAGACTCCGTCTCAAAAAAAAAAAAGAACTACTACTACTACCATAAACAACTGTTCTAAAGTAAAGATGCAGGGTGTTATGCATACCAGTTTGCCCTAGTATGGGAATTCAATGAAAACTTCCCAAGAAAATACCTCTTGAGCTAATATCTGAAGGATGAATAGAAGTTAACCAGTCTAAGAGAGAAGAGAAAACCAATCCAAGCAGAAGCCCAGTAGTTAGTTGGAATTTGACAAGTATAAGGATCAGCTGGTATGATTAGACTCAAGAAATCTGAGAGGTCTATTGGGAATGCAAATTGTTACATATATATACAATTGTTATGGAGAGCAATATGGAAATTCCTCAAAAAATTACAAACAGAATGACTATATAAGAGCCAGCAATCCCACTTGTGGATATTTATCCAGAGGAAATAAAGTCACTATCCATGCACTCTCAGGTTCATTTCAGAATTATTCACAATAGCCAAGATATGGAAACAACCTAAGTTCTGTCCCCAGATAAATAAAGAAAATGTAGAGTGTGTATGACACACATGTGCACAATGCAAAATTATTCATTAGAAAACAAGGATATTGTTGCATCAAAGAGAAAATAAGGATAACTTTCTATTTGTGGCAACATGGATGGACCTGGAGGACATTATGCTAAGTGGAATAAACCAGGCACAGAAAGACAAATTCCACATGATCTCACTTGTATGTAGAATCTTTGGAAGTTGAACTCATAGAAATAGAATAGAAGGGAAAGTTGAACTCATAGAAATAGAATAGAAGGGTAATTACCAAAGGTAGGTGCAGGGGGAGAAATGGGGATGTGTTGGTCAAAGGGTGCAAACTGTTGGTTATAAGATGAATACGTTCTGGAGACTTAATGTACATCATGGTAACTACATGATGTTTGGTGATGGATATGTTAATTAGCTTGATTGTGGTAATCATTTCACAATGTATACATATATCAAAACATCACATTGCATGCCTTAAATACATATAATTTCTATTTGTCTCTTATGCCCCAATAAAGTTTTGGGGAAATAAATCTGAGAGGCTTGGTACAAAATGAGTATGAAAGGGTGGGATGGGGTCAGATTACCCATGGCCTTTTGTGTCAAGTTTTAAGGAAATTAATCTCATCGTAAGAGCGGTGAAAGCATATGAAGTGTTTTAAGCAAGTTGAAGGGTATGTTTGGAAAATCTCATTCTTGTTGGCTCTGTAAAGAATGATTGTGAGAAGGGAAGTGAGAAGGCAAGTTGAATAAAGACTGATCAAATAAAGGTGATGGTAGCCTGCATTTGGGTAGTAGTGGTGGCAGTGGTGATGGCTATTGATAGAGACAGATGACAAATGCCAGAAATATTTAGGATGTTAAATTGACAGGACTTTGAATTGGATATGGGGAAGAATGAGAGTGTGTAAGATACTAAGAATAGCTTCAAGGTCTGGCTTTTACAGTGTTCTTGGAGGTTATTTCTCTTTATTGAACTAGGATGGTTGTTATTGTTTATTGTATTTGTTTGGGATAGAGAGATGGCAAAGGCATTTATGCATTCCCTTTGGACCTACTTGAGTTTGATGAGCTGTTGAATATGCATGTCTGGAGCTCAGAGGAAATTTCCGAGTTGGAGAAATAAATTTGTGAGGCCCACTCTTGACTATTTTAAAGTGAAGCACTGCTGTCCCCTGCCACCCACACTCTTGATCCTTTTTACTGTACCTCTGTGTACAATTCAGTAGCATTTAGTGTGTTCACAATGTTGAATAGCCATTGCCTCTAATTTCAGAACGTTTCTAACACCCCGCCCCCCGCCCCGCCAATGGAGACTCTGTAATCATAAGTCACTCCTCATTCCTGCCTCCTACATCAGCAGTCTTTTTGAGAAAGAAGGGCACTGGGCCTAATGTCAGGGAAACATATTTCTCTTGGTTAGGGTGATGGTGGGCATAGAAGACTGTCTTTGGAATGAGTGATAGAGGTTCTAGAAACTGGATGTGCTGCTGTTGCTTCAAACTCATATGTCTGAACCAGACTCTTTACTACTAAAAACAGCTCCTCCCCATCTGGACTTAAATATTTCTCTCAATTCTGCCATCCTTCTCCTAGTAACTGAGTTCTAAGACCTGGTAGCCTTTTTATCTCCTTCCGCAGTTATCACTATAGCCTTATAAATTTCTTCCTTTCTGTTCCCACTGCTGTCACTTTAACCTGGGTCCTTTTTAGCTTATTGCTGAACTGTCATAACTAGTCTCCCTGCCTCTAGTTTCTTTATCCTCTAATGATGGAGTATTCCATCTTAGACGTGTAGATACTGCTGCTAGATATTTATAACCTGGTATTCAAGGCCCTCTACAATCTACCCTTTCTTGTGCTGCTGTTTTGGTAGTCAAATAACGTAAGTGAAGTATTATGCAAATATCACTGTGGTTGTTAGGCTTTGTCTTTTTCCCTCACTGTTACCTTTACCAGCCCCAGGTTTAAATCAAACCAGTCTAATCAGTATCCTTAAGCATACTTTGTGTTTTTTTCTTTCTCAGCATCTTTGTTATAGCAATTCCACTTCCCTGGAATTCTCTCCCTCCCTTCTTTCCTCCTATATCCTTTTTGAAATCTTCCTTTTTGAAATCAGAGTCTCAGTGATCATTCACTTCTTTGAATCAGTTGTAACATATATTTTTTATACCATGTGTTATTTAGCCTGTGCATCCTTAAATTATTGTTTGATTTGTGTTAACTATATTTGTCTTATCTCGGCATTTAGATTGTGAAACTTTTGATGGTAGGGAACATGTCACCTAGCGCCTAGCTGTGTATTCTGAATATAAATGATTGGTAAATGATCTATGATTATATGACATGGTACTGAGAGAGTCATCAGAAATCATTTTGGGAATGATTTGTCTGCCCTTTCTCCTCAACTCTCTTTTTTGTTGTTGTTGTTGTTTTGTTGTTGTTATCATGTTGACTTTTGGTATGAAATGTTAACTAAAAAAGTGATTTTTTTGCATTAAACTTAATAGTAATTTTTACATCTCATTTCAGGTGAGCAGATTTAAAAATCTAGCTAGATTATTTTTCAACACCTAATATATATTTCACGATTGAAAAATAACAAGTGTAGAAAGTTATATAGTGACAGTTTAGATTGTGTTTTCAGTTCTTCTGTGAAGACAATTATAGTCTAAACTTTGTCCATGGAAACACTAGTTTTGCTTCCTGTGCTCATGCGTAGTCCTGGTCTGTAGCATGAAGTGCGGGGGTTGTACTAGAGAAGACCATATTTAGTTAAGTGTGACAACTTATTAGATAATCTAATACTTGTATCTTTCAAAATACTTAGTTTTCCATTAATAGGGAGCTTGATCTTTCTTATCCCCCTTCTCAATGGGATGGAGTGAAAGTCCAAAACTAATACCTTATCTTGGTGGTGGTTGTTGTTTTCTGAGACAGGATCTTGCTGTGCCACTCAGGCTGGCGTGCAGTGTTACAATCACATCTCACTGCAGCCTCTACCTCCCAGGCCCAAGTGATCCTCCCACCTCAGCCTCCCAAGTAGCTGGGACCACAGGAGTGTACCACTGTGCCCAGCTTATTTTTTCATTTTTGTAGAGATGGGATCTCCCTATGTTGCCCAAGCCAGTCTGGAACTCCTGGACTCAAGTGATCCTCCTACCATGGCCTCCCAAAGTGCTGGGATTACAGGCGTGAGCTACTGCACCCAGCCAATACCTTATCTTTACATAATGTAATTACTAGGAAAACAAGCACCTTTTATGTGCCAGGCACTGTGTAAGATCCTGGGATAGAATGGTGAATGAGCCTGAAACAATCTCTACTTTGATAAGGTTGGGAGGACATATATAATAAATAGTTTTAGATAGTAGTAAGTGCTAGAAGCATATAAGTCAGGGTTATGATAGTATTTTAAACTTAGGGGCTCAAGAAAGGTCTCTTTGATGTGACATTTAAACTAGTACCTGAGTAATAAGAAGGAATCAAACGTGAAAAGAATATTTTAGGCAGAATGAACAGTTAAAATATCTAAAAGGAGGAATGGGCTTGGGGTATTCAAGGATCAGAAAGACGTCAACTGTGCCTAGGGAATGGTGAGTGAAGGGCAGATGCCAAATCTTATAAGGCAGTATAGATCATGAGATGGAATTTAAATTTTATCCTATGTACAGTAGGAAGCCAATTGCAAGATTTTAAGTGGGAGTATGACATTATTTGAGTTATGGTTGAAGGGTGATTCTGACTACCATTGAGAATGGCTTGTAAATTCTGCTTTCTAAAGAGAGGGATTAGTAGACACTGATAGACAGTGTAAAGCTAGTGTATAAATTATAGGAAGCCCTTATTTAAGTTTTTCTGCCTCATACTCATCTTTTTTTTCTTTTTACTTTCGTGGTTTTGAAAAAGTAGGGTTAGCAGTATTTCAGTCGACTTTAATCTTCCATATGTTTTCCCCTTATTATCAAACCTTCAAGAACAAAACCTTTTCATCTATTTTTTTATCAGTACTCAGTAGTTTATTTGTAGACTGACTAACCACTTCAAAACTACATGACTTAAAACAACAAGAATTTACTATTTCTTATGATTTTGAAGGTTGGTTGGGTTGTTATTCTGTTGATTTTGTCTGTGCTTACTCAGGAGCTGCATTTAGGCAGAGGTGTGGCTAGGCTAGAAGGTGCAAAATGGCCTTAACTACATGTCTAACTGTTGCTTGGAGTGCCTTCATACTCCCTGATGATGGAGATCTGGTATTAAATCAGAGAACCAAGGCAGTTTCCAATAAACTAGATCATTTTCTTTACATGGTGATCTCTGTGTAGCTCTCCAAGAAAGTGAAAAGCAGAAGCTAGCAGAGGCGCAAGATTTATAGTCAAAAGTCATATAACCTCATTTTTGTCACATTCTGTTTATAAAAGTGGGTCCAAGTCCAGTCAGATCCTGTACTCTTTTTTTTGATGGAAAGAAGGGCAAAGTCACATTGTGAAGGAGCAGTTATGATAATCTATGTAAATAATCTATCATGGTCTACCCTCTAGCCACTGCAATTCATATTTCTCCCACATGGAGACACTCATCCTCTCCCTAAATACCAAAAAACCATACCTGTTTGCAACCACACTCTCCAAGTCCATGATCTCTTGATCTACATCAGGTCCCTATGTGAATAAGCCTTCTCAAGTTCAGTTCCTCCAGTATGGCAACTCTTGATTCAGAGACCTGTCAACTAAATAGACTGCCAAATAAGCGATCTGAGCTTCCAGCTTAAGAAACTAGATAAAAATGAGCAAATTAAACCCAAAGTAAACAGAGGGAGTTAAATACAAGAACATTAATCAATAAAATAGAAAAGCAAGAAAATCAGTGAACCTCCCAAAGCTGGGTGCTTTGAAATCAAGATCAATAAAATTGATATACCTCTAGGTAGACTGATCTACAAAAAAACAAGAGGCACAAATTACCAATATCTGGAATGAAAGAGGTGATATTACTGCAGAATCTACAAACGTTGAAAGAATAATAAGAGAATATTATGAACGACTTTATTCCTGTAAATTTGACAACTTTGATAAATGGTCAAATTTCTTGATGGACACAAATTATCAAAGCTCACTCAAGAAGAAATAATCTGAAAACCCCTATTAAAGTCTATAGTGGACTTTAATATGTTTTTTAAAGAAATTGGATTTATAGCTAAAAACCTTTCGTGCAAAGAAAACTGCATGGCTTAATGGTGAATTAATTAATGTTCTTCCAAATATTTAAGGAAGAAATAATGAATGCCAATTTCATATAAACTCTTTCAGAAAACAGAAGAGAAAGGTAACACTTCTCAACTCATGAGGCCAGCATTACTAGAATGCTAAGACAGAGACATTACAGGAAATCTGTAGGCCAGTGTCCCTTAGAAACATATGCAGAAATCCTTAATAAAATATTAGAAAATGATAAAATAACAAATTGAATCCAGCAGTATAAAAATAAAAGGTTAATACCTGATGACTAAAAGGTTTGTATATCAAAAAATGTAACAATGGTTTAACAATCTAAAATCAATATGATTCACCATATTAACAGACTCAAGTAGAAAGACTAATCAGTTCAATAGATGCAGAAAGACATCATTCATAATGTAAAAGCAAACCAAAACTTAACAAACTAGGCATAGAAAAGAACTTTCTTAAACTGATAGAGGGTATCTACTAAATACCCAAAACTTAGATTGTACTTGATGGTCAAAGACTGAATGAATGCTTTTCTCTTGGGACTGGCAGCAGGGCAAGAATTTCTGCAGGTACTACTGCTATTCATAATATACTATAGCTCCTCACCAGTAAAATAGGAAAATAAAAGGCATATGGACTACAGAAAAAAGAACCAAAGCTGTCTCTATTCACAGACAACCTAATTGTGCTTGTAAAACAAATCCTAAGGGATATGTTTGTAAAAACTCTTAGAATTATTAAGTTAGTTTAGTAAAGTCACAGGATACATGAAATAATATACAGAAATTGGCCGGGCGCGGTGGCTCACGCCTGTAATTCCAGCACTTTGGGAGGCTGAGGCGGGCGGATCACGAGATCAGGAGATCGAGACCATCCTGGCTAACACGGTGAAACCCCGTCTCTACTAAAAATACAAAAAAAAAATTAGCTGGGCGCGGTGGCAGGCGCCTGTAGTCCCAGCTACTCGGAAGGTTGAGGCAGGAGAATGGCGTGAACCCGGGAGGCGGAGCTTGCAGTGAGCCGAGATCGCGCCACTGGACTCCAGCCTGGGCGACAGAGCGAGACTCCGTCTCAAAAAAAAAAAAAAATCATAAATCATTTTTAGTTCTGTACACCGTTATATTAGAAATGAACAACTGGAAAGGGAAAGCACAATAACATTGCCACTTATAGTGGCATCAAAAAATGAAATACTTAAGAATAAATAATAAATGTATACAAGACCTGGTACTGAAAAACATACAACACTGCTGACATAAATTAAAGAAAACCTGAATAAATTAAGATATATACTATGTTGATGGATCAGAAGTCTCAATAATTTGTAATTTTCAGTTCTTTCCAAATTGTTCATAGGTTGAACCCGATCTCAATCAAATCCCTGGGAGGCTTTTATAGAACTTGATAAGCTTAGTCTGTCATTTATATGGAAATTCAGAATACCTATAATAAGCCAATTTAAAAAAAAGTAGAGGAATTACACAACTTAAGACTGTGTGATGTTAGCATAGGATAGATCAGTTGAACAGAATAGAGACTGGAAAGACTTTTGTTTATGGCTCATTAATTTTTGGCGAATATGCTAAGGTAATTCATTGAGCAAATGTTGGTGGAAGAACCGGATATCCATTTAAGGGTAAGGGGGAGCATTTCTTGACTCTTATTTCATACTATATACAGAAATTAAGTTGAGTAGATTATAGTCCTAAACCTAAGAGGTGGAAGGATAAAGCTTCTAGAAGAAATACAGAAGAAAATGTAACTTTGCTAAGGCCAAGTTTCTTAGAGAGAAACCAAAAAACATGAACAATAAGAGAATATTGATAAATTCCATTTTATCAAAGTATAAACTTCTAAAGACATGATGGAAGAGTAGCAAGGTCGCATTATAAAAGGACATGCACCATAAGATGGGTATAATTCGCGGCTTTATTTTGCAATGCATTACTCCAGTATAGTATAGAAAAGAGTGTACTGAGCTTAGGAACCTCTAATATGTAATCTTGACTCTGACACTTGTCAAAGATACTATTTAGTAAATTAGTGTTTTGTTATTTTCTCTGAGTGTTGGCTTTCTTTTTTTGTAAAATGGTAATACTGATGCCTACTCTCTAGAATTACATTGAGGGTCAAATAAAAAAATAGAAAGAATATATATATAAAGTGCTCTTGCTATTCTTATTTAATGTATCATCATCACCATTGTTATTATACATAGTTGGTCCTTAATAGTTCCTCCCCTTGAAAAATGCTAAGTATGAAAAGATGTCTCTTTTTCACAGTACTAACTGTAATTATCTCCTAAGGGAAGCGTAAAATTTTTTAATGTTTCAGTAGATGTATAAACTCCAGTTTATTTTAACCCTCTGATTCTTGACTGTAGGAATCAAACATGGGTGTAATCACATTTTTTTCCTCAGAAGAACTGCTCACACTGTTACACTCTAGTTTTATGCCAGACCAGTCCCTTTCACCAGTATTACTTTTATGAGCAATTAAAATATAGAACTAATAATAATATCATTTATGAAGTAATATAACATTATAAATATATACTATGTATTATACATTTAAACTATAATAATAATAAAACTGGTCATTAGAGTACTTTTTGCCTAGAAATTTCCTCCGTGTACTTTTTTAATTGTGGTGAGATTCAGCTGTACTCTAAAACATGTAATTATCCACTGTGAGAAATGAAAGATAGTTAAGTGGTTCCCAAGAACATATTAGGCACTTTGAGCTAACATGAGAATGATTTCATGTCAAATGAGATGAACTCTATGGCTTCACAAATCCACTTGTCTTTGGCACAGGGAAAATGAATCTTTTTAATATCTGAGAGTTAGGTTATAGAGATTCATCCATTATAAATTTAAACTTATTATATTACACAGGTTAAGAATATTTTTTCCATCAAGGGCCACTGAACCAGAGGGTTAAAAAAAAAAACAAACAGCACCCAAGGCCACTTTCAAAGAGTTGTGCTGAGGGTTTTGGGGTCAGGAAAGATTAAAAAAAAATGTTCATTCTACTTTTAATATAAAAACAGGAATATAGAATTTTGTTCAATTAATACAATTAAAGTACAATATTGTTCTTCATTTTAGGTGGTACAGGATATAAGATGGTAGTATTGAAAAGAGTGAAAGAAAAAAATCAGCTGTCATCATCTTTCTGTATGTATATTTTTCAGTTGTCAGTGTACCACCTTTCCAGTCAGCCATACCGGAAGGAAGATGTGAGATTGCTAGTGAGGTTGGCATAGCTGGGATGGAAAAAGAGACTTATAAACTGGTTCCTAGTGGTTTTGAAGTGGGTGTCAGCATTTCTGTACAGATGTCCTAAATCTTTTGGGTTGTAGTAATAAGTTGTTTGTTATCCATAGTCATTGAAATTCTGTTTTTCTCATTATCAGTTAATGTTTATTCCTAATCTCTGTTACTTTATGCCACCCTAAAGGAAAATTATTCTTATGTGTACAACATTATTATCTCATAAGAGTACTTGCTGTAGGCCAGATAGATTCATAACCCAAAGACCTCCAATTCCTTGGATCAGTTTCTGTATGACATGGAATTCTTTCATCATGGCTCTGAAATTTTTGTTCTTCCATTAAAAAAAGTCCTTTTTGTTTATGAAAATAGAGTGCAACCCAACACATTTTCTTCAATACAATCTTGGGAAGTATTCTTAGTACCTACTGGTGTTGCCAGAATACTAACCTTGAGACTAGAGATCTCATCTTTGTATCTTCCGTAATATTTTGCACAAAGTGGAGGTTTAATCTCAAAGGCAAGACTATTATTTTATCATTTAGAGTCCCCCTGTGTTAGAAAAGGAAGAGAAGAATAAACATGGCCAAGAACAGCATAGACCTAGAAAATGTGATCGATCATCAAAGTTTTCTTGAAGGTAATTTATGGGAGAAAACTGAAAAATAACTTTAAAAATTAGAAAGTTTTGAAGGTGAAGCATGTGTCTGCCATCTATTCATTTTTGTCCCTCTGTATATTATGCTACTTAGTTTTTTCTCCCTTATCCATAATTTTTTTTATACTTCAGTTATTAGGTGTCATCACAGATCCCTCATTGAATCTCCGTCTGTCATTTTCTCTTTTTGATTGCCTCAGGAGACCTCTTGCTCATGACCTTTATTAATTTAAGCCAGGATAACAGGCTTTTGTTTCAATTTGTCATACTAGAGTTCTTATATGTCTGGTATTGCAAGCCTCCTCAGTTCTCCATGTTTCAGATAACAGACTTTGATAACTTTTCCACATCATGTTGGTCAGGAATCTATATGTTAAAAACAAAGAGCAGTGTTGAAATGTGACTTTGCACAAGTAAACCTACCTCAGCTAGTTTTATCTGCAAAATCGAGAAAATTAATACCTGCTCTTGCAATGTAATAGAATTTGTTGTGAGTATAAAATTAAAGATTTGTAAGCTGCAAGACCTCTGCAATTTTCAGGTATTATGGGAATGATATTTCTAGAAATAAGTGCCACTTAGGAAGGGCTGCAGTAAAATAAAATATTCACACTCATATGAAGCAGCAAGGGGTATCTTTTTTTTGTTATTTTTAGTTTTTTAAGAGACAGGGTCTTGCTCATTAGCTTAGACTGGAATACAGTGGCACGATCATAGAATCATAGTTCACTGCAGTCCCAAACTCCTGGGCTCAGGTGATCCTCCAGCTTCAGCCTTAAGAGTAGCTAGGATTACAGGCGCACACCACCACTCCTGGCAATTTTTTTTTTTTTTTTTTTTTTGGTAGAGACAGGGTCTCGCTATGTTGCTTCAGCTGGTCTTGAACTCCTGGCCTCAAGTGATCCTTTCTGCCTTGGCCTCCCAGAGTGTTGGAATTACAGGCATGAGCCACCTCACCTGGCCAGGGATATCTTTTCATTCACTTCATTTCTTTATCTGGAGTAGTAGCCTTTTTCTATTTGTGGAAATTCAATTCACCCCAAAAAGCCTAGGGCAGATGGCACCACCTTCATAAATTCTTCCTTTCTAAATTAAAAATGATGGGGGCTCAGGCCTGTAATCCCAGCATTTTGGGAGGCCAAGGTGGGAGGATTGTTTGAGGCTGGGAGTTTCAGACCAACCTGGGCAAGAAAGCAAGACTTTGTCTCTTTAAAAAAACAAAAGAAGCCAGGCGTGGTGGCTCACGCCTGTAATCCCAGCCCTTTGGAAGGCTGAGGTGGGCGGATCACCTGAGGTCAAGAGTTCCACACCAGCCTGACCAACATGGTGAAATCTCATCTCTACTAAATACAAAAAATTAGCTGGGCATGGTGGCATGTGCCTGTAATCCCAGCTACTCGGGAGGCTGAGGCAGGAGAATTGCTTGAACCTGGGAGGCAGAGGTTGCGGTGAGCTGAGATTGCACCATTGCACTCCAGCCTGGGCAACAAGAGCAAAACTCCATCTCAGAAAAAAAAAAAAAGAAAAAAGGAAAGAACAAAACATGATATCACCCTCTAGAATGCAGATAATTCAGCAGCTTTTGAATGGATGTAGCAGTTCTTCTATTTTTGCATTGTTTTCAGTCACCCTCTAGTCCTGAGTGAAACATCTTTGATGCTCTGAAATAGTCATTGGAATAGGGCAGGAGTCACTGAAACCTTGCTTTGTTTTTTGTTTAGTTTAGTTTTTGTTTTTGTTTTTTGAGATGGAGTCTTGCTCTTGTCACCCAGACTGGAGTGCAGTGGTGCCATCTCGGCTCACTGCAATCTCCGCCCCCCTGGGTTCAAGTAATTCTCCTGCCTTAGCCTCCCGATTAGCTGGGACTACAGGCACCCACCACCACGCCTGACTAATATTTGTGTTTTTAGTAGAGACGAGGTTTCACTATGTTGGCCAGGCTGGTCTCGAACTCCTGGCCTCTGGTGATCCACCCGCCTCGGCCTCCTGAAGTGCTGGGGTTACATGCGTCAGCCACCGTGCCCGGCCGAGGAGCTTGTTAAAAAACACCAGCCCTAACCTCACACTCTGATTGCAGTAAGTTGGGGATCAGGCAGTGTCAAACAGGCTGCTTTTTAAAAAATCTCTTGTATTTTGGCCCTTCCCATAGTAGGTCTTTTACGCATGATGTTCCCTTTGCTTCTTTGTCTATATAATGTCTGCCCTTCAGATCTGAGCTTTATCTTTTTAAAAAAAAATTGTTTTAGATTTTTTTTGTATTTTTTTTGTTTGGAAACAGAGTGCAATGGTGCTATCTCGGCTCACCGCATCCTCCATCTCCTGGGCTCAAGCAATTCTCCTGCCTCAGCCTCCTGATAGCTAGGATTACATTCATGTGCCACCACACCTGGTTAATTTTGTATTTTTAGTAGAAACAGGGTTTCCCCATGTTGGTCAGGCTGGTCTTGAACTCTCAACCTCAGGTGATCCGCCTGCCTCGGCCTCCCAAAGTGCTGGGATTACAGGCATGAGCCACCGCACCTGGCCTGTTTTAGATTTTTTTTAAAAGACTAGTTAATGAGCTTTATCATTAGTTCCTAAGGTGAATCCTTTCCCAACCTCTCTGACAAAGTCAACTCTCCCACATTATATGCTCTCATAGCACTCAATACCCCATTAGAATGTTTATCCCAAGTGCAACTTTGCATTTATTTGTATTGTTATTTATGTAATGACTCTCACTACACTGTAAGCTTCCTAAGGGTAGAAATATGTATGTTCTTTTTCTCTGTTATATTCCTAATGACTAAAATAGTTCCTGGAACACAGTTGTTGCATAATAAATATTGAGTGGGTGGAGGAATAATGGTTCGCAGACATCTTTTGGACAAGCAATGGACCAGGAGTTCTGGACCCTTGCATTCTGTCTCTGGCTTCCAACTGATACGTAATTTATCTCTTAACTTTTCTCTGTCTCTTTTAGTATTGTAAAACTGAATGAAACCTGCCCTACCTACTTAACAGGTCATTGTGAGCATCAAATGAGAAATGTGAAGGTACTTTGAAAAGTATAAAGGTTCTATTCACATATAAAATTACGTTAAATAGCTCCTGATTTAAGTGGAAGGCACTGTAGTGGATACAAAGTATAATACTAATACATGGATCATGTTATTGTTATTTATTCTATAACCTATAGGAGTTGTATTTCAAGATGGAGTTTAGTTTCTAATTCTTCTATATTTTACTTTTTGCTTATCTTAGAAATTATCTTACTATTCATTGTTTAGAGTAGTGAATATTATTTATTTCCCCTTGTGAAAAGCATGTAAACAAAAATTACCTAAGGCTAGTCCTCATATTTTTTTCTTTTCTGTGGTTCAGAAAGCTCTATGGTTTCAGCACAAACTATCTTTTACAAATGGCTCATCTGTGTATTTATAAATATTTTGTGCTGTGGGGCATAAAGAGATTGTATATGTTAACTCTGGATAAAATGGAATAGGAAAACATCAGTTAGATAAATTGAATTGAAATAAATACTTTATTGTATTTTGGGAACAGGGCAAGATGTCCTCAATTTAAAAAACAAAATAACTCTATATTGGGTCATTACATAATTTTCTACCACTAGGTTATTAAAATATATTTATGTTTTCCCCCTATTTTCTGTTTCCAAATCTTACCTTTACTTTTTTATTTTTCTAATTTTTCTTCTTTTTAACTTCAACAATCTGGGTTGCAGAGGAAAAAAACCTGGCACTTAATCAAGAACATGATCTCATTGCTTTCAATGGCTTAGAAAAGAAACATTTTAAAGCAGTTGAAAGATTTCACTTTAGAAAGTAGGTACTGCATAACTAAGTGTGTTGGTTCCCAGCAGAGCCTTGAGTAACCTCTTTCCAGCCATCCTCATGTTTTTTCTGTTCTACTTCCTGTTCAGTGAGCAGTAGCCTAAGTTTAAAAAAAAATTCAGTAAGAATTTCCTTTGGCGCTCTTGCCAGAGTATTGTTTTCTGTTCTTTAACTTCTCTACATATTACTGTTATATTTTTATGGATTCATTGCTTCTAGGCTTCATTACCCAAAGACAGAGATGGAGAATAACTTTTAGTTTCCTCTTGCTTACACAAACCCCCGAGCCCTTTCAGAGTCCTCTTCAGTATTTCTAGGAGCCCTTGAATGGAATGTGACACGTGTTCAAGAACAGAAACGAATACTCTTTCCTTACAGCCTCCTTGGGAAGTCCATCTGCCCTCAGGCCACCCCAGTGTGGTACCTATCAATGCCACTGCTACTGGGTCCTCTGTGAGGGATAGTAGCAGTGTGAGAAATGCTGTCTATAGTGCTTCAGAGCTGCCAGTCTTCAGGGTGCCCCGGAGGTGCCAGGCTGAATTAGACCAGTTCAAGGAGCCAGATGGAAAAAGACACCATGCCATTTATTCCATTGTCCGTAGTTCAGCGCAGTCTCCTTCTGCTCACCCCTTCACCCCCTCTAGGTTCTTGCTGAAATCTCCAGCATCCTTGAACAAGGCAAAATAGCATATATGTGGAGGGAGGGGGTCATTGCCACACCAGTTCTAGTAGTTACTTAATTTCTTAGTCATATTTGGAATCAGCTCAGCCAACTTGTTACATTTTTAAAACATAATTTTTACCTGCTACAGAATTCAAAAAGTACAAAAATGTATCCAGGGAACAGTCTCCTTACTGCCCTCATCCCTAGTATTAAGTTCTCCTCCTTGAGGGAATTACTACTACCAGTTTCTTTTGTATCCTTCCAGAAATATTTCATGCATGTGTAAAAACAAATCTATATATAGTTATTTATATTGTTCCCTACTTTCCTCCTCCTGCTGCTCCTTCATAACTGACATGTGTATATTCAGCTCCTTGTTCTTTTCTCTCAGAGTCTGTTTCAAATTAGCACATAACGAATTTTCTTATTTTTTTTAATAGTTGCATTGTATGGCTATACCATAACTTATTTATGTAGTCTCCTAATGGTGGCATTTAGGGTGTTTCTGATCTTTTGGTATTACAAATAATACTGCAAAGAATAATACTGAACATAAATTATTTTGCTTATGAGTGCATCTGTAGCATAAATCTCTACTACTGGAATTGCTAGGTTAAAAGTTGTTTGCATTGTAATTTGGATCCTGCTACCTTTTCAGTTACTAAACTCTGAGGGGCTTTGTTTGGCTTTTTGGCTTTCGTTTTGTCTCTGATTCCTAGCTTCTACTCTAGACTCCTGCTTTTTGTGAACCGCTTCTTCACCATCTGATTTTATTTGATGATTGATCAGGCAGTGCCCAGGCAATATGAATAAGTGGACCAGGTGTAAGGAGAAAAAAATAGGTTGTTGTGTTTCCCGCTGTAGGGGAGGTAAAATTTCTTCTGTGTCCGTTTAGGGTCTCTGGCTGGATCCAAGAATTAAACTGATGTAAGATAAATTAACAGGAGAAAAAGCATACAAATTGTATTCAATAATTTACATGTACATGGGAGCCCACACAAGAAAATGAAGACCCAAGGAAGCAGTGAGGACCAAAAGCTTATATACTGAGTGGACAAAGAGTAGTAAATTGTGAAAACATGACAAGGCAAAGGGATTTGGGCTAGAGCAGTTTGTCGTGGAAAACTGACTAGGCAGATAAGGGTTAGTTTAACAAGGTTTGTTTGTACAGATTTCTCGTCCTCAGCTCTCAGGCTCTGGTGATAAGAATGTCTTCCTTCCTCCTGGTACAGGGAGGGCACCTTTCACATGGAAATGTTATCTTCTGCTTTCAGGAAGGAAAGGAAGGTCAGAGTGCCTTCTTGTATCTGCTGTTTTTCTAGTGCCCTTAACTCAAGATAATCAATATGCTAAAGTGACGTATTTTGGGGTGGCATGCTCTGAACCCTGTTAACACTTTTCATAGAGACATAAGTATAAAGAATTATGTCTCTTTCATGGGACAAACCACAGTATAACCTTCAATGATAAATGAGAGTTGATACTTGGTGTCTAGAGATGGTGGGGTGACCACTGTCACTCTGCCCTGTGGTGAACTGAAAGGTGCATGTCCTGTATCAAGGGATTACATAAGGGATTACAAAGTCAGTGGTGACAGATGCTGCACTTCTTCTGTAAAAACAGAAGCCTCAATATTTATATGCAGCCTCCCAACTTTTAAATACTGTGTAGATCAAAATACGTCCACAGGATTGATCCAGCCCCATAAGCCAGGAGTTTCTGCCCTCTACTGTTGTACATACAGAGACACCTTCTTGGCTTGTTTCTCTAGCGCTGACTTTCTACATATTCTAGTCTCTCATCATCTGCTACAGGCTAGATACTGCCCCTAGATGGTCCACTGATTTTTACAATATTCAGTTCTGCATATCATCATTGTCTGTCTTCTGAAATCTTTATTTGCGGTTGCCTTTACCCTTGATGTTTTTTAGTCACAACGTACAGAATCATGAGATTCGAATACTGCATTTGTGTTCATTTAATCACCATATCCTATGAATCCAACAAGCATTTTTATTATTAAGTGTAGACTGTTAGAATTTTAGTAACTAGGAACAGAAAATACAGACATTTATTATGTTCTCTTCATGATCTCTACCAAGATTCTTTCTAGAGTCTGGTCATTATTTGAAGGAGCAGGAGAGCATGATCATTGATACTGGTTAAGTATTATTAATAAAATAAAGCTTACCAAGAAAAGTTTTTCTGTCTGAAGTCATTCATGGCATCCTTTGAATGTGGTTTGTTCTGTGAGGTACTGGAAGAGGAATTAATAACTTGAGCTAAAGTCTCCAAACGTTGGATTACTATTCCCATTGGATCAAACATCTTAACCTAGTGGGTCTCCAGTACTACATCCTTATTTTATTTTTTAGAAATTCCCACTGGAGAGAGGTGTACAGTTGTCACTAATCATTTTTTCTCTTCCTCTTGTTGGACCTGTTTCCAATCCATCAAAAGTGATTACACAGCTATTAGGAAGAAAAAGGTAATTCCTTCAAGATGGTTAGAAACTACTGCTTTGATTCTTTTTCTCAAATGGTAATTTATTCATAATTAGAATAATTAAAAGGTTTGTTAGAGGCACTGTAAAAAAACTGAATTTTGGAAAGAAACTTGGGACAATGAGTCCCTGCAGTTGCTGGGGGAAAGCAAGCCTCATCCAAGCAGTTCTTGGCTGAGAGATACCTGCCTAGCTCTAGATTTCTGCGCATTTAGGAAACAATTTTCTCATCATAGTTTGATTCTGCAAACTCCCCCACTCAAAAGCAAGTGTTCTCAATAAGCCATTCCAATGTTGTTATTTTTGTTACAAATACTATTTTGTGTGACTTTACCGTCCTTAAGAGGTTTCCCTAAAGATATGATAGCTTTTAGAAAGGTTAATGCTTCAAACTTTCAAAGAGGCAAAAGTGCTAACATTTCTAGGTGCCTACTTTAGGAGCTTCTTCTACTGTATCTTTAGTTCTCATACTGATCCCTTGAGGAAGATATCATTGTCCACAATTTACAGAAGAGGAAATGAGGGCTTAACAAGATTAAGAAATTTGTGCAAGATCAAACTGCTAACAAGTGGTAGAACCTGAGGTCAAATACACAGCAGTCTTGCTTAAAATCTTATTCTTTGTGATCTCTTACTTTATCCAACTCCCAGTTTTTCATTTTAGGAAGATTACTTTGTTAACTATGTATAACAAGAATAGGACTGAAGGTAGGGAGAGTGGTTGGAAACCATTGCATTAGTATAACAGAAAGAGAAGGTCTCAAGTAAGATAACAGTAGGACTGGAGAGAAGGTTATAAATAAAAGAACCTGCTAAGGAGGGCAGTTGGCACCACTTAGTGTAGGATTTTTGTATTTTGTTTTAGTTTATCATGTAAAGAATGAATTTTTCCAGCTGTGAATTTCAGTTTAAAATGATGACCTATCAATTATATTTTGAATTTATCTAATAACAGTATTTTGGGATATGACATAACATAAAGTATAAAGGCAGAATTTTAAGAGTCCATTATTCTCTGCCTTTCATGGGGAAAAGGTTTTTTTTTTTCCACTTTTTGAAGTAACTTTAATAAGATACAATTCACATACCATACAATTTACCCATTTAAAGTATACAGGTCAAAGAATTTTACTATATTCACAGTTGTGTAACCATCATCAAATCCATAGGGCATATTCTTTTTTTTTTTTTTTTTTTTCCTTTATTGAGACAGAGTCTTGCTCTGTCACCCAGGCTGGAGTGCAATGGCACGATCTTGGCTCACTGCAACCTCCGCCTCCCAGGTTCAAGTGATTCTCCTGCCTCAGCCTCCCAAGTAGCTGGGATTACAGGTGCCCGCCACTATGCCCAGCTAATTTTCGTATTTTTAGTAGAGATGGGGTTTCACCAAGTTGGCCAGGCTGGTCTCGAGCTCCTGACCTCAGGTGATCCACCCGCCTCGGCTTCCCAAAGTGCTGGGATTACAGGTGTGAGCCACCGTGCCCGGCCCATAGGGGATATTCTTAATACAATTGTGTTGCCCAGGCGTGGTGGGTGGCTCATGCCTGAAATCCTAGCACTTTGGGAGGCCAAGGTGGGCGGATCACTTGAGGTCAGGAGTTTGAAACCAGCCTGGCCAACATGGTGAAACCTCGTCTCTACTAAAAATACAAAATATTAGCCTGGCATGGTGGTGGATGCCTGTAATCCCAGCTACTTGGGAGCTTGAGACAGGAGAATCGCTTGAACCCGGGAGGTGGATGTTGCAGTGAGCTGACATGGTGCCATTGCACTCCAGCCTGGGGGACAGAGTGAGACTCCGTCTCAAAAAAATATATATATACACAATTGTGTTTGATACGTATTTTCAAATCTTTATTTTTATGTGTCTTAGCTCAGATAAAAAGAGCATGCGATATAAATTTAGCTCATTTAAAAATGCTGGTTAAAAATAACATAAAAGAATTTAAAGCCAATTTGAGTCTGGAAATTATTCCAAAGATTGAAGAGGTCTTGCCACCTGTAGTTACATATAAATCCATAGTACAATGGGTACTTTGTGAGACCTCGTTATATTTGGTTGCATACAATAAATAACAAATATTAACACTGTATATTTGTATGGCACATTGTAGTTTATAATTATCATTATAGTTTGAGAACCCAGGAGCTCGTCAGTAGGTATCTGAGGAAAATAATTCAGGATAAGGGATTTAAAACATATGGATACTTTAGAAGATAAAATTGAGATAAACCCTTGTCATTTTGGAGTAGAATACATTATCTTGAGGAACATAAGAAAGAGAGAAAATGTGATGCTTATCTGTAGCCCAGGTTTTTAAAGACGGGTGTGTAAGAAAGATGTATGTTCCACAACTCAGATGGAGAGCGTTTTTTCATGAATTGAGGTAATTTTTATGTCTGTTAGCAAGGCAATATAAAATGTGAGGCCCTAAAATAACTCTCTATAGTAGACTCTGAGGAATGCAGAGAAATAAACTGTTGTCCTTGAGTTGCTTACAGTATCATGAGTATTGGGTAAAGGATAAGTTGGCTCTGTGGAATTTGTTAGACTTCAGCTTTTAGTTGTGAACCACTATCTGACTGCCCACCTGGTTATTCTGAATTATATATTAGCATATCCTCCTGAGATGTGGAAAGTAAAACACTCCTCCACTTCTCTTGCAATTGAGAGCATATGAATTCTTTCATCCTCTGCCTTCTTTTCTTCCTTTCAGCACTCGCTACCTAGTAAATTGACTGATGATGCATCAAAGCTAGTTAGAAGAGTAGTTGATAATACTCTGAAGTACAATTTAGTGGATGCTGGGACTGTCTAAAAATAATGTCTCAAGTAACCTGTTGATATTATCAGAAATTCTACCGTTAGCAATTCATGCTAAATCTCTTGTTAAATTGGATTATCCCTACTAAGGCTGTTGACTTAATCCACATTAGCTAAGATAATATTTCATATTTTAATAGAAATTTTCTAATGTAGAGTCTCCTTTGATCTGTCCCTCCTGCCCCCGCCCCTGATTTCATGTTCTCACGTTACTTTGTTCATACAGCTCTAACCATATTGTCTTCGTGCAGTTTCTTTGAAACTGATAGGCTGTGAGATCTTGATCTTGAATGCTTTGTCCCTCATATCTACATGGCTTGCTGCCTAATTTCATTTATTTATTTATTTATTTGAGACAGGGTCTTGCTCCTTTGCCCAGACTGGAGTATAGTGGTGCAGATATGCTCACTACAGCCTCTATCTCCTGGGCTCAAGTGATCCTCCTTCCTTGGCCTCTCAAAGTGCTGGGATTGCAGGCTTGAGCCACTGTGCCAGGCCTAACCTAACCTTGTTTAAATCTTTATTAAGATTTTATTTTCTCAATAAGACTTTCTCTGAGCATTCTATTTAAATTCATTATCCTACCATCCACTGTCTCTATCTTCTTTCCCCACTTTTTGTTTCTCCATTGTACTTATCATGACCTGAAAATACACTTTTTTACCACAAGAATGTAACCTCCATGTGAGCAGGAATTTTGTTTTGTTCATTGCTGTATTTCCCAGTTACCCATGCAACAGGTGCTTAGTAAATATTTGCTGAGTGCATAAATGAATATATACATGGGTCTCGCAGGATTGAGGCATAAAAGAAGTGCCTATGTAGAGAGGATACCATTTATCTCATGTTACAGGTTTTTTAAAGATGATATTCTGTGAAAATAATGTTTTAAAATTTTATTTTCTTCCCCTTCTACAGGAAATCCTTGTCTATGGCCAGCTATGGAGGGCTTCTGTTTGCGCATTTATAACAATTCTGAACTCTTAACAAAACCTTTGAATGACATGCATTTAGTAGATCTTGAGTTTCTGAATGTCTGGAATTTTTGCTTTTATTTATTGTGCAAATTAGTGTAAGCACTAACCTGGGAATCAGAGTTTCTGGCTCCTATAATCAGATTTTTTTTCATCTATAAATTGATGTGACTGGAAAACATGATTGTTAATATCAGTTCTAGCTTAATATAAGATTTTATTATTTACCTTATTCTAACTTAATGAAATCTCTTTCTCCAATTCTATAATATTTCCTTTATTAAGGGTTGGGAAACTTCTGGGGTAAGGGAAATGCAAAATAAGGATGAAGACATTAAATCTTCCAGAAACTCAAGACCACAAGTTTTTGCTGTAGTAATTGTTTATTATACTCTGCCTGCAAAGCAAAGAGAGTAGAGGTTTCAAAGCCACATGAATGTTTGAGTAATAAATCAGGGCATCTGTATTAGTTCTATGAGTAAACTTTAATTTTTTAACATGAAAATATTCCCGATATATGCCAGTAGGAATAGTTTTTGTTTGTTTTAGTCCAGGAGATAGTTTCCTTTTTTGAATAATAGTTACACAGACATTAAAATTATTTATGATGATGATAGGAGACTCTGCAACTCAGCTTTTTAAGTTTTCCTGTTGGAGTCAACTCTGGAGAGCTGTCATGGGCTAAGCAACATAGAGATGTTGATCTGGATTCTCAGTCTGGTATTTTTTAGCTACCTTGGTGGAGGGGTGGGGCACCTGCAGGCTTAACAGAGTTTGGCCTGCAAGGCACTGTGATGTAGATCATAAATCAGTGACAGGGTAGGGTGGTAACTCTTTCATCCTGAGAACACATATTATTTACCCGATTATCAAGAACAAAGCCTATTTATCTTTGTAACTTTAGCATTTTGGCTTGCAGTGGATACTTAATAAATTCTTATTAATTATCTTGGAAAATGTTCCAATTATGTTATTTTTAAATTTAGTATCACAGAATCTTTTGGTACTAATTTTTAGGACTGGAACCCTTAAGATGATCTTACTTAAATAAGACTTCAAAATGGGCATTTTCTTTCATTTCTTCACTAAGCAAAGATTTATTTACTGCTTGTTGCCAGCTCATTGGTAGCAGCTGAGGCTGCAGCAATTGATAAGAAACAATCCCTGCTCTTATGCTCACATTCTAGTAGGGAAAGACAGATAGGTATACAAATTATTGTAATACAGGATAACAGAAATATATGTGTGGTGCTGTACTAGCAGAGTTTTGTAAAGGTTATTTGCTGTCCTGAGGCCAGTAGAAAAGAAAGGGGAGGAAGGTATTCTGGTTCAGAAGGGCTAAGGGACCTGATTGGCTGGGGCAAGTAATTACTATGTGGGATGAGAGCAACAGAGGTTAGAGACTAGTTTGGGAATTCTTATGAGTTACTTTCACCAATATCATATATGAATTCCTTTGAAGTAGGCATATCCTAAGTGCTGTCAAGTTTATCTTCAATTATGATTAAATCATTAAATGTATTTCATCAAGTATTCAGCTCGGAATGCCAGTATGTATGTCTTTATGCCTTGACATTCTATTTTACCCAGGAGATATGGCATTGCATCATGAGAATTTTTCTTGTACTGTCAACCAGTACATAGTTTCCAAGTGGAATTATCTTAGAAGCCGTTTAAAAATATTCTTGGACCCCCACCTCTAGTTTAGATTCAGTAAGTCCAGAGTTGTCTGGGGATTCTATGCTTATAAAAGACTTACATGTGATTCTGATGTACAGCACAGTTTGGGAACAATTGCACTAAGCTGACATGGAGAGAAAGTTCTACCTGCTGTAATACATTTGTACTGTAATTCAGTAAGAATGGAATAGGTTCACATGTAACTTAACAGTAATGACCCCATGGGAGTAGAGCACTCTGAGATTTCCCTAGAAGGGAATGCTAAGTGTAGTATATTGTAAACAGTGGCGGCTCCTTAGATATGTTTTGAATTTAAACGAATCTGAAGATCTGAAGTCAAACCACAGATTGTACAGTTACAACTCTGAAACAGTGAAGCCACAGGGGAAGTGACATTTAAACTGACTATGCTTGAAGGTGATCATGGTTGGAGTCAGTACGTTAGAGGCACAACTGTATAGAGGTAGAGATGGTAGCTCAGCTCCGACCTAGGGATAAGTATTCTCTGACATTTCCTAGCATAGTTCAACAGAGTTTACCAGTTACTCACTATTAATAATAGAGAAATATATATTTGTATTTCAGATGACATATTTTAGAATAGGAAAAAGTAGGGAACATAATTGAGATCAACAGTAAAAGCCACCATGTGTTTTAAAGTAATCAAGACCTATAATTCCTGTACTAGGCTATTATAGTAAATTCTAGAGGGTATGTGGCAGTCATATGGCTTTTCTGATTACCTGTATTTATTGATAAAGCTCTAAGATCATATGGCAGTAGCCTGGAGCCTCTTGTCCAGAAGCCATAAAGAATGTGATGTTTTAACCTTTTCTATCTGTTCATGAGTTAGTTCAGCAAATATTTAGTGCCTGTTACGTTCCAGATAATATTTTGTTTATGTTTTTTGAGCAGAGTCTCACTCTGTCACCAGGCTGGAGTGCAGTGGCGCGTTCTCAGCTCACTGCACCCTCCACCTCCTGGGTTCAAGCGATTCTCCTACCTCAGCCTCCCAAGTAGCTGGAACTACAGGCACATGCCACTACGCCCAGCTAATTTTTACATTTTTAGTAGAGACAGGGTTTCACCTTGTTGGCCAGGATGATCTCGATCTCTTGACCTCATGATCCGCCCACCTCAGCCTCCCAAAGTGCTGGGATTACAGGCGTGAGCCACTGCGCCCGGCCCAAATAATATTTTAGGAGCAGATATAGATAATAGACAAATAAAATCAATATATGTCAAGTAGCAATGCCTGCTTAGAGGAAAAAGACAGTGAAAATAAGACTATTTTGTTTAACAACAACAACAACAACAAAAGCTGAGTTTAGGAAAAGGAAGCCTGGAAAAAAGAGAAGCTGGTGTGGTTGTATCATACATGTTTAATCAGTGCTTCTTGAATGAATGTGCAAAAGACACAGGTGTTATCTGCAAATTTAATATACAAAAAAATGACGTGGTGAAGAGAGAAAGTACTGAATATAATTTTAAAATATAGGCCCAGAGAATTAATAGTTTCCTTTCATTCTGCTCTGGTTAGGCTCTCTGCAGGAGTTTTGTGTTGAATTTGGGGAGCCACTTTTTAAGAGAAACTCTGACATGCACATCTGAAGAAGGCAGTCGAGATAATAAGAAAACCAGGCTGAGCGCGGTGGCTCCCACCTGTAATCCCAGCACTTTAGGAGGCCAAGGGAGGAGGAGCACTTGAGCCCGATCAGGAGTTTGAGACCAGCCTGGGCAACATAGTTGGATCCCTGTCTCTACAAAAATTTTTTTAAAAATCAGCTGGGCATTATGGCATGTGCCTGTAGTCCCAGCTACTCTGAAGGTTGAGGTGGGAGGATTGTTTGAGCCTGGAAGTTTGAGGTTGCAGTGAGCTCTGATGCCTGGGTGACAGAGTAAGACCCTATCTTAAAAAAAAAAAAAAAAAAAGAAAAGAAAATGAGAAAACCATATCCAACTGGAATCAGGACTAGGAATATTTATTTATTTAGTTGTATTTTTGAGGCGGAGTCTCACTGTCACCCACGCTGGAGTGCAGTGGCATGATCTTGACTCACTGCAGCCACCACCTCCTGGGTTCAAGCGATCCTCCTGCCTCAGCCTCCTGAGTAGCTGGGATTACAGGCCCCCACCACCGCGTCCGGCTAATTTTTGTATTTTTGTTAAAGACGAGGTTTCACCATGTTAGCCAGGCTGGTCTCAAACTCCTGACCTCAAGCCATCCACCCTCCTGGGCCTCCCAAAGTGCTGGGATTACAGGCATTAGGCACCGTGCCCAGCCAGGACTAAGAATATTTAACATGGAGACTATTTGCAAAGATTATGCTGATTTTTAAAAAGGCTGACTTGTGGAAAAAAAAAATTTAATCTTTATCAGTCCAGCCAGACAAATAGGTTGAAGTTACAGGAAACAATTTTAGAAACTATAAAAGGAAGATCTTTATCAGTAAAACTCTCCAATAAGCTTTCTGGTCACTGGAAGTGTAGGAAAGGCTACACGAGTATCTATAGGTCTATCAGTTTTTGACAAGTACTGTATGTAATAATTCTTTTGGAATAAAAATATCCATGATATGTGATATATGTAACTTTAATCACAAATCATAATGATGCTTGACTTCTTGCACAGTGTTTATCACAAGTAAACATTTGCCCAGAGAAATGATAACAAAGAGTATTTGAATCTTACATTTTGGAGAAAGGTGAAGCCTACTATAGCAGAACTACAGTTCTGCTAAGACAAGGGAAGTCCGTTAGCTGATTGACCTTGGGCAAGTAGTGTCTTGTCTTAATTACCTACCTGAAGGGATTCTGAGATTAAACGAGCTGTTAACTGCAAAGTACTTATTTCCCAGTGAGTGTCTGACCCAAAGAAGTGTTCATTAAATAGTGATAGTAGTTGTTCTTTACCATTTTAAACTATCAGGAGGCATTATTTGAGAGATTCATATTTCAATCATCATTTTTAATTCCTGTTTCTATGGTATGTGTTTTCCTTGTGTCACCAACCATCCTTCACCCCAGACCCTCCATGTGTCTGTCTCTCAAGTCACAGCTAACTGTAGTAAGGCCTCATTTATTGGTTATTGTTTGAGGGAAAAACTGTTTGGCATGAGTGCAACACCTTCTGATTAACTTCCTAAAAGGTAAACTTGTCTTTTAGCCATTTTAGCTTTAAAAAACATAGTTTCCTGCCTGTTTAAAACAAAGATCCTAAACATGACTTTAACTTCTCGATGAGTCACTGTTATGTGTAGCTGTAATTAAATAGTCATTTTCATTTACTTTATTTTCTTCTCTTCTGGTAGCTATCATTTTTTTTTTTTTTTCAGTGGTTAAGCCTTTTTATACTCTCCCAACCACTTTTTAAGCTTCTATGTCTAGTCTGGATTTGGAAATCAGATATTGGCATTTGCTAAGAATTTTATGTATTAAAATGACGAGATATCTGATACCTGGAATTTGCTTGAGAATACCTCTTGGAGCAGGGAGAGGAGGAGATATAAGATTGGCCATGATTTGCTAACTGTTCAAGCTGGGTGATAGGTATATAAGTGTTCATTAACTGTCTCCTCTTTCTGCTCTTTTACATGTTTGCAAATTTTCATAATAATAACTGATTTTAAAGAACCACCAGTTAAAAAAAGAGTTGTATGTTAGCTGTATGCAGGCCTATGCATATTTTATATCTTTGTAAGGATTCACAGGAAACTGGTATTTATCTTTGGTCAGTAGCACTGAGAGTTTAGGGGAGAGGATGTTCACTTTTCTTTTTATCCTGCTGGAGTTTCATGATATTTTTTACCTCTATGAGCTGTGTTTATTTTTATATTTATGTATATATGTATTTTTTAAACATTTATATCTAGTCAGGAAGGAGGTTCATATTCTCATCTGTAAATTGAAAGTACCAATAATGTCTAATTTATGGGATTCTGAGCATTGCATACTTCTCTATTTTAAACTTTTTTGGTTTTATTTTTATAGATATTTTAGATGGGTAAAATTGGGTTCTGTGTAAGGGACTAAAGGAGCAGCTTTAGAAGGGGCTCTGTAATGGTGTTTAAATTTTTGGGGATTATTTTTTATTATCTAAATCTGGGCTTAAGGGTCTTACTAGTTGGTCTATGTAGTATCCCCCATCATCTCTCCCAATGATGGCTTGCTTGCTGCCTGTGCCACCCTTTCTTAATTCTTTGCTTTCTTCCAGAAGCCTTACATTCTTCTTAATACTTCTTTCTTCCCTGATTTAAATATTCTGTCCTTTCTGTGTGTACCATTATTGAGTGAAACAGATCTATGCCAAGCTGTACAATGTAAATTCAATTTTAAATCACCACTAACATATTGGATTCACAATGCAGCATTTTTTGAAGATGGAAGTATAAACTGGTGCCTCTTTGGGAGGCAATTTGACAAAATCTGTCATAACTTAAAATGTATATACTCTGTCACAACAATTATACTGCTAGTGTTTTACCCTAATGATGTACTTACACGTGTACAAAGATGTATGAAGAAGGATGGATGACAAGAAACTATGGTGTGTGGGTGGAAAAGAAGAAGGACTTTGGGGTGGGAGACCAGCTTACCTTTCATTTTATGTCTTTGAAAGTTTACTTTTTTTCTGTACCTTATACAGTAATTACTGTTTATATTCAAGAGGAAAACTAGGGTAGAACGAGCCATCTTGCCACCTTCTGGCAATACAGTATTGACAGGTTCTTATTCCTAATAGATTTTTCTTGATTATATTTTTCTTCAGAGGTCAACATTGCTGATGGTAGGCGTCTTCATTGCTCTACTTGACTTCATGTAATATTTTGACAGTTCTAGTCCTTTGGTAATTCAGAGTTCATTTCTGATGGTAGGAATTCTTATAATTTTATCAAATATGCATATATATATTTGTTACATGTATATATGTAAATGTGGCCATATACTTTTTAAAAAGTATAGTCTCTTTTTTTTTCTTCTCAAGTTGTTTTTTTTCTTTACTTCCTTCATTCCTTGGCTTCTGAGGCCATTCACATATCCTTCCTGATCCATATCCTATACGCACACCCATTCTTCACCCCAGTTCCTTTACGTGTTGCCCGCCTATTCTTTTCTTCTATGCCCTTGTACATAGAGATGTGCATATGTATGTCTGCCTTTAGATACGCAAACTGATGTCAGAACACACATATAAAGGGATATTTTGGTTGTAGTTTTCTTTTTTAAATCCTGATCATATTATGCTTTCTTAAAATAGCATTTTATTTTTTACTCAACACTGCATTAAATAAATTCTACCAAAGTACTTGATAAAACTCTAATTCTTTTTAATGATTGGATTTGTGTTAATTGACTAAAGTATATTGTAATTTATTTAGCCATTTCTGTGTTGATTGAAACAACTCTTTGTAGAAATAAGAAATTGGGGCTGGGCACGGTGGCTCACGCCTGTAATCCCAGCACTTTGAGAGGCCGAAGCGGGCAGATCACCTGAGGTCAGGAGTTCGAGACCAGCCTGGCCAATGTGGTGAAACCCTGTCTCTACTAAAAATACAAAAATGAGCCGGGCATGGTGGTGAGCACCTGTAGTTCCAGCTACTAGGGAGGCTGAGGCAGGAGAATCGCTTGAATCCGGGAGGCAGAGGTTGCAGTGAGTTGGGATTGTGCCACTGCAGTCCAACCTGGGCGACAGAGTGAGACTCTGTCTAGGAAAAAAAAAAAAAAAGAAAGAAATTGGAAAGTAGGTGACGTTCTTGTATATATTTCCTTATGTATGGTTACTTTTATTTCTGTAGAATTGATTCTCAGGAGTAGGATTGCTAAATTAAAGGTGTAAGTTCTTTAAATTTTAATATATATCACTATATTTCTTTCCAAATGATGTCATAATCACATTTAGACCAATGAAATATGGTAGTATGATTGAAGATATGTCTGTTAAATTTTTACTGAAGTGATATCTCATTGTTAAACTGTTATTTCCTTGACTTCTAGTGCGTTTGAGTATTTTTTGAATAAACTTGATAACTTGGATCTGCTCTTTCTCTACATGTCATGTTTTTTCTAGTTTAACTGCTTAAGTTTTTTTTTTCTTCATAATAGGAAATTTTTAACGTTTTGTTTATCTTTTGAAGTTTCTGGTCTTTGTTAAGCATATCTACAAGACCTGTCATCTTCTAAATTTTGTTGTAGATGTATTACTATGATTTATTTTTTACATTTGTCTTTATTCTGCCTGATACTTATTTTTTACATATAATGTAAGATAAAAATGCAATTCTGTTTTTTTGCTAGATGATAACCAGTTTTTTTATTATAATTTTAAAAAATATGTATTCTTTCCTGCTGAATTAAAATGTAACCTTTGATAGCACATTGTGCCATATGTGCTGTAATCTATAATTAAGATCTTTATTCTGTCCTGCTCATTTGTGTGTCCGTTTCTATGCCAGTGCCATATTGATTTCATTACAGTGGCTTTTGAATGTATTTCTGATTATCTTGTCAGAGAAGTCCACTTTTGGTTTTCTTCTTTTGCACAATTTTCTTAGTAGTTCTTAAACTGTCTGCTCTAACCCCATTAAAAAGTGGACAAAAGACATGAGCAGACACTTCTCAAAAGAAGACTTACAAGCAGCCAGCAAACATGAAAAAATGCTTATCATTAATCATCAGTGAAATGCAAATCAAAACCGCAGTGAGATACCATCTCACACCAGTCAGAATGGCCATTATTAAAGTCAAAAAACAACAGACGTTGGCAAGGCCACTGTAGAAAGCAATTTGGAGAGTCCTCAAAGAACCAACAATGGCCTGGGCGTGGAGGGTATAAACCCAAAGGAAAATATATTGTTCTACCAAAAAGACACATGCACCCATGTGTTCATTGCAGCACTATACACAATAGCAAAGACATGCAATCAGCGTAGGTCCCTATCAACAGTGGAACGGATAAAGAAAATGTACATTTATGCCATGGAATGCTACCCATAAAAAAAGAACAAAATCATGTCCTTTGCAGCAATGTGGGTACAGCTGGACTCCATTATCCTATGTGAATTAATGCAGAAACAAAATTAAATACTGCATGTTCTCACTTATAAGTGGGAGCTAAACTTTGGGTACACGTGCACATAAAGATGAGAGCAGTAGACACTGGAGACTCCAGGAGTGGGGAAGGAGGAAATGGGGGCAAAGGTTGAAAAAATAACTGTTGGGTACTATGCCCACTACCTGAGTGATGGGTTCAGTTGTACCCCAAATCTCAGCATCATGCAATATACCCTTGTAACAAACCTGCACATGTACCCCTTGAGTCTAAAATAAAAGTTGAAAAACAAACAAAACCTTTCTGCTCTATTAGGTCCTATTTTTATTTATTTATTTTTACTATTGTTATTATTTTTTGAGATAGCGTCTTGCTCTGCCGCCCAGGCTGGAGTGCAGTGGCACGATCTCGGCTCACTGTAGCCCCAGCCTCCTGGGTTCAGGCGATTCGCCTGCCTCAGCCTTCTGAGTAGCTGGGATTATAGGTGTGTGCCACCATGCCCAGCTAATTTTTGTATTTTTAGTATAGACGAGGTTTCACCATGTTGGCCAGGCTGGTCTCGAGCTCTTGACCTCAAGTGGTTCGCCCGCCTCAGCCTGTCGAAGTGCTGGTATTACAGGTGGCTCATGCCACCACGCCCAGCCTAGGTCCTATTTTTAAATTGAAAGGAAAACCTTTTTGGCTTCTTTCTCAATATAGTTATTCATAAATATTGGGAAAGGCTATCCCTGTCAATGAAAATCTCTTTCCCATTCTTTTTCTAGATGTTTCCTGCTCAATTAGAGAAACTTAATTTTAAAAGTATTGTATCATATCTCAATTTAATAATTTCTTTTATTTCAGGGTTTGGTTTTATTTTGTTTTGAAAGATACCGAGGTTTTGCTATATTGCCCAGGATAGTCTTGAACTCCTGGCCTCAAGCAATCCTCTTGCCTCAGTGTCCTGAGCCGCTGGGATTACAAACGTGAGCCACTGCACACAGCTAATTTTCAGTTTTTTAAAAATATAATTGCTTGAGTTTTCTAGACATTGTTCTGCCAAATCATTGACAAAAAGATATTTTTCTCTTTTATTCCAATATTTTTGCCAGTTAATTCTTTTCTGTCTTACCATTTTTCCTGTAAACTTTAAGTCAGTGTTTACTTATAAAGGATTTAGTGGGCTTCTCACTCTAATTCCTAATTTTATTCGTTTGATTTATTGTATAGGTAATAACATTCACGTGGTTAAAATAATTTTTTAAAAAAGCTTCCTATGAACAGCTTCCTTCCCATTCCTCTCCGTAATCTCTGTAGTTCCTAACCCTGCATTCAAAGTAACCACTGTTATTGGATCTCTTCCACAGATTATTTTATGCATATAAAAGTGAAATTACACACATAGATACTCTCTCTATATATTTATTGTGTGTGCATGCAATCTTAATTTTATTTGAAATGCTTTTAGTGTTTTGCTGTTTAGAATAATATTTGCCCTTCTTATGTTTTTACCAGAGTGTTTTTTTCTCTAGTCTTCTTTTCCATAGTTTTTTGTTTAAAATGGCTAAGTTTTACTGAATGCCTTTTCAACATCTATTGATATAATCATGTAATTTCTCTGCCTTAAATTGGTTGATATATTGGATTATGTTGATTTCCTAAAGATGGACCACTCTTGCATTTCTGCGTAAATTATAGTGGTATACAACGGACCCCCCTTATCCACCGGGAATACATTCTAAGACTCCCAGTAGATGCCTGAAACTGCAAATAGTATCAGACTCTGTGTATACTATGCACAGATTTCATTTTCCTTCTTCACAGTTTCGCAGAAGATTCATTCTTCTTATAGTTCTTAGTAATCTCAGCATATGATTTTTTTTTTTTAACTTAAGTTGAGAGCTTTCACCTTTTCGCTGAACGGAAGCACTTTTGGCTTCTGTTTGGTATATTGAAATTGCCAGCATCATTATTCTTGAGCTTTGGGGCCATCATTATGTAGAATAAGTATTACTTAAACAGGGGCACTGTTAGATACCAGGACAGTCAGTGTGATAATCTAGACAGCTAGTAAGTGAGTAAGGGGCAGGTAGGGTCTACAGTGTGGATGCCCTGAAGGAGGAGCATGAGGTTTCTAAGTTACTAAGAGTGGCTCAAATTTTAAAACTTATGAATTGTTTATTTCTGGAATTTTCCACGTAATATTCTAGGACCATGGTTACTGCAGGTTACTGAAACCACAGAAAGCCAAAGTAAAACAGCAGATAAAGTGGGGGACTACTGTATTATTTCTCATATGTCCTACACTCTATAGTCTAATGTGAGTTTTTACTTAGATCTTTTACATTTAATTTTTAAGTGAAATGGTATATTCTGTATACTACCTTTATTAGGTTTGCTGTTGAATAATTCTGGCTGCATAAAATGGATTGGAACATTTCCTGTATTTTTCTATAGTTTAGTATTATTAGAATTATGTTTTTTAAATAGATTAAGTCTGCTGAGAACTCACCTGATTTTGATGCCTCTTTCTATAGATTCTTAATTACCTTTATTTTACTCTATTTGGTTTGACTAAATAATTTATTTTTTGGTCAATTTTGATATATTCTATTTTACTGGGAAATCGTTTTTCTCTTTTAGGTTTTTAAATGAATTGTCATGCAGTTGCATTTATAATTTCTTAGGGTTTTTTTCCCCCAATACTATGGCTGTATTTTTCTTTTCATTCTGAATCTTACCAGTTTTTTTCTCTCTTTTCTCTTTATTAGACTTTCTGTGTAATTATTTAATAGTCTTTCAAAGAGCCAACATTTGGACTTACTTATGCCTTCTGTAGCTTCATTTTATATTAATTTCAAATATTATTTCTTAGTTCCATTTTTCTAGCTTATTTTGGTGTACAGTATTTTATTTTTCAATTTTTTTAAGTACTATTTTTTCTTTTGACTTTTAAAAATATTTAGGCTGTAAATTTTAAAACATTAATAATATGAATTTTAAAATATTAAAGTCTTTAAGGCCATACATTTACTTTTGAATGCAAGTTTTGTTGGGTCATTTGTGTTTTCTTTTTTTTTTTTTTTCCTTAAGATGGAGTCTTGCTCTGTCACCCAGGCTGGAATGCAGTGGCGCTCACTGCAACCTCTGCTTCCCAGGTTCAAGCAATTCTGCCTCAGCCTCCTGAGTAGCTGGGCTTACAGGCGCACGCCACCACACTCAGCTAATTTTTGTATTTTTAGTAGAGGTGGAGCTTCACTGTGTTGGCCAGGCTGGTCTCAAACTTCTGACTGCATGATCTGCCCTCGTTGGCCTCCCAAAGTGCTAGGATTACAGGCGTGAGCCACCGTGCCTGGCCTGGATTTTTGTTATGAAGAATAATCCTCTTTTTTGTCACAGTGTATTGCTATGTTGGTCATAATTTCTTTTGTGGTTTCTTCTTTGATCCAAGGGTTATTTATTATTATCTTATAGTTTATAAGTAGTTATTTTTGTACATTTTTCCCTAGATTGTTTGGATTATATATATGAAATTAAACCTTTTGTTTTACCGTGTTTGTGATCAATTATGGTAATGGACATAGGGGAAAAAAAACTTCTTTGTTAGAAGGTTTACAAAGTATCTTTTTATCTTTAAAGTTATGTTTATTGATAATATATCAAATTTCTGTTTTTAAAATTTTCTCCAACTATATTTGTTCATTCTAAAAGGTATACTGAAATAACTCATGTTTATACTTTAAAAAAAATTATTAAAGTAGTTATGATTTTTGCTTTATTACCTCTCATGTTATTTGGTCTTTGTGTTTGTAACTCTTATATCTTGGTCATAAACTGTATATTTTATAATTGTATACTTATTCTCTTTTTCTTTTTTTTTTTTGTTTTTGGAGACGGAGTCTTGCTCTGTCGCCAGGCTGGAGTGCAGTGGTGTGATCTTGGCTCACTGCAACCTCTGCCTTCCGGATTCAAGCGATTCTCCTGCCTCAGACTCCTGAGCAGCTGGGACTACAGGTGCATGCCACCACGCCCAACTAATTTTTGTGTTTTTGGTAGAGACGGGGTTTCACCATGTTGGCCAGGATGGTCTCGATCTCTTGACCTCATGATCTGTCTGCCTTGGCCTCCCAAAGTTCTGGGATTACAGGCGTGAGCCACCAGGCCCAGCCTCTCTTTTTCTTTTATAGGTTGCTTGTTTTCTATGGCCAGGTGCTTGAATGTGATCCAGCATCCATAAATTTATATCCCTAATGCCTTTTAATATAAAGTTTTTATTATAATGTTCTACTTTTTTATTGTGTTGAAATATGCATAACATAAAATCTACCATTTTAACGTATATAGTTCAGTGGCATTAAATACATACAGTATACAGCAGTCACCACCATCCATTTCCAGAACATTTTCATCCTCACAGATTGAAACTCTGTACCCTTAAATAATAACTTCTCATTATTCCTTGCCCATTTTACCCACCATGCTACTTTCTGTCTCTATGAATTTGACTACTCTAGGTACCTCATGTAAATGGAATCATATAATATTTGACCTTTTGTGATTGGGTTGTTTCACTTAGCATCATGTCTTCAAGTTTCATTCATGTTTTTGTGTCAGAGTTTCCTTCCTTTTAAAGGCTGGGACAATATTCTGTTTGTATATATATCACATTTCATTTATCCATTTATCTGCCAGTGGACATTTGGGTTATTCCCACATTTGGCTTTTGTGAATAATGCTGCTGTGAACACAGCCTGATTCCACTTCTTTTGGATAGATATCCAAAAGTGGAATCGCTGGATCATATGGTAATTCTGTATTTAGTTTTTTGAGGAACTGCCATACTGTTTTCCACAGTGGCTTCACCATTTTGCATTTCAGCCAGCAATATACAAGGATTCCATTTTCTCCACATTATTGCCACACTTGTTATTTTATGTTTATTTTTATAAATAATAGGCATTCGAATGGGTGTCATTTTATTTTGTTTTTTTTTTTTCTTTTTTCTTTTTTTTGAGACAGGGACTCATCATGTTGCCCAAACTAGCCTTGAACGTGTTGCCCAAACTAGCCTTGAACTCCTGGCCTCAAGCAATCCTCCTGCCTCAACCTCCTAAGTAGCTGGGATTACAGGTGTGAGCCATTGCACTCAGTGTGGATGTGATCTTAATACCCATTTTTATTTAGTTCCTGATCTGTTTTTAAAATAACTTGAAAACATCTGTCAATTAGAAAAAAATAATCTGTCTCCTCTGCCAGAAGAGCTTTATGAAATTGAGAGAATTCATAACATCTTGTTTGCTTGGTCTTCTGTTTTTAGAACATTCCTTTTTTTGTAGAATATTTTAAGCCCATTTATGTCTGAAATATAACTGACATAATTCAGTGTCTTATGGTTACATAAATTTGTATCAGTGACTTAATCTGTTTTCCTGTCTGTGAAATGAGGGTCTTTGATGATAACTGCCTAGCATGGAAGTTGTCAAAGGATCCCCTCTAGAAGGGGAGCCTGACCTTTTTTCTGTATTCATGGTGCATGCTACATGCTAAACATGCTACATGTAAACGTGCTGCATGGTTCTCATGATTACAGAATAAAGGTCAGGATCCCCTTCTAGATCATCTACTCCTCACACATACTGTGTTAAAGGCCAGCAACACAAGCCTACTAATTCCCTAAATAAATCTCATAATTTCTTTTCACTGTTCCCTCTTCCTGGAATCTTTCCTCCACTGATTCTCACCTCCCTCTACACCTTGATGTTGTGGAAGTCTTATTCTAATCCTCAAATAACAGCCAGATTTCACTCTAAGAAATCTTCCTAGTTCTCTCTAACCTGAATTAGTTTCTGGATTGTTACTCATATAAACGTTGTATTTTTGGTCTTTTTTTTTGTATTATATTTTTTATTTGAGAGGGGTGTGTCTATAATTTTTGTCCCTAGTCTCTATTCTCCCCACCTCCCGCCATTTAATGAACTCCTAAGCTCCTCTACTGTTGGGACCATATCTTACTCATATTCAGTTCTTGTGTCTATGCCAGGGCAAGCAGGTGCCTCATATATTTTAACTGAATTTGAGCAGGTAGTGAAAAATGTGTTTGTGGCCCAGGCTAGAGTGTAATGGTGTGATCTCGGTTCACTGCAACCGCCGCCTCCCAGGTTCAAGTGATTCTCCTGCCTCAGCTTCCCAAGTAGCTGGGATTACAGGCATGTGCCACCACCCCTGGCTAATTTTGTATTTTTAGTACAGTTGGGGTTTCGCCATGTTGGTCAGGCTGGTCTCAAACTCCTGACTTCAGGTGATCCACCCGCCTCAGCCTCCTAAAGTGCTGGGATTACAGGCATGAGCCACTGCGCCTGGCCTGTTTTTAAGTCAACAAGAAAATTATCTACAACAGGAACTTCATTAGTGCTACAGTTTAGAATATACAAATATGAAAGGTTTCTAACTTTACCTTGTACATTTTGCATATATCATTAGTCATTGTTGGACACTTTGGCCATGCTTAATATAATTCAGTACTGAATATGTATTTCAATGTGAGAGTTTTTGACATCAACATTTTTAACTTTTGTCTAATTTATAATCTTAGAGTTAATGGAAATCAGTGCCTCTATAACTATGGTTTTAACCAGCTAATAAGTTGTCTTCATGATCTTTAGCTTCTAAACAATGAATAGTAGATACCATTTTTTGTTAAGATCTGTGTCTGAATTGAAAGGGATCAAAGTGTATGGTGAATAAAGCAGTAGAATGCAAATCAGAAGATATAATATTTAACATGATTAGCTAGTGTTAACTCTTGCTGTCCATCAGTTATATAATTAAAATTTTTATTCAGCACTTGATTAACATAAATGTTTCTCAATTTTCTATCTTTGTTCTACAGAATGGTAGATAACGCAGATCATCTCTGGAAAGGATATTGATCCACCTCATGTAAAGTATGCTTAGTTCCTTTCCAGTGGTGTAAGTATGAAGTCCTTTTTGATTTTTATCTTCACAATCATTTTAGTAAAGTTAAGATGTCACTATGATTATGATCCAGATTTGACAACAGACGTTTGTAGAGTTGAAAAGTTTTTTTAGAAAATGAATCAAATGTTATACCTATTTGACATTAAGGTGAATAAGTGTCATGATCATGCGGTGAGAAATGAATTTTTAAATCTATCAGCCTTCTCTTACCATTTCTGTTTTCAACTTTGAATTTTAACATTAATTTTAAATTGAATATAAAATTAATTATTATTTTTAACTGCTTAAAGCTTAGAAGCATCCAAGATAGATAGATGACTAACAGTTCAAGAGAGCTAGTATTAGATTCCTTGTGACAAGCAGACTACTGGAAGCATACATCTTCATGTTGCCTTTTGTGTAAAAACTCCTAGCACCTTAACCATTTTCCTTTACCTGCTGGGGGCATGATGATGTAGTTAAGCCTATTAGCTAATGTGCTAGCCTTTCTTTGGAGTCAGGCAGAAAATACAAATTGAGATAGTGGTATTGTGTTGAGAGTGTTTTTGTGCTAGGATATGAACTATAACCACCAGTTCATATTAAATAGGCCTTTGAATAAAAGTATTCCGGGAATTTCAGATATTAGAGAAGACAGAGTATCTATTAGCTCATTAAGTGCATCTTTAGAATCGAATGCAGAGTGCCTTTAGCATAAGTATTTTCTAAAATTTGATGGAGTCTCCACTTTGCTTAAATTCCTTCCGTTTTGGTTGACAGTTCTATAATACAGTAAGTAAACATTAAGAGAGATTTTCCTTATTATTTAGGCTTTTCATTATAGTTCCCCCCACCCCCACCCCAGTAGATTCTATGATATAGTGAAAAGTTTCTGGAACAGACCTAGAAGATGTGAACTGTAGCCCGACTTTCTGCTAAGTAGCTATATCCTTGGGAAGGCACTTCACCTCTTTGGGCCTTAGTTTCCCTCCCCACTTTTAAAAAAAATTTATTTGCTAATGGCTATTTTCAATCTATCAGCCTTCTCTGTTACCATTTCTATTTTCAACTTTGAATTTTGACATTAATTTTAAATTGAATATAAAATTACTTATTATTTTTAACTGCTCAAAGCCTAGAAGTTTCTGAGATAGATGGCTAAGCATTCAGGAGAGTTAAGACGTCTAACGGCTATTGAAAATAGTAAGATGTCTAATAGTTACTGAAATGAATGTAAGCATCATGAAGCCATGAATTTTTGCCTGATTTGTTCCTTGTTGTGTCCTCTGTGCCTTGCACAGGATCTGTTACATAGTAGGCACTCAATAAATGTTACTTAAATGAATGATTTTTGTCTAAGTGATCTCCAGTTTTCTCATTCCACACCTAACTTCTATCTCCCTTTATAAATGTGCATGTTTGTACTTGGATTTTTGTCACATATGGTAGAAATAAGATGATCAAAGTATGATTTCATGAATCACAGTGTTTATTGCCATACAAAGAGAATTTTTTCTTGGGTTCACAGTACTTAAAGATGGGGAGAGTAACATAGACTTCACAGGGAATACACTCAATAGATGAGGTACATTAACCACATTATGAATGTGTTCCAAAGCTATTAAAGTGTCTTTGCTCAATTATGATGAAAGGAGGCCTCTGTGTTCAAGTGAAGGCTAAAGGTGGAGGTGTACCTTTACATGAGCAGTTCTTGGGAGAGGCTGGCTTGACCACCATAGCTGAGATCTGAGACCACAAGGAAGGCCCCTCAGTGCTAGAAAATGCTGGCCTGCAAGGTATAAAAGCTTTGAGGCCTGTTGCAGCCTGAGCTCTCTGGTTTTGGAGAAGCTGCTGACAGAGAGTAGCCCTGCCACAGCCTAAGCTCCCAAAGTGTCTGTTAAGCTCTTGAGTGTATATGTATTTTGAAGTCCAGTAGTCGTGACAGTAACTCACATATGCAGTTTGACATGAGGTGACATTCCTGAGAGGATGGAGAGTTCTCTCTCTGATAAAAATATTGTGATTGACCCTAGAGTGTGTTAAATTAGCATGCAGTAAATATCATGTATGCAAAACAAAACTAACCTATTTTGCCTAGTCATTCTAGATAATAAAAATAAAGACAGCAGAATTGAGCTGAAGAAAAAGCTGTTGTCCAATAAAATTTTACTGTTGGTGCTTTACAAGTAAGATAGTAATGTCCTTTTTACCTCTGTGATTTCAAGATTAATTATTTGTGAATGCTTTAATCTTCTTTGCTCTACATGTTTGTAGAATTTAGCTTATGACAGTATATTCTAGACCTCATGCCTTATCCAAGAAGGGTTTAGGTACATATTCAAGTCAGGATAAAATGTATTGTGAAAAGTTATTATTATGGTCTTATGGTATGATATTTTCTTAGAATATCAGTTTATGAACTGAGCCATAATTCCTGAATTTAATTGTTCTTTTATGCCTTAAACACTGTCTGTTATTACAGTGGTGAAATTCTTCTCACATCATTTTCAATTATTGTTGGCCTGAGTCTGCATTCAGATTAGTAATTTAAAGTGAAAGATGTTCCTTATCCTCTGAACAATCCTTGTGCATAAGAAAATTAATTCAATTCTTACATGTTATCTTTTTCTGTTATAAAAGAATTGCTGGTATCATGGACTTAGATGACCTTTGTAGGTCACTTACTGCCATAAATTCGTGATTATATGCTTAAACTAGGTAAATTACGAGAAATAAAATTGTGAAATGCCGGAGTATATGCCTTTGTTTATATTAATACACATTGGAACATTATTCTCAATATCCAGGAGAGCTTCTAGACTCAGCGTTTTCTCAGTAAAATATTGTATCTTCAGTGTCACATGCATGCTTTGATCCTGTTTGTTATGCTCTTAATCATTTTGCTTTGTAGTGATCATATGAATGATCATTCTAGCAATTGTGGATCATTTTGCTTTAGGTTATATTTGCATTAGGAAACTCTCAGTGCAGGGCACAGACATCTAATTTGAACAAGGTGATACATAAAGGGAAATGTATTCTCTGATGAAACAAAACAGCAAGAAGAGCAGGGATGTGTCAGGGGCTTAGGGATTATTGGAACAAGGGATGCGAGCGCTGCAGAGCTTTCCCCATCGCTCTGTTCCACGTTTCTTGGCATGTCTGCTTCTTCCTCCCATGAACTAGCTGCTTCCATATAATGAGGAATTTACCAGACTAATATCTTCCTGCAACTGAACACAGTTATGGTGACTGTTCATCTTTCCCCTCGTCTGACTAGAAAATTATGGGGAGAGCAAGGTTTGGCTTTCTTGTGTGCTCACCCCACTGGCCAGAAGGTGGGGTATTACGAGTGATAGCCCAAGAACATGTGCTTGGAAAGAATGAGGTGTTCTAAGCAGACAAAGTAAATAGGTGGCCTATTGTTTCTCCTTTTATGACTTGGAATAAAAGTAGTTCTAATAGTCAATGGATCTGAAATGACACAAAATATTAGATTGTTTCATATGCTGTGAAATCTTTAGTTTTGACAATTCTAATTCAAGTGTTAGGATGGATACTTTTCAGTAATAAGTGAAATTCATATAATTTACTTTTGCTTTATGCTAATACAGAGTGCTGCTCCATACAAGGAATGGTTTGAAGAACTGTATATAGATAACTAACTGCTCTGATATGAATACTGTAGGAAAATACTATGATTGGGGATTTTTGTCCGTATAATAAAACAGTTATTGAAGTCATCTAAAGTAAGATCACTTTATGAAATACTTTGATAACACGAAGACTGAAAATAGCAACAAACAGGTCTACTTCATTTTCAAGCGAAAATAATAATGTTTATGTTTAATTTTTTTCATTACAAAATATTGTGGGGGAACTTAGGCCATCAAGAAAGAATATAATAATCATGAAAATAGGTCTTTTTAAAATCATGGCTAACTTGTTACAAGTGAGTATTGGAAGAAATCAGACCCTAACATTTGTAGGTGTAGAGCAGATACTGTGGCCCATGGGCACAAATGGCCTGCAACATGTTTAGGTCCACAGAATGTGTGTGTTTGGTTTTGTTTTATTTTAATGAGCTTGTTTTAAAAACCAGGAAGATTTCATCTACAGTTCTAGATTTTTCCCTACTTATTTTTAAAAAGATTTGAAAGATAAAACAATCAGTGAAATGGAATAGACTATCCAAAGGTAATGCAGATTCATATGGAAATTGTGTGTATGAGAAAGGCAGCATTTCACATCGGAGGAGAAGACAGATACTCAGTAAAAACATACGACATCTAGCTGTCCATTTGGGATGAAATAAAGCCCCAATTTTTTATACTTGTTAAGTCAATAAAAATTCTAGATGGAGCAAGGATTTTAAATGTAGAAAACTATTACTAGGACCCCTAGGTTCATCAGTAATTAGAATAGTTTTATCTAAATGGCTTTAAATGAGACTTAAAGGAGTAGAATAGCCTGTGTCCCAAATCATATGTTTCCAGTTAAGTCCTGCAATGTATTGTAAAGGAGAATGATGTGTGCTTTTGGAGTCAATAAGATCTAGGCTTAAATCTTTTTCCTACTGTTTACTCAGATTTTTTGTGAAGTACAAAACTACACTGAGCTTTAGTTTCCTCAACAATCAATCCATCAACATAAAATGAAATGAATAAAGAACATCTACCATGGGGAGTTGCTGTGAGAATTGGATGAGATTATGTTATGTGAAATTCGTACCCAGTTCCTGCCTAGAAGTGACTGCTAATAAAGTTTTCATGTAGAAGGACAAAGAAACAGTGAGACCTTCAATAGCTATAGGACACTGGCCCAGAGCAGATGTTTGTTTGAGAAAGATGAAGAAATTTCTTGACATCTGTTTCCATCTGCAAACACTTATTGAGAGCCTACTGCATGCCATGCATTATATTTGGCACTAGAACAATAAATATCAAAATAGAAGAGATTACAACTTTAAAAAATCTTGAATGGAAAACTCAGGTCTTATAAGAAAGGAATTCAAGGCCGAGCATGGTGGCTCACACCTGTAATCCCAGCACTTTGGGAGGCCGAGGCGGGCGAATCACCTGAGGTCAGGAGTTTGAGATCAGCCTGGCCAACATGTTGAAACCCCATCTCTACTAAAAATATAAAAGTAGCCAGGCTTGGTGGCAGGTGCCTGTAATCCCAGCTACTTAGGAGGTTGAGGCAGGAGAATCGCTTGGACCCAGGAGGTGGAGGTTGCAGTGAGCCAAGACTGCGCCACTGCACTCCAGCCTGGTTGACAAGAGCAAAACTCTGTATCCAAAACAACAACAACAACAACAACAACAAAGGAATTCAAGCAGTGAGAATTTTTACAGTATTTGACTACTCCCTTAATGTTGTTACTTACCCTAAGAAAACATTTTCTGATGTGCTGTAGTATCTTGTGCTAGTTAAAGGAAACATGTAAAAGTAATTTCCTAAGAAAAATGAATAGCATTGTTTGGCTACAACCATGAAAGATCTATTTCTCAGGGTAGCTATTAAGAGAGAATGCATTACCAGAGATGGAAAACTTAGGAAATTGCTAAGTAGTGAATGAAATGGTGCTTATTTTTTTTTTAATGTACCTCTGTTTTCCACTTAAGTATTTTTGCTGGTTATTAGCATTTGCTTGGACTTAGCTTAGCAAATCATTTGTTCTCACTAAATGAGGTTGTAGAGAATTCCTAGGTCTGTTTAGCTAATATTTGGTAAATAATATAATACAAACTATTTTTTTCAGTAATTTTCCATTAATACTCTAATGTAGAGTAATATACTTGAGATGGGCAAAACACTTCTGAGTTATCACGTAGCCTGGGCTTAATGCACTCCATGTACCTAATCTATTGTTCTGGTATTATTTACATAACTAAAATTTTGGTTCTGATATTTACCAAAATTGAGGAAAATGTAAATTGTATGCCATATGAAATTAGGTTTTATGTTACACCTATGTTCACCTACTAATACATTTAGTATCTGTACCAATCCATTTGCCGTGGCACAATCATTCTAGCATGGGACATACCTTCATTTTCAATAAAGAAGCTTATGTAGAAATATTGCATCTTCTGAGCATTCTGTATAATATGTGCTTTGGTAGATACTGTCAATAAAGAGACTTCTTTTTATCTCTTTTTTTTTAGTTTGCTGGAAACCATGTCTCATTATACAGATGAACCCAGATTTACCATAGAGCAGATAGATCTGCTTCAGCGACTTCGGCGTACTGGAATGACTAAACATGAAATTCTCCATGCCTTGGAAACTTTGGACCGTCTTGATCAAGAGCATAGTGACAAGTTTGGAAGAAGGTCCAGCTATGGAGGAAGTTCATATGGGAATAGTACTAACAATGTCCCAGCATCTTCCTCTACAGCTACAGCTTCCACACAGACGCAGCATTCGGGAATGTCCCCGTCACCTAGCAACAGTTATGATACTTCCCCACAGCCTTGCACTACCAATCAAAATGGGAGGGAGAATAATGAGCGATTATCTACATCCAATGGAAAGATGTCACCAACTCGCTACCATGCAAACAGCATGGGTCAGAGGTCATACAGTTTTGAAGCCTCAGAAGAGGACCTAGATGTAGATGATAAAGTGGAAGAATTAATGAGGTTAGTGACTTTGCTTATTCAGAGTCCCTAAAAATGTCTGTATTCTTAGATTGTTTTTAAGTAGTATGCTGTGTTTCAGCTACTTAGCTATAAGAACTGTAACTTCCTCTAGCTATAAGAACTGTAACTTCCTCCTCCCACCTTTGGAGATGAAAGAAAGAAAGTTCAAGCTTTATGTTTTTAATTTAAATTTTCTCTTCTTTACTTCAGCCCTTTCTCTTTGCTGCTTGACAAGCCTTTTCCATTCTGTTTATCAAACACTAATCTTCTCTATGACTCTAATAGCTAATTTCTGACTAACAGACACATTCTAATCCTTAAAAATCTGTTGTAAGTACTTTTTCTGAGGGATAATTTTATCTTGATCAGAATATATACACTCTTAATTTTTCTGTTCAACATTCCAATCAAGAAAATAATTTGGGGTACCTATTATATAGGTTCTAATTTTAGCAATAGATGACACACACACACACACACACACACACACACACACACATTGTCTTTTATAAGTGTAAGAACTTAGAGTTTTAAACACTGAGAAAAGAAATCTACTTTTTTTTTTTTTTTTTTTTGAGATGGAGTCTTGCTCTGTATGCCCAGGCTGGAGTGCAATGGCGTGATCTCGGCTCACCACAATCTCCGCCTCCCAGGTTCAAGCGATTCTCCTGTCTCAGCCTCCCGAGTAGCTGGGGTTACAGGCATGCACCACTATGCTGAGCTATTTTGTATTTTTAGTAGAGATGGAGTTTTTCCATGTTGATCAGGCTGGTCTCGAACTCCTGATCTCAGGTGATCCACCCTCCTCGGCCTCCCAAAGTGCTGGGATTACAGGCATGAGCCACTGCACCCAGCCCAAAAGAAATCTGCTTTCAACAGAAGTAATTAGGAAAGGCTTCACACTGGACCCTGGGACACTTTGAGGGTAACAGCGTATGTTTTCCATTATTGTGCCTCCAGGATCTGGAACTTTCCCTAGCACATGTTAAGGGCCTGATATGTTTAATGAATGGGTGACCTTGACCTAAATGGTAAAGAATAGCATTTGTTTTAAAATACAGGAAATGTATTTAAAATTAAGGGAATAGTAAAGGGTAAGAAAGGCAAGGCATGTCTTCAGTCTGATAAAAATTACTGATGGGTAAGACAATGTAATATGAATAATATATTAGGAGACAATACAGGTTTTGGGAGACTTTGAGTTCCATACTAGTTTATTTACTTTTGTTGGAATTGAGGAGTTTTGTAAAAACTCCTCTAGGAATAGAGATGATAAAGGTATTGTTTTCAGTAGATTTCCACTACAGTAGAAGGGAAAGAGCCTGCAGATAAATTAGTTACAGTAGATTATGAAAGAAACTGTAACAGGAATTTGTCAGAAATAAAAATAGTACCTATAAGTATCATTATAATTCTTCCTAAAGATTTTTAAACTTCAAGATGGAATAATAGTGACACATAATAATATTGCCACATGGAAGATCTGTCCAATAGTACCACAATGTTGAAATATCCTTCAAACTGTCCTGAATTTATTTTTAGGTGCAACTTTATTATATGAAATTCGGTGCTAAATCAACTATTTTATCTGGATTCCAGATACAGTATAAATAAAGTATAATATTAATACCTGTAATGAATAATTTGATACAGCAGTTACAGTTACAAGTCATTGTTTTGTTTGGCTTGGTTTTTTGAGATGGAGTCTTGCTCTGTCACCCAGGATGAAGTGCAGTGGTGCGATCTCGGCTCACTGCAACCTCCGCCTCCTGGGCTGAAGTGATTCTCCTGCTTTAGCCTCCCGAGTAGCTGGGACTGCAGGCGTGTGCCACCATGCCCAGCTAATTTTTTTTTAAAGTTAAAAATATAAGAGATCAGTTTGACTTTGAATTCTTTTTCATGTGTTAAAGTAGGTGACCAAAGTTCAGGTGTTGCTTTTGAATTTAATGTTGTTAAGATTAAGAGGGAGAACAATTTGGGCAAATAAAAGTTACTTCGCTCATTGAAATGTAACAAGATTAGCTTTTAATTATTCTGAGTAGAGAGGATATCAACAATTTAAAAAGGATGCCAACCTGGTTTTTTCGGTGTTGTTGCTGTTCATCAGTTTTGATAAGCTTTTGACATAACAGTTAATTCTTAAATGTGTATAAGACTAACAAGAGCTATGGGAAAACTTGTTAGTAAAAGTCTCTAGAAGATTGTCTGGAATAATAAAGGTCTAAAAACTTGACTTTTAACTCATAGGCTGACATCATGTTTTAATTCAAATATATGCTCAAAATAAATGAAAACCTATTTAGCAATGACTGGGATTTGTAGTTAAATCCCATAATTACACCCATTCCAGTTTCACTGTGAAATATATACAGGTTTATACTTTGTTATCAGTATTTATGTACTACCACTTGTCGCATAATCAGGACACTTTATCTTTTTCCATCTCTCTGCTTCTTTATTAGAACTGCTCCTTTGGGTTCTCCTGATCATCTTGGGGTCTCAGTGGCCCTTCTGGATCTCTCTGGTTCTCTGCCATTGCACCCTCACCCACTGCTGCACTCCTGCTTTCCTCCATTGTGTCCCCCTCTCACGCTTCTCAGGTTGTAGATAATAACAATCCTTGGATCAGTGGGAGAGTTTATTGGATCACATTGTCACCTATAATCATTAAAACCATGATGTGAGGTTGATCAGAGAAACTGAAATTCACAAAAATTAAATACTTTGCCCAAGAGAACTTCAATATTAAGTGGCAGAGCCTAAATTATGTCTTTATTATCAATATGTCACTGGTGTACATTCCCTCTCCAAATAAACTTTTCATATCTGTAGATTTTAATAAGATTTTAGGAAAGGTGGTTAATTAACATAAGACAAAGTATGAATTGCCTTAATGGGCTTCACATCCCCCTCCCCCATGATATTTGCTGCTTCAAAACAATCACTTACTACATGAAGTTTTATTTAGTGGAATGTTAGAGAAATATTTTGAGCAGTGGATCTTTCTGAGTATTCTGTGCCCTTTTAGGAATATACTGCCCTTGCTGATCACTAGATGCTATGATAACCCGTTGGAAGTGGTGGTCTCTGGTGGGGGAGCCTGGGTATCTGAATGCTTTCCTGTCTCCTTTTCTACCTGTGTGCTTCACCTCTTGCTTGTTCACATTCCTCAACTCATACACAAGATGTAGTTTTAAAAATCTTATAATTCGTTGACTTCACGAACTTCACTCCTAATAATTTCGAGATACATAATGGAGTGTTTTTTTTTTTTTTTTTTTTTGAGACAGTCTCGCTCTGTCACCCAGGCTGGAGTACAGTGGTGCAATCTTGGCTCACTGCAACCTTTGCCTCCCGGGTTAAAGCGATTCTCATGTCTCAGTCTCCCTCGTAGCTGGGATTACAGCATGCACCACCACCCCCAGCTAATTTTTGTATTTTTAGTAGAGACGGGATTTCACCATGTTGACCAGGCTGGTCTCGAACTCCTGGCCTCAAGTGATCCGCCCACCTTGGCCTCCCAAAGTGCTGGGATTACAGGCATGAGCCACCGCGCCCAGCTCATAATGGAGTTTTTTTGTAGAACTTCATCAAGTTATAATTGTACACCTTATCAACTCATTAAGAAACAATGAGAAAGTAACTTTCACTTTTTTCATTTTTGAGTTAGGGTTGGGAAAAAAAGGTAAATTACGATATGAATTTAACAGATTGTTGAATATAACATTTTAGGAAGGACTTTAAAGCCAAAAATAAAGACCTGTTTTACGTTTTAATGTTTAAAAATGCATCTATTAATATATAAATATATGTGTAGGGGTATGTGTGTATACATATCTGCTAATATAGCATATAGATACTAATGTGTGTTTCATGTACATATTATGAAATAATTTAAATGAGGCTTATCAGAATTTATTAATAATGCCATACATTAAGGATATTATTCTTAACAACCCATGTACTAAATTTTATGATATGTTAGTATTTTGTATAAAACTGAGGCTTTATTCTAAGTTGGTTATCTATAGGCTAAGTATTTTACTTGCCTAAGTAGGATGTGCATGTTCTGTAGATAAGACAAAATGGTCATGATCTCCAGTTACTATGTTATTGATACATATTTAGTAACTTTTATTTTTGAGTGATTTTTTTAAAGTTATACTTTGTCTCCATAGGTGAAAATGTATGGGAATAGGTTTTATTCAAACATGAAAGAAATTTGTACATCATTGTATTTTTCCAAGTGTGAAATAGTCTGTCCTGGCAGGTGTTGCTTCATCTCTGAAAGTCTTTCAGATAGATGATTACCTTTAAGAGATCCTAAAGAATGTGCAGTGTATATTAACTATGAAAATATGGAAGATCTTAAAGCATATCATTTTTAAAACAGGTGGTCTTTATTATTCTTTGTTCTAGAAAAGGAAGCAATGTCATTTCAAACTACTATAAATAATTCTTTTCCTTTCTGATTTGGTAAGCTTAAATCTATTTAAGAATAAAAATTTAAAGCTGTTTTATAAATTATCTAGATCAGGCTTTCCATTTTACAACCTTTTATCTCCAACTACAGAACTGTTCCTTCATTGAACAAATTAAGCTCTATTATATGCAAACCCCATAATTGAATAAGGCACAATCTTTGTGCTGAAGGACTAAGGACTTTACAGGGTAGTAGGAGAGATGAGACAAGATTAGGAACAACTATAATACAGAACAGCATGTAATATATTAGCATGCGAGTAGTAGTATTGAAATGTTAAAGTTAGCCATTGCAAGAAGAGACCTTTTTTAGCTTTGAAGATCAGGGAGAACGTCTTTGAATAGATGACAGTTAAATTGTGTCTTAGTAAAAGGGGATTCAACCAACAGGCATAACTGATGAATTCATCCAGATATTAAGAAAGGTCTGTAAGTAACAGTGAAAGTTTAGCAAGTTATAAAAATAATGGCAATGGAGGGTGGGAAGGAAGAATTTCATCCTGGTGTGGAAATCACCCAGATGAGTCTAGCATGGCAATGACTTGAAAAAGGGTGTAGGAGGCAATGACATGGACTTGAACTGGTTAGTTGCAAATCAGGTGGGTATCTTATCTTGAAGTAAGTAAGCTGTGGAATCAAAGACAAGATCAGCCCGCTCTTCACTTTAATTCCCTAAGATTTGAGGCATAGAAATCTTGAAGAGTGTGAGATTTTGTAAGAGAAGAGAGGAAGGAGGGGATTTATTCTTTTTAAGGAGGATGTAAAATTGCAGATGAAGAGAGGAAGTGAGGGGTGGGAGAAGATGAGAGAATTAGATTTAGAGTAAATGAAGTTTTCACACTACCAAAATGGTGATTTCATAGATTACAATGAGGACAATAGGAGTAGCAGGTCCTTAAAGAAGGCTGAATGAGGAGAGAATGAGGGTCGGGGGTGATGTCAAAGTTTGAACAACAAAGCTAACCCACTAGAATGGAACTTTAAAAAATACTTAAGAGAATTGGACACAATGAAAATAGAATGCATTTAGTATTTTGAAAATACCTAGTGAAACCAACTAAATGACACATCACTGCTTGCCTATAGAACTCTTTTAATGCTACCTTAAAGTACCTGGTACAGATGTTTACTTCGGTCTTATATGATTACAGCAGATCATTTGTTTCTTCCTTTCTTGGGAACCTTTCTGAAGTTTCATAAAATAATAGTCAATGTTTAGTATTTTTACAATTAAAAAAAAATTTTGCAATGAATTTTTGATTCTATGTATTACAGACATATATATACAAACAATATTTAATTTCATTGCTAGGAGACAAATTTTAAAAGCCTTGTGAAGGGAGTATTGATGCTTTTTGTTGTTGTTGTTGTTAGATGGAGTCTCACTCTGTTGCCCAGTGGCACAATCTTGGCTCACTTCAGCATCCGCCTCCTGGTTTCAAGCAATTTTCCTGTCTCAGCCTCCCAAGTAACTGGGATTACAGGAGTGAGCCACTGCACCTGGCCAGTGCTTTTATTTTATCAGATGATACAGCCAGGGCCCAGCTTTGTTAAATGACTTGCCAATGCACAACCTTATCTTTTAAGTCTTTTGTTTTGCTTTTTGAAAAAGCTCTCTGGTAAAACAGTGAAGAGCTTTTTATTTCTTTTCTTTTCTTTTTTTTTTTTTTTTTTTTGAGATGGAGTCTCGCTTTGTCACCCAGGTTAGAGTGCAGTGGCACGTTTTCGGCTCACTGCAACCTCCGCCTCTGGGGTTCAAGCGATTCTCCTGCCTCAGCCTCCTGAGTAGCTGGGATTACAGGGGCATGCCACCACACCCATCTATTTTTAAAATATTTTTGGTAGAGACGAGGTCTCATCATGTTGGCCAGGCTGAACTTGAACTCCTGACCTCAAGTGATCCGCCCGCCTCAGCCTCCCAAAGTCCAGGCGTGACCCACCATGCCTGGCTATTTCTATGTTTTTAAACATTATTGGTACTTAGAGACTTGTCAAATATCTAAAAATGTGAATTGCTACTGTTTGACAGATTTTTGGGATTCCTTCTGTTTTGTGCAGTCCTTAATAATATCGTGCTGCAAGGCTGTGAATAATTTACAAACTGGATATTTCCTATTTCAATAATTGAGTGTTATCTCTTCTGTATGATTTAGTGTCCAGATGAATTTAATTTAAAATAAATGGATTTAAATGACAATGTAAATTAGTAGTCAAAAAACCCATTTAATTCTTTTCCCCCACAAAAGTACATTTTTTAATTTAACCTGAATAAATATTCTCTTAAATTCAGCTTCATTTTCGTAGAAGATCATTCTATATATAGAAATGCAATACTTTATTTAAAAATTTTCAGATTAATTTTATAGTTATATTAGAAACCAAATGATTTGTTTTATTTATATAAGCCAATTGAAATAGTGCTGAAGTTATCTCTTGTACACTGATTATTGATGCATATTTGAAAGCTTTTGTTCTACATTACCTGCATTTTAGTCAGCAGTTATTTTGTTTGACTTTAAAATATATTTATTTGTACCTTTTTCTTTTTCATATACACAATTTTTAAATAAAATGTGAATGCATATTTGTCAAAGAAATATTTCAGGCCGGGCGCGGTGGCTGACGCCTGTAATCCCAGCACTTTGGGAGTCTGAGATGGGTGGATCACGAGGTCAGGAGATTGAGACCATCCTGGCTAACACGGTGAAACCCCGTGTCTACTAAAAATACAAAAAAAAAAATTAGCCGGGCGTAATGGCGGGCGCCTGTAGTCCCAGCTACTCGGGAGGCTGAGGCAGGAGAATGACGTGAGGCCGGGAGGCGGAGCTTGCAGTGAGCCAATATCGCGCTACTGCACTCCAGCCTGGGCGACTGAGCGAGACTCTTGTCTCCAAAAAAAAAAAAAAAAAAAAAAAAAAAGAAAGAAATATTTCAAATATAGACAGTTATTTTGGGAAGAATCTAACCAGAATCTAGATCAGTATGAGAAATTTTACTGCATTAGGCAGCTGATTAATTTTTTCCTTTAGGAATATTTTTGATCAGGATTTCCAACTGATAGATCAGCAGTATACTGTAGAGCTACAGATTGGAAACTCACCACTATGACCTCTGTTTTTTTCCAGAATTCCCCAAAGGGAGCATGGTCTTACAACAGAGTCCTTTCAACAGAGCATGTAACAACTGCTCATCAGGGAGCTAAAATCCCTCATCCAAGTTAAATCACAACTCATTGTTTTTGAATAGGATACTTCAGTTTCTCCAAATAGTCTACAGAGAGATGTGAACCCCTAGAAAGAGTTTGTGGTTCTTTCACAAAACAATTGTTAAGGTTTTGTGATCCTTTGTCTCAGATCAGGGGTCAGCAAACTTCTTCTCTAAAGGACTAGATAGTAAAAATTTTAGACTTTGTGGCCAAGAGGCAAATTTAAGGATATAATGAAGAGACGTAGGCTGGGTGCTACTGCTCACGCCTGTATTCCCAGCACTTTGGGAGGCCAAGGCAGGAGGATCACTTGAGGTTAGGAGTTCGAGACCAGCCCGGCCAACCAACATGGTGAAACCCCGACTCTACTAAAAATACAAAAATTAGCCGGGTGTGGCGCTGCATGCCTGTAACCCCAGCTACTCAGGTGGCTGAAGCAGGAGAATTGCTTGCGCCCGGTAGGTGGAGCTTGCAGTGAGCCGAGATTGCGCCACTGCACTCCAGCCCGAGCAACAGGGTGAGACTCCGTCTCAAAAAAAAAAAAAAAAAAAAAGGATGTAATGTAGAGATATATACAAGACAGAAAACAAACAGCCACAAATTTTTATTGACAAAAGTCAATACAGAATAATAATAATTGGGTACAGTTTTTAAAAATACAGGCCTGCTAGTCAGAAGAATGAAATTGCAGGGGGAGGGATAATATTTTGCTTAGTATGTGTTTATCGTTAGCATTTTCTGTCGTCAAATTGATTGCAAATGTCCATCTGTGAAAATGATCCTTAGCTCATAGGTTGTATAAAAATAGGTGGCAGGCTAGAATTAGCCCATAGGCGGTAATTTGCTGACCCCTGTGTTAGATAAGAAGTTACCTCTATTCTATGTTACTTTTGAGCTTGAACAGAAACCACTGCTCTGTTTATGTAATCCTTTTGAAAATAAAGCATTGAAAGAGAGATTGGTCGGTTTTAAGAGTTTAACTATAATTTTTGTTTATTAATTCTTGTTCTGGTGGAAAAACAGAAGTCTTGCCACTCATTGTCATTTTTGTGAATGTTTGGTCTTTTGAGAATTTGTTGAGTCTAAGTAAAAATTTGTAACAGGCATTTTAGTGGAGGAAAAATGAGGTCTATAATGTATTCCCACGAACACAGAATATTATGTAGTTTTAAGTATTCTTATATATAATACAAAATGTATAAATGCCTTTTTAATACTAAAACTTTATATTCAACCGATCCCACTTTAAATTTTTTGTTTATACAGGAAAAGAAGTTAAAGAGCAAGCCTTTCTTCAAATGGCTAACATTTTTACGGTTGTGAGAATGATGATTGCTTTTTCCTTAATCATTTTAAAGGTTTTTAAATGAACATTATTCATGCAGTTGTGTAGTTAACATGCGAGCCCACAATCTGCTCACAACTGAATTTGTTGTTGTTGCTCTTTTTCTAGGATTTCTGTTTGTGTAAGATATATTCATTCCCCAGTAATGAAACTTTGTATATACCATATGACAGCCTTGTTCCTAATGTGAATTATACAGAGCATGTGATTAACCATCCTCTGGTATGAGACTTATATCTATTGTGGTCTTCACTCAAGTGTCTGTTTGATGGTGTGATGTTTTAGGACTTGAATATTTGGTGTTTCTTGGTTCATTGTAATTTCATATTTTCACACAAGTTTGGTCTGTTTACCCTTTATTTTTGTGTCCTTTCTGTGTTCTCCCCACCTCTCTGCTTCACCTTTCTTTTAGCAAAGATGAGGATTTCTACCTTCAACATACATTGTTGGTCTTGTCTTCTGTTTTTGTTAGGAGGGACAGCAGTGTGATAAAAGAGGAAATCAAAGCCTTTCTTGCCAATCGGAGGATTTCCCAAGCAGTTGTTGCACAGGTAACAGGTAAGAGCTGAAGAGCCCTTTATTCTGGAATCATGTCTAGTCTCTGCCTTCTGGTGCAGATGTTGGAATATTGCTTGCATTTCTGCATTGCAGTGCAGATCTGTCAACTTAGGCATAATTATGTATGCCTGTGATTTAAAACCCATTGTCTCCAATATCGCCGAACTTCTCTAGTGATTTTTTTTGACTTGTGCTAGTAAATTTTATAGCATTTGTAATAAGCACAAAATTCCCTATTTTGTGGCTAAAAAAGGTTCCTATAGTTTGCTTTTGATTGTGACAGAGCATATGACACATGCACATCCAACTGCTTTCTATACTACATATTTTTAAAAGCTTTGTAGTCCTCCAAGTATAATCCCTGATTATACCAGTTAAAAAATGATTCATGAGGGTAAAGAAAGTTGTTTTTTAAACCACTTTTCCATATGTAAAAGCATTCCTTGAAACATTACTGAGAAGAGTCACCATTGTCTTCTCTTTGTTCTTTATATCCCATCCCATTCTCCACCCCCACCTAAGCCCCATCCCTAGTATGTGGTGTATATGTGTCATTCTCTATTCAGATTGCATTTTTTAATGACGTTCTTAAATTTGGGGGCAGATGTCTTTTCCTTGTTAATGTGTGATCTTCCTTTCTTAGATTTCAGTGATTTATAAGACCCTTAAAAAAAGTAACTGGGCATTAGTCGTTAGAAGAACCGGACACTCTTTCAACTACATTTTGTAGTTGCAACATTGTTGTACTTTGTATATTGATAGATATAAAAATTAATTCTCCCCTCCTTTTATTAACATTCTACTAACTGGCTATGTGAATTTGGGCTTTTTAGCCTCTGTGCCTCAGTTTTCTTCCTGCTACAATGAAATACTTGGATCTGATCTTCAACAATAACTTATGATTTAAAGATATTATTTCTGTTCTCCAGACCATGATACATACTGAAGCTAATTTACCTAAAAGGTTGTTACTCGCCATTAATTTGGTTAAAAATGAAACACCAGAGTTTAGAAGTCTTATATTTCATCCCAAGTATCTAAGGTCAGCCAATCTTTTATAGTGTGTGTGTTTAATATATTACACTAGTAATATATTTTTATAAATGACACTTCTGCTTATGGTAAAATACTTTAGTTAAAGGTGTCCTTCGGTGTAGAAGTCTTATACCAAAGGACAGTGTGTTAGTTTAATTGTTGTAGTATTTAGGTGTTTTTCTATAGGATATTTAAAATATGTTGTTAACCTTTATCTTCAAGGACCAAGTTATGGTTCTTAATGCAATGTAAGGACAAGTCAAGCAGGTTTTAGTGAAACTCACTGATGTGGACTTTGAAAAGATGAAATGTTGTCTTGCAGTACTTACATTTCAGCCTCCATTACTAGAAGCAATAGTATCTTCCAGTTTGCCAGCCTAAAACTAAAAAGACAAAATTTTAGTGTTACAGAATAGCATTGCAATGTTGATTTTTTTTTTTTTCAGGTAGAAGCATTTCTTAGTACTTTGAATTCCCTGAATCTTGAATCATTTAGGACTTTTAAAATAGTAGCTTTGAAACCCATCCAATCTTAATTAATGCAAATCATAGTAACATACGTTTAAAAAGCATTTCTTGAGCATATCTAAAGGCATGGGATAAACCATAATGGGTTAAACATGATACATTAAATATAGTATTGCCTTTTTTGGAAAGGGAAACTGAAAGATATGTTTTCCCATCTTGCTGTTCAAAATATAGTACATGGAACAGCATTATTGGCGTCACCTGGGAGCTTGCTAGAATTGTAAAAATACTGAATACTGGCCGGGCGTGGTGGCTCACACCTGTAATCCCAGCACTTTGGGAGGCCGAGGCGGGCGGATCACGAGGTCAGGAGATCAAGACCATCCTGGCTAACACGGTGAAACTCTGTCTCTACTAAAAACACAAAAAGCCAGGCGTGGTGGCGGGCGCCTGTAGTCCCAGCTACTCGGGAGGCTGAGGTGGGAGAATGGCGTGAACCCGGGAAGCGGAGCTTGCAGTGAGCCGAGATCGCGCCACTGCACTCCAGCCTGGGCGACAGAGCGAGACTCTGTCTCAAAAACAAAAACAAAAAATACTGAATACTGCTCTAAATGTGCTGAAACATTATTTACATTTTAACCAGAAGCCCAGGTGATTTCTGTTTGAGAAATGCTATTCTAGGAGACTGGTAAACTTTACTGACTTTAACTTCAGTGGATTGGCATTACCTCACTCAGTAATGGTCATCATGATGCCATCCCCTATTTTTATTTTTGTTTTGTTTTTACTTTTTTGTTTGTTTGTTTGTTTGAGACAGGGTCTTGCTCTGTTCCCGAGGCTGGAGTGCAGTGGCCAGTGATCATGGCTCATTGCAGCGTCCACCTCCTAGGCTCAAGTGATCTTCCTATATCAGCCTCCTGAGTAGCTGGGACTACAGTTGTGCACCACCACACCCGGCTAATATTTATTTTTTACTTTTTTTTTTTTTTGAGATGGAGTCTTGCTCTGTCGCCCAAGCTAGAGTGCAATGGTGCGATCTCAGCTCACTGCAACCTCCGCCTCCTGGGTTCAAGCAATTCTCCTGCCTCAGCCTCCCAAGTACCTGGGATTACAGGCACTTGCCACCACGCCCAGCTAATTTTTGTGTTTGTGGTAGGCGGGGTTTCACCATATCAGCCAGGCTGGTGTCGAACTCCTGAGCTCAGGTGATCCACCCGCTTCGGCCTCCCAAAGTGCTGCGATTACAGGCATGAGCCACTGTGCCCAGCCTATCTTCTACTTTGTGTAGAGATGAGGTTTCACCATGTTGCTCAGGCTGGTCTTGATCTCCTGGGATTACAGGTGTGAGCCACCGCACCCGGCTATCATCTCCTGTTTTCGCAAGCAAGAACTGAAAATACATTTACATATTTATTATCTATTGTACCACGTGGACCTTTCTTTTGCTGCCATATCTATGGGATTTGGTATTGTTACAAACTTCTTTCACCATTTTCAGCCTCACCCTAACTTGTTCTTCCTCCTCTTCATTTCTACTCCAAAAGCTTGCATTCATCTTCCTTTGATCAGATATCTTCTGATGATTCTCCATTGTCTAAAAAATGAAATTTCTTTTAATCTGACTCCAGCCTTTTCGTTTGTTGCCATCCTCTATTCAGTATGCCCCCAGCTGAATTTCACTATTTGCCATTCCCAGAATTCTGCCCAGTTGGATGCTCCCAGAGTTTTGGTTGTGCCAAAGATACCTTTCACCTCCTCATCTCAGCCTTATGAATTTCTGTTTATCAAGATTATCTCTGTTGTTACCCTCATTTTAACTTCTTGAACAGTTTAGTCCTTGCAGACCTCTCTTTTTTTCTGAAATTAATTACACTTAGTTCATCACCCTGAGGTGTAGTACTCATTTTAATTATGCATTTTAGAGCAATGTTCTTCAGGAGTGACCTTTCCTTACACAAAGAGTCTAGCATTGTGCAGGTACTCTGAACTTTCCATGTTTACCTAGCTACCTTATAGTGTTAAGAGGAGAACAGGTGATGCTGACACAAGCTATACATGTGAAAATTTGTCCAGTGTGACTTTCTTCAGTGGTGTGCCCTCTCCAAAAATAATAATTCATTTGCTCAACAAATGCTGTGTGAATTTTTGCCCTTAAGGAGCTTGCATTTTTCCTTTATCTACTTCAGTTGTTTATATCAGGCCTGGGGAATGAGGATGATTGATAACCATATTGGTTCATTGTCCTGTTGGTCAACTTACTGAACTCCTATGTTTTTTGTGTATTATTGTGTTACATTTTTTACCCAGACTGCGCAGCCATCAAGCTAAACTCAGGGGCAAGGCTTCTCTTTGCAGAGAAGAGATCCAGCTAGAGAATAGTGAGGTAGTAGAACTGAATAAAGCCTTGTCCTCGTAATTGGTCCACTTAGGTTAGAGTGAGTCTGAGTATGGAAGCCTTCTGGTCACCTAGAGCTCACTCCCTGCAGTACCTCATCAGTGTATATACGCATTTTTCTGTCTTTAAACAAATTAGTCAAGTGTATCTTCAAAGAATATGTACCTGATAAAATCTACCTTAAGGTTTAGGATGTGGTTCTCCTGAATCTTACAACAAGTTCTCTTAAAAAGATTTAAGTTCAACTCTAATATGTGAAATAAGTCAACATTGAGATAAAAATGAGAACGAGTGGTGCATAACAAAAGAAAATGCTAAATAAAAAGTGTAATGAGGTGCAAAATTATAACACATGTGCTTGTTCCAGAAACAAATACAGAGGTTTCTTTTTATAGATTCAGAGGATTTCTATTATAAGATAAACAAGAAGTTCATGGGTGGGGTCTGTATAAATAATATCCTACTGATAGGAAAAATGACAGTATAAACAGGATATAATAACAGTGCCTGCTGAATTCCCAGCATGTTATTTGTAGCTTCTTTCACAGTCGCAGCTGTTCCCACCAAGGGTGGATTTTTACCTCTGTAAGAGGTCAGCCAAGATTCTAAATTCTCACTAACAATGGTGGGTTGGTAAGCATAGTCTTTGCTTTAGTAATAAGCACATGTATTCTGTATTCACTTTCAGGGTAAAATGTTTTCTTAGGCTGTTTAAGAATGCTTAAAACATAATTTTTTTTAATGACCTTTGGGAAAAAAATCAAGCATGCAGAATAAATGAGTAAATGGGCAGAGCTTGATCAGCGCTTATCAGCCAAAGAAATATACTAATTGGATGCATGTCCTCTGAAGAAATAAATACACAGAAGAAGAAAAAAACAGCGCCTCTGAATTTTAAGAAATTTACCATAATTTTGTTTTCTTAAAATGTAGTAGTATAATGAAGAAGTAACAGAATCTCAAAGTTCTGGTCTTTCTGCCATAAAATAGCCTTGTGACCCAGAGTCTTATTTTCCTTATGTATAAGATAAAGGGCTTTGACTAAATAGGTTCTTTCTTAGTTCCATTTGAGCTGGATGCTCTAACAAAATACCATGAACTGGGTGACTTATAAACAACTGAAATTTATTTCTCACAGTTCTGGAGGCTGGGAAGTCCAGGATGAAGCCAGATTCAGTGTCTGGTGAGAGCCTGCTTTCTGACTTAAAGACCATGCCATTTCATTGTGTTCTCACGTAGTGGCAGGGGGAACGGGTCTCTCTTGGGTCTCTTTTATTGGGGCACTAATTCTGGTTCATAAGGATTCAACTCACATCACCTAATCACCTCCCAAAGATCCCGCCTCCTAAAACCATCACCTTGAAAGTAACAATTTCAACATAGGAATTTTAGAGGGACATAAACATTCAACCATAGCAGCTTCTATGTATCTTTTCTAGCTGTCAAATTCTATTCTGTTTTTAAGTTGTAAATGCATTTTATCAGATGTGCATCTTACCTGTACCTAGTGATTCTCATTCCCAAAACATAAGAATTTGTGTAAAGACAAGTTCTGAACTGGTTTTAGAAATGTTCCAGCTGTACTCAGATCACTGCCTTTTTAACTTATCTTTAAAATGTAGGATAAAACCACTGCATATTCTATTTAATTATAGCAATTTCTTTACAAAGGTAAAGAATTAAGTTCCCTAATCAGAGAACTTAAGATCAGACATTAAAAATCAACTAAAGTTTCAGTATATTAAGAAAAAATAAACAACAACAACCACTTCATTTTCTAGAGTCGTTTTAGGTTCACAACTGTCTTCTATACACCCCCCTCTCCCACTATCACCATCCAGCCCCAGAGTGGTACCTTTGTTACTGTCAATGAACCTACATTGACACGTCATTGTCACCCAAAGTTCATAGTTTATATTGGTTTTGCACATCCTTTGGTTTCTGGACAAATGTTTAATGACATGTATCCACCATTGTAGTATCACACAGAGTTGTTGCACTGCCCAAAAACTTCTCTGTGCTTTGCCTGTTCATCCCCTCCTCCCCTCAACTCCTGGCAACCTTTTTATGGTTTCCCTAGTTTTGCCTTTCCAGAATGTCATATAGTTGGAGTCATACAGTGTGGAGCTTCAGATTGGCTTCTTTCACATAGTCATATACAGTTCACATTCCTCCCTCTCTCTTCATGGTTTGATAGCTCATTTCCTTTCAGCACTGAATTATATTCCATTGTCTGGATGTACCACAGTTTCTCTATTCACCTACTGGATGGCATCTTGGTTGCTTCCAAGTTTTGGCAATTATGAATAAAGCTGCTATAAACAAGTGGAATTTCTATCTATATTAGTAAAGCAATGCTGGTAGAATATGTCACAGACTGTGGAATTGTCCTATTATAATACAACCAGAAATAATTATCTTGCTTATTAAACAAGATTTTATGAATTCCTACCTAATGGATTTTACCAGTTTTATGTGGATCTCCAATTTGAAGGCTATCACCTATCTACAGAATGAGTGGGCTTCTACATGAAAGATGTAATTCTCTCTCCAAATGGAAGAGGTTTAGAGTTTTTCTTTTTGTTAGGAGAAACCTTTTCAAATCTTCTTTGAATGTACTTCATTCACTCATGTTATAATTGTTTTCGCAGAGTGCATTTTGGGATTTTCTTTTGTTTTGCAGCCTCAGGGGAATAGGAACAGATGTTATTCCAGGGTTCAAAAAATTCTTACTTTTTAATCTCATTTCCTTCTATCTTCTTCTTTAATTTTTTGGAAAACTATTTTCTTTTAAACATAATACATGAAGTTACTTTTTTTTCCCCTCATAGGAAAAAAACCAGCCTTCACCACATCTAAATGCCCATATTTTCTTACTTTGTTGACAGCTAAGTGAGGAATTGGAGTGGAAATAATTTCAGAGGATATTTTTTGTTGTTTGAAAATCAGTTCTCTACAGTTATTGAAATTTCTTGTCCTGCCAGGGCTTCAGTCATCTCAAATGCAGTGCATAGGAGTCTACATTTTTGGTGTAAATACTAGGAAGACTCATTGTCAGGTGTAAAATGGCATCTCTCTTTCACCTATATATAAAGTAGAAACTGTATTTTAAAAAATGCTATCCTACCACAAGCCCTGACAATGACTTGTAAAGGTTAGGCACAGATGTGGTTTTTCCCTCATTCAGTAATTATCATTTTTGTTTCTCTCCAGTTCTTGTTTCCTAAGATTATGGGGAAAAGCCTGTACTTAGATACAATGTTTCTTTGATTGTTGTGTGAAATATTTCTTGCCTAATGTAATTTAAAAATTGTTATATTAAATATGTTAATTGTTAAATATACAGGAATAAATGACAAAAAGAGGAAGTGATACCCCAGTAAGAAAGTCAGAAGGTATCTGTGTGTGATAAAATAGCAAAACCTGAGATTCAGCTGTAGTCTGTTAGTCTTAAAGCAATATCATAAATATCATAAATAACTTCCTGCAGAAGAGAGGCTCTGAAGAGAAAATAAATGCCATTGCTTGTAAATTCTAGATATCGTCCTTTATGCAGTAAAGAATTATCCTATTAACTCTTAAAAGTTTTACTCAGAGTGAGACCTTAAATCAAAGTGCTGCAAATAGTTTTGTTAGGAAGATGTAACACTATATTTAGTGTTACTAAATCTGCTTAAGTAAGGAACTGACGCTTGCACTAACCAAACTACAGCTGAGGGCCTTGATACCTGAGAGGCCTATAAAATTTTGAAGCAATGTTTCAAATTCTTTTGGCTTAGAAGAAAACTTTTAATGTCAGACTGTGTCAACTTCAGCTAAATTTAACTATATCATTTGATTCTCACAAAATAAACTTGGAGATGTACAGGGGAAATTTGTTTTTTCCTTTGTTTTTATCACCTTTATTAAGATAAAATTTACATAAGAGTATAGGTTTCTGAGTTGTACCAAACTTATACAGTGGTATAATCATTACCAAATTCAAGATATGAATATTTCAGTATTCCAAGAAGTTGTCTCATGCATCTGTGCAGTCAAATATTGTTCTCCCACCCCCAGTCCCTGGCAACCATTCATCTGCATTCCTTCACTATTGATTTGCCTTTTCTAGAATTTCATGTCAGTGGAATCATACAAAACATACCTTTTATGTCTCCAACTTCTTTCATTTAGCATGATGCTTTTAAGATTCGTGAGTGTTGTTACATGTTTCAGTTATTTATGACTTTTGAATGCTAAATACTAATCCATTGAATGGATATAACAAAATTAGTTTACCCATTAATCAGTAGATGGACATTTGGATTGTTTCCAGGGCCTGACTATTTTGAACTAAGCTGCTGTGAACATCTTGTGTACAAATTTTTGTGTGGGAATATGTTTTCATTTACTTTGGGTAAATACCCAGGAGTGGGATTGTGGGGTTGTTGGTAAATATACGTTTAACTTTTTAAGAAACTGCCAAACTGTTTTCCAGTGTGGCTCCACCATTTTATCTTCCCACCAGCAAAGAATGAGGTCTTACTGCTCTGCATTCTCTTTGGTACTTGGTGTTTGTGCTTCTCTGTGAGTTTAGTCATTCTAGTGCAGTTATAATGATATCTCACTCTAGTTTTATTTTGCATTTTTCTAATGACTGATTATGTTGAGCATCTTTTTATATGATCATTTGTTATTCATGTATCTTGGGTGACATGTCTGTCAAATCTTTTGTCTTTTTTTTTAATCAGGTTGTTTGCCTTATTTATTATAAGAGCTCTTTGTATATTCTGGGTACAAGTCCTTAAATATAAGATATACATATTTCCTAGTCTGAGGCTTGCATTTTCATTTTCTTAATATCTTTCAAAGAGCAAATGTTTTAAATTTTTATGAAGTTATATTTATCATTTTTTTTCTTTCGTGGTTCTTGCTTTTTGTGTTCTAAGAAAATTTGCTTAAACAGGACCAAGTGCGGTGGCTCACGCCTGTAATCCCAGCACTTTGGGAGGCCAAGGCGGGCGAATCACAGGAGGTCGGCAGTTTGAGACCAGCCTGACCAACATGGTGAAACCCCATCTCTACTAAAAATACAAAATTAGCCGGGCATGATGGTGCTTGCCTGTAATCCCAGCTGCTCGGGAGGCTGAGGCAGGAGAATTGCTTGAACCTGGGAGGCAGAGGTTGGGGTGAGCCGAGATTGTGCCGTTGCACTCCAGCCTGGGCAACAAGAGTGAAACTCTGTCTCAGAAAAAAAAAAAAAAGAAAATTTTGCTTAAACAAAGTCTCAAAGATTTTCTCATGTTTTCCTCTGTAAGTTTTATAGTTTTAGCTCTTACATTAGGTCAATGGACCATTTAAAGTTAATTTTTGTGTTGAGATAAGGGTTGAGGCATTTTTTTTTTCTTATAGAGATCCAGTTGTTGGAAAACCATTTGTTGAAAAGTCTGGTCTTTCCCCGTTTGATTACTTTGTTATCTTTGTGGAAACTCAGTTGGACATGCATGCAAGGTCTGTTTCTGGGCTTTGTATTCTGTTCTGTCAGTCTTTATGTCTATCCTTATACCAATACAAACTGTAGATTATTATAAGTCTTGAAATCAGAAAGTGTAATTCCTCCCAATGTTGTTTTTCCTTTTCAAGATCACTATTGACTTTATAGGTCTTTTGTATTTTTATGTACATTTTAAAACTAGCTTTTCAGTTTCTACAAAAAGCACATCTGTAGTGAGATTGGGATTGTGTTGAATATATAGCTCAATCTGACATTAGGAATTTACATCTTAATCATATCAAGTCTTAGTCTATGAACATAGTTTGATATCTCTCCACTTGTTTAGGTCTTTTTTATTTTCTCTCAACCATTTTAGTGGTTTTCAGTGTACACGTTTTGTACACATAAAATTCCTCTCTAAATATTTTATATTTTTGTTGCTATTATATTGGTATTGTTTTTAATTTCAGTGCCCGCTTCCTTGTTTCTTGTATCATAGGTCAGTTGGTTTTATTATATTGACCTGTGAACTTGCTTAATTCATTTATTTGTTCTAGTAGCTTTAAAACATTTTTTTTGTTTAGGATTTTCTATACAATCATGTTATCTGTGAATAGAGATAATTTTACTTCTTCCTTTTCAATGTGTCTTCTTTCTTTCTTCTTTTTCCCCTTTATTGAACTAGCACTAACAGTTCAATCTTGAATAGAGTGACAAAAGCAGACATTCTTACCTTGTTCCCAATCTTAGGGAGGAAACATTCAGTTTTTCATCATTAAGTATGATCTTAGCTGTAAGTTTTTCATAGTTGCCCTTTACCAGGATTCCTTTCAAGGAAGGCTTCTATTTATAATTTTTAATAGTTTTTATCATGATAGATGTTGTATTTTATCAAATGCTTTTTCTGCATCTGTTGAGATGACCACCTGGTTTTTCTTGCTTAGTCTTGTTAATATGGTAAATCACATTGACTTATATTCTGAGAAAAGTCCCACTCAGTTATGATGTATTATCCATTTTATATTATTTAATTTGGTGATATTAAGAATTGTCACATCTGTGTTCATGAGGGACATTCTGGGTTTATGTTTTACTTCCTGTGTTCTTTCTATTTTTTTGTTTTGTTTTTTGTTTGTTTGTTTTTTTGTTTTCTTTTTCAGACGGTGTCTTGCTCTGTCTCCCAGGCTGGAGTGGAGTGGCGCAATCTCGGCTCACTGCAACTTCTGTCCTAGGTTCAAGCGATTCTCCTATCTCAGACTCCAGAGTAGCTGGGATTACAGGTGTCTGCCACCACACCTGGCTAATTTTTGTATTTTTAGTAGAGGCAGGGATTCAACATGTTGGCCAGGCTGGTCTCGAGCTCCTGACTTCAAGTGATCTGCCCACCTCGGCCTCCCAAAGTGCTGGGATTACAGGCGTGAGCTGCTGTGCCCGGCTCTTTCTAGTCTTACAATGTCCTTATATAGTTTTGTTATCATAATAACGTTGGCCTCATGAGATAAGTTGGGAAGTGGTCCTTTCTCTTGTATTTTCTGGAAGCATTTGTGTAGAATTGGTATTATTTCTTTTTTAAATGTCTTTGCAAATGTGCCTTTTTTTTTAAATTATAGTGATTATCTTACACTGCTCATAATTTACTACCTGGATCTTAGGGCTTGTGCCCTGTACTGAAGTCAGCAGAATAGAATATAGAACAGTAGAGATTATTAGGTCCTTAATACTTTAAAGATTGCCAGCACTTTTCTACATGATTTTACTCATGGCAGGAATATTTTTCTCTTGCCAGTTGCCTAAAATAACAGATTTACTAACCACAAACCAAATTAAATTAGCTTTAGATACAGCAGTAGCCCTTTCCTTATGTCCTTGTGATGCCTGAGTAAAGAACATAGTTTTTACTTGCTAAGCTATGAGATTTTGCCACCTGTAGTAGTTTTTAAAATATTGAGTGGCCTATCTCTAGATCTCCCAAACAGATTCATGAACACCATCTTGCTTTTGAACATGTCGATTTTAAAGTACGAGGCCAATATAATATTGCCCCAAGCTCATCATTGTTCTTGATGAGAAATGTAGTCCAGGATTCTTAGAAACTTTCTTAATGTGATCTTTCATTTAATGTTCTGTGTCATTTTAAGGACTAGAATATGCTATTTTCTTAAGTGTTTTTTTCTCCCTTGACAGTTTTAAACATATTGTCTTTTGCTTCCAAGCCCTTCCATTGCTGAACAGTTTTTGTAGGACAGTCTTCAGCTTTATCATTAAGCTGAATCCCTATCAACATCTAGCTGTCCAAGTGAGTTATAGATGGCCAGTGGCTCTGCTTTTTACTAGCCTGCACCCTCTTAGCTAACCCTCTTTTTTTAGGGTTTGTATTTTTAGCTATAACTTATTTAACACTATCAGGTGTTAGATGCCATGCCAACTGTTTTATGTACTTGAGAAGCAGGTGTTAACTTCCTCAGTTACAAATGAGAAAACCCAGGCTTAAGGGGATTGACTCATTTGCCAATAGTCATGCAGTTAATTGCGTTTGTTTTGCCACACAGCCACTGTTCTTTACATAGCAATTTGGTATATAGAGAAAACATGGTGCCATGGTCAAGGGCACGACTTTGAGGATGGACTGTCTGGCTTCAAAAATCTGATTTCCATCCCTTACTTATTATGTAACTTTGGCCAAATTACTGAATGTCTTAACCCTCAGTTTCTCCTCTTCTGGAAAATGGAAAGAATAACAACAGTACCTACCTAAACGGATTCTTGAGTGGATTAAATGAGTTAGTTTTGGTAAAGTTTCAAATGGCACATAGTAAATGCCATAGAAGTTTTTCTATTATTATCGTTAACCATTATAATTGCTTAATTTTCAGCAGGCAATCATTTTTCATTCATGTCTCTCCAGATTGACTTTCCTAAAGCTAGGTTTCCTGAGGCTAAATATGTTAACCATAAGTTTTATAGCTTTGGGCCACTTGATAATGAACTTTTGAACAATAAATTTACTTTTTATGTTAGAAAATTTATTCATGTGGTTCAAACTTCAGAAGTACCTTTAGAAGAGTATACAATGCTGGCTGGGCGCGGTGGCTCATGCCTGTAATCCCAGCACTCTGGGAATCCGAGGGGGGTGGATCACGAGGTCAGGAGTTCAAGACGAGTCTGGTCAACATAGTGAATCCCCATCTCTACTAAAACTACAAAAAATTAGCCGGGTGTAGTGGTATTTGCCTGTAATCCCAGCTACTCAGGAGGCTGAGGCAGGAGAATCGTGTGAACCTGGGAGGTGGAGGTTGCAGTGAGCTGAGATCCTGCCATTGCACTCCAGCCTGGGCGACAGTGCGAGACTCTGTCTCAAAAAAAAAAAAAAAAAAAAAAAAAAGGAAGAAGAGTATACAATGCTAAATCTCCTTTCTGTGTTCCTCAGCCATATCCCCTTCCCACATGAGACTAATGTTAACAGTTTCTTCAGAAATTTTATGCATTTATTAGCAAATAAATATGTCTATTGTCCTTTTATGCCAAATCAACACCTAGTTTTTTTTTTTAACTTGGAAATTATTCCATATTGGTATATAAGAGTATTATCACTATTTTCAGAAAGAACATAGTATACCATCTTCTAGATACATAAATTTCAACTATTAATAGTTAGCAGTTAAGTAACTATTTTAAACTATTTTTGCCTTTATTCCACACAAAATAGACACTACTTATGTAACAAATTAAATAAGATATATTTTGATAAAGATTTAGATTTCAATTTGATGATAAATATATTATTCTTTAAGATATACATACTCTTGTATGAGTAGGATTTTTTAAAGTTTTGACTGTGTAATTTATCTAGGAATTTATCCTATAGAAATATTTGCTTATGTCTAGAATGATGACAGTACAAGAATATTTATTGCAGCATATTGTATGATAACAAAATGCTGTAAATAACCTACATGTCCACCAGTAAAGGCTAGCTAGGTAAATTATACTATATCTATACTATGGAGTACTATTTGTCCATTAAAGAATAAAGCAGCTCTGTATGTCTCCAGTGGAATGAAGAAGGGGGTAGGTTGTAAGGTATGGATGGAAGATGACTTATTTTTGTTCCTTTTGGATTTTGTACTCCATGTATAAGTTCTGTATTAAAAAAAAAATTCCAGCACCAATTTTAAAAACAAATATTATGTCACAGACTCAACAATAATCTGTACCGGCCAGATTCAATTCAGGGGTTACCAGTTTGTTCATTGTGCTCTCTGATACCAATCAGAATCACAACAGGATTTTGTTGTTTTTGTCAACATGAATCTAAAGTTTATCTGCAAGAAAAAAATACATAAGAATAACTAAGAGATTGTTTAAAAAGAACAGGGGAAGGCCAGGCATGGTGGCTCACACCTGAAATCCCAGCACTTTGGGAGACTGAGGTGGGCAGATTACTTGAGGTCAGGAGTTCAGGACTAGCCTGGCCAACATGATGAAACCTGTCTCTACTGAAAATACGAAGTTAGCCGGGTGTGGTGGTGCATGCCTATAATCCCAGTTATTCGGGAGACTGAGGAAGGAGAATCATTTGAACTCAGGAGGTGGAGGCTGCAGTGAGCCAAGATTGCGCTACTGCAATCCAGCCTGGGCGACAGAGCCAGACTCTCTCACCAAAAAAAAAAAAGGCGGGAGGGTGGGGGAGGAAAGAGTTGGCCAAATTTGCCCTACCAGATATTAAAATACACTACATAAGGTTAGAGTAAGTAAAACAGAGTCATTTTATTGTCAGATAAATGTATTAGTTGTACAGGATAGAGTTCATTAATAGATCCTTGGAGATGAGCAAATTTAGCTTAAATAAAGGAAGCCTTTTAAATCTGTAAGGAAATAATGTTTTTCCATTGATTCTTTGAAAATGAAAAAATAAATATAGATACCAACATTATACCAGAATCAAAAATCAGTTTTCATACGGATAAAGAACTAAATGAATATACTTTTTAAAGCTGGAGAAAAGATTCTACACTACTGTTAAAAGAAAATAATGAATGTTTTTATTATATTGGGATAGGAAAGGCTTTCCTAAGCAATACAGAAGACCCCAAAAATAAAATTGTATGGGTCCAACTGCATAAAAATTTTAAGCATATATCCAGTAAAAGATACTGTAAACAAGATTCACATTGACAGGTATTTGTAGCATTATAGAGCAAAAGATTGGTGTCTATGATGGTATCTCAAATGAGCTCTTACAAGTTATTATGAAAAATGACAAATAACCTAATAAAAAATTTGCAAAGGATAGCAGTGTGTAACTTATGCAAGACAAAATATAAATGGCCAATAAGCATATGAAAAGATGAAAGCATCTTAGAATATTAAATAAGAACAATTTAATTGCAAGAGATCAGGGGGGATTTTTGCCCATTAAATCAGCAAACTTTAGAAGATTGAGGGATACTACTGGTCCACTTCTGTCCATCAAAACCCAGCAAAGACAATAAAATAAACAAAAATATAAGAAAAACTAGTGAAGCCATAGCTAGAACCTTAAAACACACACCAAGTCAAATAAGAATTCTGGATCAAAACAGAGGAAAATGGTGGGAATTCTTGTATAGATACAGTCTAACATAGAAACCCATGCCCATTAGCAGTAATTTCCAGTCCCCCAGTCCTCCAAGCCCTGGTATGTACTAATTTACTTTGTCTCTGCAGATATACCTACAGACAAACTTCTGGACATTTCATAAGATAGAATCATACACTATATAAACTTTTGTGTCGGGCTTCCTTTTACTTAGCATAATGTTTTTAAGATTCACCCATGTTATAGCATGCATCAGTACTTCATTCCTTTCCATAACTGAATAATATATCATTATATGTATATACTATATTTTATTTATTCATCAGTTGGTGGACATGTGGATTGTTTCACTGGCTATTTTCAATAATAATGCTGCTATGAACATTTGTAGATAAGTTTTCGAGTGGACAGATTCTCTTGGAAATGTGCCTAGAAATAGAACTGCTGGGTCACATGGTAATTCTATGTTTAATGTTTTGAGGAACTGCCAAAACTGTTTTCCATTTTATAAAACCACCACCAATGTATGACATTTCCAATTTCTTCACATACTCACCAACACTTTATGATAGCTATCCTAATGGATGTGAAGTGGTATGTGTCTCATTGTAGTTTTGATTTGCTGTAGTTTTGATTTAGTGAGTAATGCACTTTTCATGTGCATCTTGGTTATTTATGTATGTTTTTGGAAAAATGTCTCGCCAAATCCTTTGTCCATTTTAAAAATTGGGTTATTTGGCTGGGCGCGGTGACTCACGCCTGTAATCCCAGCACTTTGGGAGACCGAGGCGGGTGGATCACGAGGTCAGGAGATTGAGACCATCCTGGCTAACATAGTGAAACCCCGTCTCTACTAAAAAAAAATACAAAACATTAGCCGGGCGTGGTGGCAGGCGCCTGTAGTCCCAGCTACTTGAAAGGCTGAGGCAGGAGAATGGCGTGAACCCGGGAGGCAGAGCTTGCAGTGAGCCGAGATCGCGCCACTGCACTCCAGCCTGGGTGACAGAGTGAGACTCCATCTCAAAAAAAAAAAAAGGGGGTTATTCATCTTCTTATACTTTTTATATTGAAGTGTTAAGAGTTCTTTATATAGGTTTATATAATATATTGAAGTGTTGAGTTCTTTATATTAGTTCATATATAAGTTGAGTTCTTTATGTAAGTTCATATACAAGTTGAATTCTTTATATAAGTTCACGTAGACACACGTGAGTAATGCACTGTGTATACGTGAACTTATATCTGATAAATCGCTTATCAGATATGTCCCTTAGCAGATGGGGTGTTTGCAAATATTTTCTCCCATGTTTTTGGGTTGTCTTTTCACATTCTTGGCCAACGTGATGAAACGCGTCTACTAAAAATACAAAAATTACCTGGGTGTGGTGGCGCATGTCTGTAATCCCAGCTATTTGGGAGGCTGAGGAAGGAGAATCATTTGAACCCAGCAGGTGGAGGCTGGGTTGTCTTTTCACATTGTTGATAGTGTTCTTTGAAGCACACAAGTTTTTAGTTTTGATGAAGTATATATTGTTTTGTTGTTTTGTTTTTGCTTTTAGTATCATAGCTAAGAAAACATTGCCTATTCCCAAATCATGCAGATTTACATTTGTGTTTTCTTCTGAGGGTTTTATACTTTTAGCTCTTACATTTGCATCTTTGATCCACTTTGAGTTACTTTTTATATATGATGTGAGAAAGGGATGTGAACATTATATTAATGTGGATATCCACTTGTCCCATGTATTTTATTCTTTTTGATGCTATTGTAAGTAGAATTGTTTTCTGAATTTTATTTTTGGATTGTTTATAGTTAATGGATAGAAATAAGGTTTATTTCGTATATTGATCTTATATTCTGCAACCATGCTGAATTCATTTGTTAGTTCTAATGGGGTGTGTGTGTGTGTGTATTCCTTTGGGTTTTTTATATACAAAATCATGTATCTGCAAATAGAGGTAGTTCTACTTTTTCCTTTCCAATCTGGATGCCTTTTCTTTCTTTATCTTGCCTTCTAGCTAGAACCTCTAATACAATGTTTAACAGAAGTGGCAAGAGCAAACATCCTTGTCTTGTTCCTGATCTTAAGGAAAGTGTTCAGTCTTTCCCCGTTACGTATGATGTCAGCTGTTGTTTGTTCATAGATACCCTATATCAGGGTAAGGAAGTTTGCTTCTATTCTTAGTTTTTTGAGTATTTTATATCATGAAAGGCTGTTGGATTTTGTCATGCTTTTTCTGTGTCTATTAAAATAGTTATGTGGATTTTGTCATTTATTGATGTGACTGTATTACATTGATTTTCATGTGTTGAGTAAACCTTGCTATCCTGAGATGAATCCCACCTGGTCATGGTTTATAATCCTTTATATTTATATATGTTGTTAGATTCAGTTTGCTAGCATTTTGTTGAGGAGTTTTACATCTGCATATGTAAGGGACGTTAATCTGTAGTTTTTTTTGAGACTGGGTCTCACTCTGTCGCCCAAGCTACAATGCAGTGGCACCATCAGGGCTCACTACAGCCTTGACCTCCTGGGCTCAAGTGATCCTTCCACCTCAGCCTCACAAGTAGCTGGGGACTACAGGTGTGTGCCATCATGCCTTGCTAACTTTAAATTTTTATTTTGCAGAGATGGTGTCTTCCTATGTTGCCCAGGCTGGTCTTGAACTCCTAGCCTCAAGTGATCCTCCCTCCTTGGCTTCCTAAAGTGTTGGGATTACAGGTGTCAGCCACCAGGCCCAGCCTGTCTATAGTTTTCCTGTGGTGTCTTTGTCTGATTTTGGTATTAGGATAATACTGCTTCATGGAATTGAGTCAGCAGTGTTTTTTTCTTTTTTATTTTTATAGAAGAGTTTGTGAAGAGTTGTTAATGGGTGTATGTGCTTTAATTATTTTTTATATGCGTGGTAGAATTTACCAGTAAAGCATTCTGGCTTTTCTTTGTGGGAAGATGTTTGACTATGAATTCAATATCTTTACTTGCTATGTAACTCTATTCAGATTTTCTGGGCCTTGAGTCAGATTCAGTAGTTTTTTCCTACAATTATGTTCGTTTCATCTGGATTATGTAATTTGTTGGCATATAGTTGTTCATATAATCATTGTTGATCTATGTATTTGTTCTGCCTATTATTGAAAGTGGTATATTGATATCTCCAACTATTATTGTTGAATTATCTCTTTCTGTTTTCAGTTCTGTCAGTTTTTGCTTTATGCATTTTAGGGCTCTGTTGTTTGGTATATGTACATTTATAGTTATATCTTCCTCGTTAATTGAGCCTTTTATTATGTCTTATTTTTTCTAGTAACAAGTTTTATCTTAAGGTCTATTTTGTCTTACATTAATATTTAACTGTCACTCAAGTTCTCATTTGGTTATTTTTATATGATATATCTTTTTCCATTCTTTTACTTTCAACCTAATTATGTCTTTGAATCTGAAATGTATCTCTTATAGACAGCATGAAGTTGGATTGTGTTTCTGCCAATCTCTGTCTTCTTATTGGAGTTTTTAATCTATTTAAATTTAATTTAATTATGATAAGGAAGAATTTATATCTGCCATTTTGCCATTTGTTTTCTATATGTGTTTCATCTTTTTGTTCCTCTGTTTGATTACTTTCTCTTTTGTGTTAGATTGTTTTCTCATGTACAATTTTAAATCCCTTGTCATTTCTTTTGCTATATTTTTTGAGCTATTTTCTCAGTCATTGCCCTGGAGATTACCATTAACATCTTAATTTATGACAATTAATACCAACTTAATTTTAATAGTATAGAAAAACATTTCTCCTATAATAGGTTAATTTTTGTCTTATTAATTACATTTATATATTGTGTGCCCATCAACTTAGATTATAATTATTGCATTATATAGTTTTCTTTTATAAATAAAATAGGAAAAGGAGTTATAGACACAAAATATTTAATTATACTCTCGTTTATGTTTACCTACATAGTTACCTTTACTGTCACTCTTATTTCTTCAGGTGTATTTGAGTTACTGCTTAATGTCCTTTCCTTTCAGCCTGAAGACCTGCCTTTAGTATTTCTTACAGGGCACATCTGCTGAGAGCATATTTTCTGTAATTTTACTCATCTGAAAATGTCTTAATGTCTCCTTCCCATGGTTTCTGATGAGAAATTAGCTGTTTATCATATTGAGCATTGCTTGTATGTAATGGGTCACTTCTCTCTTGACACTTCAAGATTTTTCTGTTGATCTTTGGTTTTCAACAATTTATGATGTGTCTAGGTATGGATTTCTTTGAGTTAACCCTACCTGAAGATCATTGAGCTTTTTAGATGTGTGCATTAATGTTTTTCATCAAATTTGGGAAGTTTTGGTCACTATTTTTTCAAAATATTCTTCACTTTTCTCTCTGTTTCTTCTGGGATTCCCATTATATGTGTATGTTGGTAAGCCTAATGGTATCCCACAGGTTTTTGAGCCTTTGTTCCATTTTCTTCATTCTTTTTTTCTTTTTGTTCCTTATAATAGATCATATCCATTGACCTGTCTTCAAGTTTGCTGATTATTTCTTCTTCCAGTTCATATCTACCGTTGAGTCCTTTTAGATAATTTTTCATTTTATTTTTTATACTTTTCAATTCCAAAATTTCTATTTGGTTCTTATAATTTTTGTCTGTTTATTGATATTCTGTGTTTGGTAAGGCATTTTTATCATACTTTCGTTAGTTCCTGAGACATGTTTCTTTTAATTCTTTTAGTCTTTAAAATGGTTAATTTAAATCTTTGTCTACTAAGTTCAATATCTGGATTTCTTCTAGGACACTTCTTATTGACTGCTTCTACTGTGTATGAGCCATACTTTCTTGTTTCTTTGCATGTCTCATAAGTTTTGTTTTAAAACCTGGAAATTCTGAGTAATGTGGAAACTCTGGAAATCAGATTCCTTCCTCCCTTGGATTTATTATTGCTGTTGTTGGTGATGTTTGTTTAATGAATTTCCTGATTTAACATTATAAAGTTATTATTCTTTGTGGTATGTAGCTGCTGAACTCTCTTCCTTGTCAGCTTAGTGGTCAGCTAATTATTAGGTAAAATTTTCCTCAAATCTCTAGAAACAATAAGTCTCCCAGCTTTTGTCAAGGGGCTCTCTCTGTGTATTGGGCATACCTTTAATGCTCAGACAGGCAGCTTATAATTCTGCGTAACCCTTCACTTTCTCTTTGTACTAGGTCTCAAGGTCAGCCAGAGGTGAGAGCTTCGAGCCTTCACGGGTCTTTCCTATACATCTTCATAGCCCTATACATGTGCACAGCCCTATACAAGTTCATGACCTTCTAGATTCCTAGGAATATGTCATAGCTTTTTGAAGACTCTCATGGACATCTCATACCTCCACTTCTCTGTTGAAATATTTTGGTCAGCTTCTTGTTCACATCAGTTGTTGTCATTGCCTCAGGCAGCTGCAGTGTTAACTTATTGCCACTGATTGTTTTCGACAAATTACCTCACATCTGTCTTTCCTCCTCAGAGAGAAGCTATTCACACTGAGTGAGATCTTGAGTCAGGTCAAATAAAGCAAGCCTTGCAAATAAAGATTTCCAGGTAATTGCCAGACAGGTCAAATAATGACAGTTCTCTTAGAAGGGTGTTTTGAGGAACTCCAAACCTGTCCTTTCCCCTCCAGTGGCTACTAGGCCACACCTGGTTTTCACTGTGATTGCAGTAATGTTGGTTTTTAAGTCTGCTATAATGATAGTGTGACAGGCATGGGAGGAGGCCAAGTTAAAATGTCACATGCTATTCTTACCAAAATTCAGCATTTTTTAAAATAAATGCTCTTTGGATTGTTGGAAGCCTTTGGTAATTTCTAAAGTTCTGAAGAAGTTGATTCTGACAATTGTTGACAGTGCTTTTATGGAACAGCAGATTTTGCTGTTGTTGCTTTTATGGAGGAGTAGCTTTTCAGAGGTTTTTACTTCACTATTCTCACTGATGTCACTCCAATTCAAGAGATTTTGAAGGAAAGCTGGCCCCCAAAATTTTCCCTCTAGAATTGTCCTCAAAGTATGAAAATGGAGACAAGCATACAAACATACAAGGGTTGAAAAATACAGCACCAATTAGCCTGTGCTGTTAAAAACTACTCTGTGAAGAAATCTATACCCAAAGTTATATTTAAAAATAAGGCATTTTGGCCGGACACAGTGGCCCGCTCCTGTAATCCAGGTACTCTGGGAGGCCAAGGCGGGTGGCTCACCTAAGGTCAGGAGTTCAAGATCAGCCTGGCCAATGTGGCAAAACCCTGTCTCTACTAAAAATACAAAAATTAGCCAGGCGTGGTGGTGGGCACCTGTAATCCCGGCTACTCAGGAGACTGAGGCAGGAGAATTACTTGTACCTGGGAGGCAGAGGTTGCAGTGAGCCGAGATCATGCCGCAGCGCTTCAGCCTCGGTAATAGAGCGAGATTCCATCTCAAACAAAACAAAACAAAACAAAACAAGGCATTTAGGTATTGACTGGAAAGGGAACAAGAGGGACTTTTCAAGGGGCATAGAAATAATCTGTAAATTGATTTGAGCATGCATCATGTACATTTATCACATGCGTCTGTATATTTATCAAAACTCATTGAACTATATACTTAAAATTTTACTGTTTGTAAAATATAACTCAATTAAAAACAAAAAGATAAGAGTTTAGGAATGGAAGAACTAAGAAACTCTGTGGTAAATCTTAAATCTTTAAATCTATAACCATGAGTGTACAGCTGTGGCAACTATGAATTCAGAACAGAATGTAAATGCTGACTGTCTAAAAATATGTTCTAAATATGAGGAGTTGGGTGCAAAGGCTGGAATATGGAGATTGGGGAACTAGAGTGTAAGGATGTGTCTTAGTTATCTGTTGCAACATTAAGAACTTAGCATCTTGTAACATAAGCCTTTATTATGTCACTCAATTTGTATTGGCCAGGAATTCAGGAGCAGCTTAGATAGGTTGTTTTGGTTCAGGGGGTCTCATGAGGTTGCAGTCATCTGGAGGCTTAAATGAGATTAGAAGACCCTCTTCCAAGATGACTCACTTGCATTGGCTGTTAGCAGAATGTCTCAGTTCTCTGTCACATGGATCTCTCCATAGGGCTGCTTGAGTGTTTTCATAACATGGCTAGCTTTTCCCACAACTAGGTATCTGTGGGTGGGGCAGTGGGAGAGAGGGAGAGAGGGAAAGAGAGAAGGAGACGAAGGCAGAAGGTGTAATGTCTTTTATGACCTAGCTTCAAAAGTCATAGACCATCATTTGTGCCACATTTGTTGGTTGCACAGAGCAACCCTGATGCAGTGTTGGAGGGGATTACACAAAGGTAGTAAGACCAGAAGGATCATTTGGAGGTTGGAGGTCCCTTTGGAGGTTAGCTACCACAGTCTGCTAATTTCCTTAGCTTTTTTAGCTTGGAACCATTAAATATTGCCCATATGTTAAAAAAAATCCATCCCAATGATACACTGTTTTTGTATAATGCTTTTTACCTTGCTTTAGTGGACTCTTTCGGGAACCTCATTTCTCTTATGGAAACATTTACAAAACTTCAGATCTTTTGTTTTCACTCCAGTTTAAAAAAAATCCTGTGTTAAAATAAAACTACTTTTAAAATATATTTTAAAATTCTGTCTATAGTGTGGTTTCATTTCAGTTATTACTTCTACCTGTCCTGTGTGTATATATGCTTGGAGTGATGATCTTGGAATTAGTGTATTTATTTCTAAGGGGTGAGAATTTGGGTGTGTGGTTTTTAAAATTCGCTTTTATCTTAATTTTTCCCCTTTCATCTGAATTGCTTAGGATTTTTAAAATAATGGACTTGTATTATGCTTACAAAAAGAAAGTCAGACTTTCAAAACAGTTTTGTAATATTCAGTAATGGTAAGAATGTAGGAAAACATGCTTATACTACGGTTAGAGTATAAAACTGAGTACAGTCTTGTCTTTTTTTTTTCATTTTTTATCTAAGTAGGAGAGGAGTGAGAGTACAGTCTTCTTTAGGGGACAGTTAGGTGACATTTGTCACAAACATAAATGCTCTTCACAAACTATGAATCAAAAATTTCATTCCTGTGAGTCAGCCCTAGAGAAATATTTATTTGTCTGCAGAAGGTTGTACATAGAGTGTCATTGCATCATAATTTATAATAGTGAAACATTAACAACAACTGCAGTATCGAATAATAGGTTCATGTTTTAATAAATTATGGTATAGAATACCTTGTAACCACTAGAATGAAGATTTATAATGTACTATATGAGAACATTCTAAGATATTAGAGAAAAGTAAGTTACTTATTATATGTAGAATAACCCCAAGTGTATGTTTTTAAAACAACTGGTTGTGTGTGTGTGTGTGTGTGTGTGTGTGTATATATATATATATATATGCATGCATATTTTTCTGTATTAAATTTTTCTGTATTAAACATATATATATATGAATGCATATTTTTCTGTATTAAATGCATGTAGAAAGTCTGGATGGATTCACACCAAATAAGGATACCTTTAGGATAGGAAATAAGGGGTGGGAGTGGAGGAAGGGCTTTTATTTTATCTGCGTGCATTTATGAATTATTTGAATTTTTGTCGACAATGCATATATGTGCTTTAACTTAAATTTAAACATAATTCTGCTTGCACTGTGGAAGGCGAATTATAGAGATGATAGCAGTTCTGAAGTAGAAAATTGCTTGAAGAAGGAAATTTCATTTTTTCAATTGTGAAATGATCTTCTAATTAAAAAGGAGCTTTTGAGAATTTTGTACTTTGTGGATCTTAAATGGTTTGTTCTTTTTCTTATAGTTACTGCAATTGTCCAGGCAAAAGAGACTGAGATTCCAAACTTCTGGAATGAGGATTGGAAAGAACATGAAAATAATTTTAGGAAGAGAAAGTGATTGTATTTAGTAAATATGTAAGAGTGTGGGGGGAAAGTAGAGTGAACAGTAGAATTGAGATGGAGAACACAGGAAGGAGAACAGATTTAAGGATGATAGTGAATTAAGTTGACTGTGTTGAGGACCTGTGGGAAAATCTCATGGACGCTATCTAGCAGATGGTTTGAAAGAATGGTCTGGTACCCTGGAGGTCATTGGCATTTAGATGACATTTTAAATCAATGTTGTTGGTAATTGAGATGACCAAAGGAATCCTGAGGGTTACTAACATGTAAGAAGCTAGCAAAGCAGCCCTGAAGTCGACTGAAAAGATGTGGTGTTGGAATTGTATCCAGCATTCCAAGGAGGAAGATGATGGGAGTGGTCAGTGGTTTCACTCCTCAGGAAGTGGAAGGAAAATTAAACATACATTTGTGGTATTGGAGATTCTGACAAGAAAGGATTATGGTGGAGAGCCCTCTAGTGGAAGGGAGCGTGGTGTTTGAGGAACAGGTAGCCTGATGGAGCTGCTCAGAAAATAATGTGAATGAGGCTGGAAAGGCTTTTTCTTCCTTTGAATACCATGTGATAACTTTCTTATTGGAAATAAATTAATCAGGGGTTAGTTTTAGTCTCTCAATGTGTGAAGGTTATATGTAAATTTTTTCTTTTCCTCTGCCCTGTCAGAGGTAGACAAGATAGGTTTTGAGGAACTAAAACTTGTGGGCAATGACGTTTTCTTCTGCAGGGAAGTAGGGGGAAAGTTAGGGAAATTTTCTCCTGAGATAAAGTATCAAAGCTGATAGTATCGAGAGGCTGCCAGGGCTTATGAGACCGTGTTCAGCTGAAGGACCAAAGCAGCTCAAAGCATGAGTTCAAGGAGCCTTACCCATCTGTTAACAGGCTGCTTAGAAAAATCACTGTAAAACGTGTCCTTTTATGCTTTTATTTTGTTTACAGTGCCTCTTTTGGAAAAATTACCTGCTTTACTTATTTTCTACGTTATTATATGAATACTGAGATTAAATTTAGAGGGAAGAAATTCTTGTTTATTTCTTCCTCACACAAAAGACAAGACAGGAGAATATTCTATAACACCATCTTCTTCCTTTGTTTTATTAAAGTAATAATTACGCATAGAGAAAATTGTGGAACAACATGTGTAAATAGCTAACCTTGCTTACTTCAGAGAGTAGAATTGGAGGGGGAAGACAGAAATTCTTTGCAACTATTTGCTTGTAAAATAACCAATAAAGCTCTGTATTTAGTATTTAGGGTGAAAAGCCAAAAATAATTAATGCATATTTATAGGAAGATTAAGAAAACAATATAGAGATAGAAATGTAGGAAGAATCTGCCACTTTAAATTCATATTATATATCTTTAGTTATATATTAGCTTTTGTTACTATACAGAATTTAGAATATGTAACATTGTATATTCATAAAAATATATCTTTTCATTTATTTCATGAGCATCTTTCCATATTGATACATATCCATTTACTTCATTTTTTTGAAACTACATAGAATTTTAAGAACATTTTTGGGGCGACTTTTTAAAATTTAAATATATACACAGAAAACTGTCCAGCTTAATGGACACTTAAAAGTCAAGTTAGGACACCCATATAACCACCCTCCAGATCGAGATAAAGAGCAATGCTGGTCACCACATAAACTTTCCTCATTCTAACTCCCAGGCAGAAACCTTCTCCCTCCTACATGGGTAACTACTATTCTGATTTCCATCCCTATAGATTAGTCGTATCTGTTTTATAACTTTATTTAAAATGAATCATATATAGTTATGTATGGCTTTTGTGTATGTGTGTCTGTGTTGTAAGTTTTTCAGTTAACATTATTTTTGTGATGTTTATCCATGTGGTTTCATATAGTGGTAGTTTATCTTTTTCTATTTAGTATAGTAGTCTATAGCAGAATGTGTAGCTATCACAGTTGATGCATTCTATTTTTTTTTTTTTTTTTTTTTTGAGACAGAGTGTCACTCTGTCACCCAGGCTGGAGTGCAGTGGCGCAATCTTGGCTCACTACAACCTCTGCCTCCTAGGTTCAAGCAATTCTCCTGCCTCAGCCTCCCGAGTAGCTGGGACTACAGGCACACACCACCATGCCTGGCTAAGTTTTGTATTTTTAGTAGAGATGGGGTTTTACCATATTGGTCAGGCTGTTCTGGAACTCTTGACCTCAGACAATCCACCCACCTCTGCCTCCCAAAGTGCCGGGATTACAGGTGTGAGCCACTGCGCCTGGCCGATGCATTCTATTATTGATGGGCATTTAGTTGTTTCACATTGGGGGCTATTATGGAAATGTTTATAAGAGCCTTCTTGTCTCTTTTGAACATACTTCTATTGAGCAGGTGCACATTTCTGTGGGATATATGCCTAGTAAAAAAATTGCTAGGTCATAGAGTATATATATGTTCAGCTCTAGCAGTTATCATCTGTTTCCCAAAGTGGCCCTGCCATTTTATCCTTCCATCAGCAGTGTGAGAATCGTATATGCTCTATAGCCTTGCCAACACTTGGTATTGATGGCTTTTTATTTGTTTGGTTGGTTCTGCTTTTTTGTTGTAGTTTTCTGGGTTTTTTTATGGCTTTTTAAAAACATTAATTTTAAAGCCTACCAGTGTTTTGTTATATAAATATACTCTAACTTAACTAATGTCCGTTTGATGAGATTTTGTCCTCTTCTCACTATACCAAAGCCAGAACCTGGACAGTTCTGTTGTCTAGCGAGCTCTGAGGCTTGTTCTATGTATGACCTGATTAAGGAAGATTTCATATTGGAACCAGTTAACAGAGCTGATAATATATTTTTTCTTAACTGATTTTTCTCAAGTTTTCTGTTTTGAGTAGTATGATAGCAATATGAAGAATCCATGTAAAATAATTTTATTTTGTTGACATGAAAATCAATGTTGATTTCATGGTGGTTGTTTTCTTCACCCTTTAAAAATGCAGTATAGGCTGGGTGCGGTGGCTCATGCCCATAATCCTGGCACTTTGGGAGGCTGAGGCGGGCGGATCACCTGAGGTCAGGAGTTCGAGACCAGCCTGGCCAACACAGTGAAACCCCATCTCTACTAAAAATACAAAAATTATCTGGGCATGGTGGCACATGCCTGAAGTCCCAGCTACTCAGGAGGCTGAGGCAGGGGAATTGCTTGAACCCAGGAGGTGGAGGTTGCAGTGAACCGAAATCACGCCACTGCACTCCAGTCTGGGCAACAGAGTGAAACTCTGTTTCAAAAAAAAAAACAAAGAAAAAAAAAAGTAGTATTAAAAAATAACCATAATGTCTGAAACTAGACTTTTGGTGAAAGCCGAATTAATTATCCAGAATAATTTGCATTTTCTTAGAAGAGGCATACAGTGCCTACATTACATAAATCTTTAGTCCACTGGAAAACTGCTGTGTGAATTATTTGAGAATATAATCACTTAGGTTTTGGAAAGCTGTTTGAATTTTGCCTTTTGAAATTGAAAGATTTTTCCAGGCTGGGCATGGTGGCTTGTGCCTGTAATTCAGCACTTTGGGAGGCCAAGGCAGGAGGACCACTTGAGCCCAGGAGTTCGAGAGCAACCTGGCAACATTGTGAGACCCTGTCTCTACAGAAAAAATAAGAAATTAGCTGGATGTGGTGGGGCCTGGTACAGTGGCTTATGCCTGTAATCCTAGCACTTTGGGAGGCCGAGGTGAGAGGGTGTGGTGAGCCATGATTGCGCCACTGCACTCCAGCCTGGGAGACAGAGTGAGAACCTTTCTCAAAAAAGAAAAAAAGAAAGATGTTTCCAGTCGGAGAACTTTGCTTCACAGTCTTTTTTTTTAACACTCCCCTCTCCCATTTCCTCAAATTTTCTTTTGACATAGGTTTTTAAGTGTGTGAAACTCTAGGGGCTTGCTTTTAATGAGTTAAATGTGATCCCAGGACCTCCTGCTTTTTCTGATGCTAGAGGGTGTGATAGCTACTCTTCCTGTTGGGCATTATAGCTTTAAACGGGACGGGTCGACACAGGTGATATTCAGTAATATTCGGTTACCCTCAGTAATTCCTTGGGAGGTTTTAGGTATAGGTAACCTTCTCTGGTAGCTGAATGGTCTTTTGGAAACTGCCTTGTGGACTTACAAGACAGTTTTGTCTTTCCTGTTGTTACTTGCTTTTGCCAGTTTGTACTGAGTTATTCATTTTTTGGAATAGCTATGAATGGCCAGAATGAGCATGTGATTCTCATACTAGTAAGTTTTAGACATGCTTTTTTACTTTCAAATGTAGAGATTCTTTACATTTCTAAGTAATTGCTGTCAAGAGCTTCTTGGAGATAGCAGAAAACTACTGCTTTATATTCTGTTCAGTTTTGTGGAAAGCTTGTGTTGGAAAAATGTCTTTAGCTGTTGAGATTTCTTAAGAGGTCATATTGTAGCATACATAACTCTAAAAGTCTGCTAATTCTTCTCTGTACTAATGGTAATGACTCTAAAAATGGCTAAATGAATTAACAAATAAGCCAAAAAAAACCTTATTGAAGACAGTATTTTCAATGACCTTTTGTTTCCTAGCCCCTAAATCTTTTGGTCAATATCCGTAATGAGTAACAAAACTTGCTGACTTGACTTTTTTGCTCAATATCTTTTAAAAGTTTTATTATTCTAAATTAGGGGTGGAGTGGAAAGCAGTGGTAATTGAAGGAGCACAAATATAATAAACTGACAAATAGCTTTTACTTTAGAAATCTCTTTATCTCAGATTCATGGACCTTTTTTGGAGATTAATTTTAGAGGCCATTGTCGGGTCTTAATTAATAAACTGCCTTGATGTCGAAGAGATAATTTCTGAGTATATCCTAGCCAGTGCAGTCAGTCTTTACAAAGGAATCCAATAATAGTTTGCTCAGGTTGCAACTTCCTTATGGACTGGACACAGAGAATAAAGCACCCAGTAACCTAGAACCAAAAGATCCTTTATTAATTTCACTGTAATTTCAGTGCCCCCCAAAACCTATTTCTCTTTCTACATAGGTATCAGTCAGAGCCGGATCTCTCATTGGCTGTTGCAGCAGGGATCAGACCTGAGTGAACAGAAGAAAAGAGCATTTTACCGATGGTATCAACTTGAGAAGACAAACCCTGGTAAATAGCATTTCCTTTTATTTGTTGCATCTGAAACAAGACAGATATAATGAATTACTTTAATGACTCCATGTGCTAACTTGTTCAGTAAGATAGTTTCATACTTTACTATGGTTGCTTTATGCAGAAAAAGACTCTTAACAGTAAAAGCTAAACCCTGACTGTAATAAATTTTATTTTATTGTCTAATATTATCTAGTCATATTCACTCCTTCCCCTAAGACACCTCTTTGCTTTCAGGTTATATGATATTTCTAGCCATAGTTTGAAAGAACACCATGAATGTTCAGTGGCTGATTTTGTTTTCTTCAACTACATAACTACGTAAGATTCCGTATCTTTTTTTTTTTTTTTTGCAAATCTTGTTTGAATTAGTAATGTAAATTTAATATTTTTATTTAATTCATGCTGTACCATATCCAGTGATCTCTGCTAATGATTTTTTTTTTTTTCTAATTCTAATGACCTGGGTAATGGATGTATCTTTGGACTTTAGGATGCAGCTGCCCTGATGACTCCCAGGAGCAGCAGTAGATTGGGAAAGCAGAATGAAATCTTAAGAAAACTAAGATGACAAAAAAATTTATGTCTAGAGTTGGAAGAAGTAGGCAAGATCTATTCAAGATACTAACAGGTGATTTTATAAAGTGAAATCTGAAGTTATGGGACTATCTCAATCTATACTTTACACAGGCAAGTGACAGTGAGCCTGCCCTCATGTGTAAATTTAAGATTGGGTTGCGTTCTGTAATGCTGCAGCCTCAAAGCCTTTGCACACAGACTAAAACACTAGTTGAAATATTGCATAATAATAGCATTGGCTCTGAGGTAGAAATAAAGAATGTCATAGAGATGTATTTTTGTGTGTAAGTATGTGATAAGATTTTTTTCCCTAAAGGTCAGTTTCTCAATCCGAATGGTCCAGGCAGGATGAAACAGAAAAGAACCTATCAACCTCTACGATAATATTAAAAATCTATTCTGACTCCCAGTTTTTATTTTGAAATGTTTCAGATGTACAGAAAATTCAAAAGACTAACACAGTAGACACCTGTTTACTCTTTCTTAGATATAATAATTATTACCATTTGGCTGGGTGCAGTGGCTTACGCCTGTAATCCCAACACTTTGGGAGGCCAAAGTGGTCAGGTCACTTGAGGCCAGTTCAAGACCAGCCTGGCCAACATGGTGAAACCCTGTCTCTACTAAAAATACAAAAATTAGCCAGGTGTGGTGGGGCATGCCTGTATCCCAGCTACTCGGGAGGTTAAGGCAGAGAAATTGCTTGAACTCGGGAGACAGAGGTTGCAGTGAGTGGAGATGGTGCCACTGCACTCCAGCCTGGATGACAAAGGGAGACCTGTCTCAAAAATATATATATATATATATTATTAACATTTTACATTTGCTTTATTTCTATAAAAAAGTTAAGATTTATATATGTGTGTATTCAGCATTCATCTCCTAAGAATAAAGATAATCTGTATTACCACAGTCCTCATTATTATACCTAAGAAAATTAATAATAATTTCATATTATCATTTTATATCCAGTCTGAGTCACATTTCTCTAGCTATTAGAAGAATGTGTTTTGTAGCTCTTTCTTTAGTATCTCTTTTAGGTTGGAAAATTGGGATATCTCTTAAATCTAGTCACCCAAACTTTTTTTTTAAAATGACATGAACTTCTTAAGCCATGTAATTTGACAGAATGTCCCACATGCTGGATTTTTCTATTTACTTTTATTATCAAATATCTAATTTCTTTATCTTCTGTATTTCTGTAAGCTGGAAGTTAGAATTAAAATCTGAAGTCAGGATTCATGCTGAATATTTTAGGCAAGATTACTTCATAGATTATTTAGGGAGGCACGTACTAATGGCAGCAATTTATTTTGAAATGCATCGGAAAATAAAATGGAATTATATTTAGGGAAATGGATAGCTATGTGATAAAGTAAAATATGTGGTATGAGTATGGTTTTCACTTAAAAAATTCTTTCACTATTGTATGTTTGAAAATTTTTGCAATAAAACACTGGAGAAAAATACTTTGTAGGTAGTGTTTACCTAATATTGCCGCATATTAAGAGGCCTGTCAGCATTAGGAGGTTGTAGCACTATTCATATGCCAAGTTTGATGGTTTTGTTAAAATGGTGACCACCAGATCTTTTCTTTGCAGTTTGTGAATAATCTTTAGGGTGACACTTTGCCCCTGGATGAATATCCTTTCCTGCAACAGCTTTCACCGATGACCTTAGCATTCGTTGATGATTCTTGATTGAATCTGTTATTCTGATGGGGATTGCAAAATGGGATAATCAACTGGTAAGGCCAAATTCCCGCACTGGAGTTTCGGGGCTGGGCTCTAGTCCAGCCCTGAACTAGAAATAGGAAGGACGACTAAGGTGCAGCTCTAGGGCCACAATGGCATTGTTGCAGCTGATCTGATAGCCAGTTGTGGAATACTAACTACAGGAGTCCAGCTTTAGCACTGGGCTGATAGTGTTCTTCCAAAGCTGGGTTTTTTTTAAAATTATTGTTATTTATTTTAGCTTTTAGTCTTAATTTCCTATTTTAGTTTATCTTGAAACCAGTATTGGGAAATTAGAGGAAGGTAGAACTAGGGAATTGAAACCAGCAGCATTCATCTAGCTGATAATTAGGAGCTGATTTCTTTAAGTACATAGTGCCTCCTTTTAAGATGTTCCTCTAATTATATGCATTTGTTTTTCAGTAAGATTGCATTATTGTCACCTTTTAAAAAGTACTTTCTATTTTTTGTTTAAAAACCAAATCCTAACTACTGGTTTTCTCAGTCAAGTCAAGTTTTTCTGTGGGACATAATTTAAAGGTAGCTAGAGATAAGAGGGTAAGTTCGTAATTGCCATTTGGTAGTTGTTGTTGCGTTAACAGCAATTGGGTATTAGCAATTGAAATTTGTTTGTCTTTTTCTTTGCATTTTGACCTTTATTATAAAGGCAAATATCACATAGAATTCTTTCTTGATAAAAGTGATTTTGTTTTGTTGACTAAAATAACCTTTGATTTTAGCTAAAGAATTTGGAGCTACTATTATGTTTGGTTAAGATGAACTAAAATTATGTTAGCTTATAGGACAGCAGATCCTTCATTGCAAGTCATTTCAGACCTGATTAGAATCCACCCAGATGTCCCTCAGTTGAGAACTGGTTAAATAAATTAATGGCACATCTGTACAATGGAATCTTATGGAGCCATATAACTACTTTTTGAAGGCAGCTTTATATGAATTAAATTTATATGAGGTGATATGGAATTCATAAGTAAAAAAGGTACATAACAGTATCAAGGGCATATTTATGTGGGGGAACACACACACATACACATGTATATGCTTACCTAAGCATAGAAATCTCTGAAAAGCTGTGTTAGGAACTGGGAAGAATAGCTCTGTGGAGGGGAACTGAGTGACTGGGAGTACAGGGGTAAGGAGTTAACTACACAGCCTAATGTGTCTTTCTAAATTTCATACTATGTACTTGTATTATATATTTGAAAAATAAAGTGTAATAGGAAGGGGGAGAGAGACCAAAAGAAATCAATCTGCCTTGTAAGATTAAAAAGAAAGAAAGAAAAGGAAGAAAAACTTAGGTTTATATAGTCCAGACCTGCTTTTGAGAAGCAGGTAGAAAATAAGTTGTCAGTGATTTTTATCAAGTAATTCTTTTATTTCATAATTTTTTTTTCTGTCTAGGAAAGATAGCTCATTAGGGTAAATGTAAATAGTGTGATCCCTTTACATATATTCTGAGAAGAAAATGCAAAATTAAGAAAAGTCACAAAACGAAAAACTACTTTTTCTTTTTTCTTCTGTAAATTTAAGCATTTAGAAAACAAAAATGTTTGTATATTCTATGACTCTATTCCTGGGCGTTGGAGCATTTCTCTTTGTATACTTTGAGTGAAGTCCTTTTGTTGTTGTTGAGACAGAGTCTAGCTCTGCCACCAGGCTGCAGTGCAGTGGCGCAATCTTGGCTCACTGCAACTTCTGCCTTTTGGGTTCAAGCAATTCTCCTGCCTCAGCCTCAGGAGTAGATGGGATTACAGGCACGTGCCGCCACGCCCAGCTGATTTTTGTGTTTTTAGTAGAGATGGGGTTTCACCATGTTGGCCAGGCTGGTCTTGAACTCCTGACCTCGTGATCCACCCACCTCGGCTTCCCAAAGTGCTGGGATTATAGGCATGAGCCACCGCACCCAGCGGAAGTTCTTTTTTTCAACCTCTTCAGTCTGGATCCAGTTGGATATGGCTTTTGGTTTTTTGTAAGTTTCTCTTTAAGTGGACTCATCAAGAAAAATAATAGAATGGATATTTAGGTTAATTTTACTGATAACCCGATTGATGTAGTTCTCTGATAACAGACTCATCATCAGAATTTACCAGCATAAATGAAAGCCTGCCAAGGCATATTAATAAAATAGGCTGATGGAAACTAATCAAATACATTTTATCTTGTTTCTTATGAAAACACTTACAAGAAAATACCTATTTTTTTTAAAAAAGTGAGTGCTAAATTCAGCATGGTTGACATCAAAAGTCCCTTTATTTAATCAAATTAAGTTCACAGTCTTTTTCCCTTGTCTAATTTAAACATTACTATAGCAGACAGGGTTTGCTGAGTTCCTCTTGGCATGTGGTGCATATTCTGCATGCTTCTAAACAATTAAATAAAATTTGCCAAGAGGGTTATGCAGCAAATACATGAGATAAATGTCATCAGAAGAAACGTCCAGTCCTTCACTTGCAGAGTGTTAGATCTCAGGGAAACATGTGTGTGACATGGGGGAAGATGTGAAATTACTTTTGGAGAGGTTAGTTCCTATGGATGGCGTAGTAATGATGTGCTTATAGTCCCTCACCCAGAGCTAACCCTGATCAGCAAGGACATTATGATATATGTAAAGAGAACACTTACCAAAATTTTTATATGTCTTAACAAGTTATAAAAAGAGTTTTGGGTTTTTTTTTTCCCTCATGGGTTTAGATTTGCTAGGTGAAGGTGCAAAATTTTGTTTTAATGGAAACTTAGATGGGGGGAAAAAAGATTTCTGTAAGGAAATAGACAACACACTTTTCCTGTTAGGACCTTAGCCAACCCAGAATTCCTGTATTTTACTTCAGAGGAGTTTAAAGGCTTATATACATTGTTCCTGCATTCTAGTGTCTTTGTGTTTTTCTGTTAGAGTCAGTAATTTTGAACTCGCTCTTGCTTTTCATCCATTTCAACCAAAGCAAGATGAACTAAGGTTTCCAGAACAAATCTGTTATTAATAGAGTGTTTCCAGAGTACTTTTTTGTGCTGTTTTTAACTACCGCTACATTGAAAAAGAAAAAGGAGCCAGAAAAAAATCTGAAAAGTAATGTAACATTATGTTTTAAAGTACGTATTTTGATGAATTTAAGATTATTCATTTTTCACCTTCTGTGTGTAAACTGTCTTGATTTCTTTTTTTTCCCCCACCCCGAGATGGAGTATCACTCTGTCGCCCAGGCTGGAGTGCAGTGGCACGATCTTGGCTCACTGCAACCTCTGCCTCCTGGGTTCAAGCGATTCTCCTGCCTCGGCCTCCTGAGTAGCTGGGATTACAGGCGTGTGCCACCACACCCAGCAAATTTTTGTATTTTTAGTACAGACAGGGTTTTACCATGTTGGTCAGGCTGGTCTCAGACTCCTGACCTCAGGTGTTCCGCCCGCCTCAGCCTCCTAAAGTGCTGGGATTACAGGCATGAGCCACCGCGCCCGGCCTTGATTTCTTTCAAAATAACCAGGCCACTACTTACTTTTCTGTCTTCTTTTTCTCCTTTTTTCTTCTCCCCTCTTCCTTTTCCTTCCTGCCCAGTTTTATTTCATCTGAATTTCCTTCAGTTCTTGAGACTGTCTTGACAATACTGAATATTACAAAGAAGCATAATATTAATAATAAACCCCAATACCAAGAAAGAACCATTATTATTAGTTGGCTTATTTCCTTCAACCTCTTGGTTAGGATTCTTTCTGTTCTGTGTTCTATTTGTACCCATTTACCACTCTGCTTACTAAGGAGCATGCCGCAATTATGGATGTGGCCTACTACCTGGAATTCACTGACCTATTGCCCACCCTCCATCCTGAAGCTCTTTCTTTCTTTACAAGGGTCAGCCCCTGGACAAGAGGTTGTATTCCCTTACTGAGTCTTATTTCTACCTTTATCTTGATCAGCCATGATAACCGGTTGGCTCTGTTTTAGTCCTTTTCACCCTTGCTGTAGAATAACATTTATATAATTTTAATTAGGTAGATTCCAGAGCTCTTGCTGTGCTGTAATCCCTAATTGTTTTCAGAAAAGCACTATAAGACTGTGAAACCCTCCAGCCCCCAAATTCCTGCTTATGTCTAAACTTAGTTAACTTTCAATTAGGCCCAGACTGAATTCTCAGTTTATTTTGGCAGAATGAAACCCTTTTAAATTGTTTAAAGAAGGGTTTCAGTTTAGAGTTTCATGTTGGGTAGAGCAGAAACGTTTTTAAACCAAGGGTTGGCAAACTTCATATAAAGGGCCAGACAGTAAATATTTTAGGTTTTGCAGGTTATATGATCTCTATCATAGCTACTCAGCTCTTCTGCTCCAGTGCATTCATAGCCATAGACAATCTGTAAATGAATGAACATGAGCATGTTTCAATAAAACTTTATTTACAAAAATAGGCAGTGGGTATAATTTGCCAACTCTGTTTTAGGGTGGGCTGTAAATCTCTAAAGCATTATATGATGACAAACTTACTTGTTTAAGCAGAAATGTTAAGTAGTTAAATATTTACTTTCCATCACATGCTATAAGAAATCACATACATATTAAAGGCTGAAACACAAAATGAAAGATATAAAGATACTCTGAGTGATATTCAAGCCCATTGGCCATAATACAAAAGACTGACAAATTTGACTGTGTTAAAATTAAGATCACAAAGCACACTATAAAAAACAAATGACAGACCAGAAAAAAATTGCATTCTGTATGACTAGCAATTGCTATGATTTCTCTGCACCCATAAGAAGAATAACCCCCTAAAAAAGGAACAACAGATAGAAATTCACAAGAAAAGATATAAATGGTCAATAAACAGGAAAAGATGCTCATTCTTATTAGTAGTGAAGTCTCTATATTAAAGGGAAATTTTTTGCTGCCAAATTTATACATTTGAATAATTAATAATAGTGTATTGGGGGATAAAGGGAAATAAACAACTGAGGATGATTGTGATAATTTTTATTAGTTATCTATTCTTATACAATAAATTATCCACAATTTAGCAGCTTAACACAAACAGCATTTATTATCTCATAGTTTTCATAGATCAGGAATCCAGGAGTGGCTTAGCTGGTTGTTTCTGGCTCAGAGTTCTGTAGAGGTTGCTGTCCAGCTGTCAGCCTGGGCTGCAGTCATTGGGACTGGATGGTCCACTTGGAAACTCACTCATGTGGATGTGGACAGGTCCCAGGTCCTCACTGCCTGTTGGTCAGAGACATCAGTTCCTCACAACATGGGCCTCACCATCCACTGCCTGAGTGTCCTCACACGGCAGCTAGTTTTCCCTTGAGTGAATAAGAGAGAAAGCATCCAAGACAGATGTCACAGTGTCTTCTGTATTCTGATCCTGGAAGTGACATACCATCACTGCCACATGCTGTTGGTCGCACAGCCTAATCATGGTGCAGTGTGGGAAGGGACTACACGGAGGTGTGCAGACCAGGAGGCAGGGATCCTTAGGGACCTTGGAGGTTGATGTCCACATTCCTGTGCTGGGACTGAATGTCTGAGGCCTTGTTTCTGTCTATCACCTGGTTTCTGCACTTCTCCATGTGGCATTTGCTGTGGCTACAGTGTCCAAGATGGCATTTTCTCTCAAATGCTGGCACCTGGGTGGAGTTGGCAGAAGACCCTGGGGACTGTCAGAGCATCTTTCACTCCATGTAGCCTCTCCACATGGCTATCCTGGGCTTCCTTACAACATCATAGTCTCAGGTTAGTCAGACTTCTTATATGGCCTCTGGTTTCCCCCAGAGCCAGCATTTTAGGAGACCTAGGCAGAAATTTCAAAGCATCTTATAACCTAGCCTTGAATTGTTTAGATTTTCTTGCTCAACAACCTGTCACAGGACTGGCCCAGATTCAAGGGCATGATTAGCCAGAGGTATGACTTACTGTGAGGAGCCGTCTTTGAAACTTGTCCCAGGAAACCATGATTGTGAAAGATGATGCTGACGTGTTCTAAAAGTAGTAGCAGTGCAAGGAATAAAAATTGATCTGATACTGGAAATATTTTGAAGATAAAATGAACTTGCCTATGAATTAGTTATGTATATGTGGGATAATTAGAGAAGTGAAAGATTAATTTGAGAATTTTGAGCTGAGTGGTTTGAAGAGGGTATCTATTTACTGAGATGGGAAAGACTGCAGGACAATAGGTTTGAAAAGCAAAATCAGGATTGATTAACATTTTGGACATCTGTGTAAGAGAATACATCTAAAGATGTAGCTATTAAGAAGGGGATCTACAATAGATCTGTAAGTCTTGAAGTAGAAATGCTATCCATGGTATTATTTGCAAGGTACAATAAAGAGAGTATTAATTCTATTAGGAAGAAACAAATATTAATATTCATTAATATAGAATTAACATATTTATTAATATTGCATAAACCTACATGTTCTAACATGTCTTTCTAGACCTGTGTTAAGCGTTTGAATTAAACTACAGGCAGAGAGAATTTTTTGAAGGTTTTTGATTAGAAGACCGATATGATCATAATTATGTTTTGGGAAGATGAATTTAACAGTGTAAGGAGTGAAAGAAGAGTGGGGTAGCCAGGGACTGAACTCTATGAAAGCATACCAAGTTACATTGAAAGTCTATGAAATAAGTTCATGGAGGTCACAGACAATGTTGCTTTCCTGGTTTTATTCTTAGCTTCTAGCCTAGAGCAAGCCACTTGAAAGGGATTTGTTAAATAGTGAATGAATGAATAAATGCATCATTGGCAGTTAAAGCTATTTGAGAAAAGAGTAATCTGAATTAGTAAAATGTCTCAATTATAGATATTTTTCATTGAAATTTTATTATGTTCAGGAGGTAACAGAATCTAGTATAGCATCAACAGGTAGACCTATGGAGACCTGATTTAGTTAGTAGACAAAAAGCATATCAAATATCATCTTATTTTCTTTCATGCTGTATTTCACTCTTTAAAAAAGAAAAGAGTTTACAAGAATTAGGGTTATTTTAAGTTTGTCTCCTACCTGCATAAATTCCTTAAGCTTATAACTTATTTGAATGGTTAGTAAAAGATTCTGAACATCTGAGGTATACTGTTCAAAAAGAGTATAACTATCAAGCAGGAATTTCAAAAGAAATTTTTCAGAGAAAGATACATTGATTAAGTTGTCACTAAGCCAAAGACCATACTTCCCTAGTCCCATAGGAAGTAGATGTCATATTGTTTTAAATAAACTGCAAGATATTTGCTAAAAGTGTCTTGTTTATTTCAGGCGCTACACTAAGTATGAGACCAGCCCCCATTCCAATAGAGGACCCTGAATGGAGACAAACGCCTCCCCCAGTCTCTGCCACATCTGGTACTTTCCGACTGCGACGAGGGAGTCGATTTACCTGGAGAAAGGAGTGCCTGGCTGTTATGGAAAGGTATGTGTCTCCTTTTTCTACGAATGATCTCCCAAACTTAGGGAAGACATCAACTCTGGATAGACTGGGACAGTTTTCATTTCAAACAAGTAACTTGGTATCTTGGTTCTATCTCTAAAAGTACTTTAGAATATCATAAATGCTGTATTATAGAAATAAGGTGATCTTAGCATTGAGAATTCATAAAGCTGGAGTTAGCATCTGTCAATTTATTTTACTTATAATAGTGTCCCCAGTAATTTAAGAAATGTTGGAATAAATATTTTTTGAATTCAGATCTTTGTATTATATTTTGGAAAAACTCTTTGAAGTCTTCTTTTCATCAAAAATATTGAATAATTGTATAGGAGACTACTGAGATTTAACTTTCCTTTAATAAGGAGTATGGTCTAAGTAAGCTTTGTCCCAAAGGTTAAAAATACTTATTTTTGACTTTGTTTAGTAATTTATCCTCTCATTCTATCACCAGTACCTGATCCATAGTAGGCACTCAGTGGTTTTTTTTTTAACCTGAATTTGACCGTAGCTTCAATTTTCCTATCTGAAATGGTATAAATTAGTTATGATTGTGAAATGTTTGGCATATTTAGCATAGATCCTATAGTAGAATTATCTTTTTAGTCATCTACTTGTAAGTGATGTTTACAGAATTTTGTTTCAATGGAATTTTGTTTATATGCAATTAGGTAATAATGTTACAGCTGTACATTTTTCTTATCTGACCTGACTAGTAGAATTGGTATATTGGACAGAGCACTGGACTCAGAGTCAGAAGACCTATACCCAACTAACTTTGTTTAGGTCACAAACTCTCAGCTGTAACTTCATGTCTAAAATGAAATTTTTTGATAGCCAATATGTCATCTAAGACTTTTGCCATCTCTCATCCTGCTACTCTCTGATTATTTCCCAGCTCATGAACTTCACTACCTGAAAGAGAGGGAGATTTAAAATGCCGAAATTCAGATGTTTTTGTTCATGTGATATAGTTGAAATTAATAGGTTTGCTTAAGGTGAAGGTGAGATCCAGTATCCAAAATGAGACTATAGGTTATCCACTGATGTTGTCATCTATTCCTTTCCTTGCTCTCTTTATTATAGATAAGAGCAGAAGCCATTTATTGAATAATGAATCCTTATATGCTTGAGTCATTAAAGTGAAAGAATGAGACATTATTGTCCTGGAGACCTGACATTTACAATCTGCTCTGCTTTTCTCATCTAGAAATTTTTATTCTTTTTGAAAATTTCTTTAGAACTTGGCACACAGCAGATGAGAATTAAAATAATGTCTAACTTAAATTGCAACATTGTACATTTTCCTTTAGGTATTAGTTTCTACCTGGTGCTAAGTTCTAATTGTGCTAGTGACTTAGCCAGTTAGTTTTTTTCATGAAAATACCAGTATGTATTTATCACAAAATGTCATCATGAGAAAGAATTAAGTTAAAAATTGATGACATTAATATCAATAGGTGATATTCCTAATGTACTTTCAGAGTTGAACCTCAGAGACTTAGGGATTCTTATTTTCCTTGGCAGCAAGAATTAGTCACAGAATCACACGGAATTTTAATTAAAAACATATTGAGCATTTACCCTATGACTCCTATTTAGTCTTAATTTATGTTTTTTAACATTAATTTTAATTAATAAATGGCTTTATCTAATCCAGGAGTTGGTTATCTTTGGCTTAATTTTATGTTACCTGGCACAACTAGAAAGAGGATGTGGTTTATGCCAATAGTTGCAGAAGCACAGAAAGCCTTTCAAAATACTTAATAGTACAGAAGGTCACACAGTATGATTTTTGTTCTGTAAAAATGGAACTTTTTGTTATCCAAAATGACATATAAAATTCCTATCCTTAGTATGACGCATATTTTTTTCCTTGACTGCATGGGTAAATAAATACATATGCATAGACTGTAAAACCAGCAAAGTAAGCCTTACTCAAATGTTGGTATAAGATAAAAGTAAGGCTGGACATGGTGGTTCACACCTATAATTTCAGCTTTGGGAGGCCAAGGCAGAAGGATCACTTGAGGCCAAGAGTTTGAGACCAGCCTGGGCAACATAGCAAAACCCTATCTCTACAAAAAATTCAAAAAATATCTGGGCGTGGTGGCATACACCTGCATTCCTAGCTACTCAGGAGGCTGACGTGAGAGGATTGCTTGAGCCCAGGAGTTTGAGGTTACAGTGAGCTATGATTGCACCACTGCACCCCAACCTGGGCAACATAGTAAGATCGTATCTCAAAAATTAAAATGAAATTTTAAAAAAGTAAAAAATTATTCCATTCTTCATACATCAAGATAAATTTCAAATGAGTCAAAGAAGTGAATCCATATAAATAATAGAAGAAAACATGAGTGGTCCCTTCATATCCTGGCAATGGGAAAAATATTTCCTAACCGTGACCCAAAATCTAAAAACAATAAAGGAAAAGATTGATAAATATGATTACATAAATTAAAAGAAAAACTTTGGAGGGAGTAAAAGCTGAGCAAAGTAAAAGACAAATTGGAAAAAAAAATTGCAACTTTTATTATCCCTAATAAAGAGCTCTTAAAAGACCAATAACTCTATCTTTATTGGGCTAAAGATAGGAGAAAAAATGCAAGTGGTCCTTGAACATATGAAAATATGCTCAATCGGCCAGGCGCGGTGGCTCATGTCTGTAATCCCAGCACTTTGGGAGGCTGAGGCGGGCGGATCACGAGGCCAGGAGATCGAGAGCATCCTGGCTAACACAGTGAAACCCTGTCTCTACGAAAAATAGAAGAAAAAAAAAATTAGCCGGTCGTGGTGGCGGGCACCTGTAGTCCCAGCTACTCGGGAGGCTGAGGCAGGAGAATGGCATGAACCCAGGAGGCAGAGCTTGCAGTGAGCCGAGATCGTGCCACCGCACTCGAGCCTGGGTGACAGAGCGAGACTCCATCTCAAAAAAAAAAAAAAATGCTCAATCTAATTGATAGTAAGAGAAATTCAAATTAAAACTACATTGAGATACTATTCTTCACTTATTACATTGACAAAAATCCAAAAGTTTGGCAACGTTTTATATTGATTGGGCTATAGAGAAACAGACACTCTCATACGTTACTTGTAGAAATGCAAAATGAAACAACTTAATGGAAGGGAATTCGGCAATATCAAGGAAAATTACCTATGAGTTTACCCTTTGACTTGACGTTCCTACTTCTAGAAAATTATCTTAGGGCCAGTGGGTCACACCTGTAAATCCCAACCTTTTGGGAGGGCTGAGGTGAAAGAACCACTTGAGGCCAGGAGTTTGAGACTAGCCTAGGCAACATAGTGAGACCCCATCTCTATAAAAAATACAAAAAATTAGCAAGGCGTGGTAGGGCATGCCTGTAGTCCCAGCCACTCGGGAGGCTGAGGCAGGAGGATTGCTTGAGCCCAGGAGTTTGAAGCTGCAGTGAGCTATGATCACACTACTGCACTTCAGTCTGGGTGACAGAGAAAGACCCTATCTCAAGAAGAAAAAGAAGAATCTTAAAGATATACTGGCAAAAATATGAAAAGATAACAGCACTGTTTTTACTAATTTCAAAATACGGAAGATGACCTAAATGTCTATTTGTAGTAACTATGTCAATAAATTATAGCACATCCATGTATTGGATGTTGAAACCCATGTAGTGGAGTACTATGCAGCTAAAGAACAAAAAACTCTGTATACAGTGATCTCCAGGATATAACATTAAGTTTAAAACAAGGCAGAATCAACTGTATATAATACAAAGCTGTCATTTATGTATTTGCTTATAACTTATTTTAAAATGGAGGAATAAACCATAAAATAAATGGTTATCAATAAAAGAGAAACAACTTAGAAGAGAGGTAGAAGCTAGATTTCTCGGAAAATACTTTGTTTTGACCTGTAACTAAATTACATAATTATATATCAAAATTTAAAATCAGGGAAAAAATGGGGGGGAGGGGGGGAGGTGACCTTTAAAAAATAACTAAAATGAAACCTGTATATCAAAATAGTGCCTTAAACACCCAAGAATTATCTCAAATGTGTTTATAACACAGTGATTTCCTATACTTCCCAAGTGGGAAACAGCTTAAGAATAAAAAGAAACACCAAAAAAATCTTACACTGTTTCTACTAAATTTGGTATTATAGATACTGCTATTCAGGTACTATTTATATTTACATAGCTAGATAGGTATAGATATAGATGTAGGTACAGATAAAACAAATAGTCATATTAGAGTTATTAGGAACCAAGATTGTCAGTGCAAAGGAAAAGAGAAATATAAAATCAAAAGATTTAAATAAAACACTGTAGTCTTCTGTATGTTTGCATAGAGATGGAAATTTATCTTGATTTAAAAAAAAACAGCCTTCATGAGATACAATTCATCTATTTAAAGTGTACAATTTAATGCTTTTTAGTATATTCACAGAATTATGCAACCATAACCTCAGTCAATTTTAGAACATGTTTATCAGCTCCCTTCCCTTTTTGAGACAGGGTCTTGCTCTGTTGCCCAGGCTGGAGTTCAGTGGCATGATCATGGCTCACCGCAGCCTCAACCTCCTGGGCTCAGGTCTTTCTCCCATCTCAGCTTCCTGAGTAGCTGGGACTACAGGCATGTGCCACCATGCCTGGCTAATTTTTATATTTTTGTAGAGACAGAGTTTTGCCATGTTGCCTAGGCTGGTATTGAACTCCTGGGCTCAAGAGATCCACCTGCCTCAGTCTCCTACAGTGCTGGGATTATAGGCGTGACCCACCGCTACAGCCCCAATTTTAGTAACCATAAGATTGATCAGTGAATTCAGTGTCACCTTCTTGATTCACTTATTAAAAAATCCCCTATTAACCATCTACCTAATAGTTTTAGAGCATTGATTCTTAAATCTGGATGCATATTAGGATCACCCGAGGAGCTTTTAAAACTATCAGGGGGCTTCACCCCTGATGGACTGAATCTTAATCTCTGGGTGTAGAGCCTAGGCAGAGATATATTTTGAAAAGTTTCCAAGTGATTCTGAAGTGTAGGCTGGACTGAGAATCACTGTTTTGTTATCTATCGACGATTGTTTCCCAGTCATTTTTCCATAAGGAGTCACAAGTTGTTGTATTGAAATTTATTTCTTGTACATTAATCAGCTGGAATTCTTCTGTAAAGAACTTTCCCTCATCAACAATTTGGTTACCCTGAAATGTAACTCCCTCACAAATGTGTGGCAGCAGGGAGGGAGCTAATATGTAAGTAATTATGGAACTGAGAAGTGAATGCTATTATGACAAAAGGAGCACGTAGAGAAAAGAGGAAAACTACACCAAAGTGGTAACATTTTGGGTGCATTCAGATGAGGGATAGGAGTTCATGAGTTAGAGAATCTGAGAAAAGGCATTATAATGTTAGGAGCATTCTTACTTTGATTATTCAGAACTTGGTTATACTGTGCATTCTATAATTAAACAAGCACCGTGCTTAATTATACCGTAAGCGTTGGCATTCGGGCCTTATGTAGGAGATGTATCTGATTAGATTGGTCTGTTAGATAATAGCGGTAGGAGTGTGGATAATGGACAAGAAATCAATCAAGTATGTATTTTAACACATACTACATGCATATAATCAGGGGGAAATAAATGTAAAATAAAATGTAAAATATATTTAAGTTATAATATCTGTCTTCATAAATCTTAAGGCAGTAATAGCTTACATTTGAATAGGAATTTAATTACTATACAGTTACTGATTTTATTGATAATTATATGAAATTATTTTTATTTAATCTTCACAATTCTATACTGTAGGTATGTTATTATTTGCAGTTTATATATAAGAGCCTCAGAGAAAGGAAGTGACTAACCCATATGCAAATGGATTAGAGCAGGGGTCCCTAACCCCTGGGCTGTGGACCTCCACACAGTAGGAGGCAAGTGGCAGCAGAGCAAGCATTACTGCCTGAGCTCCACCTGCTGTGAGATCAGCAGCAGCATTAGATTCTCATAGGAGCTCGAACTCTTCATTTTCATCCCTAAACCACCCTCCCTACCCCCCACCCCGTTGGTGGAAAAATTGTCTTCCACGAAACTGGCCTCTGGTGCCAAAAAGGTTGGAGAACACTGGATTAGAGGAGGAATAGATGGAGGCCAGCTTAGGAAGCTATTAGAGTAACCTATGCATGACTGCTGAGGGTCTAAGCTATATTGTAAAAGCAAAAGGATAGAAAATGGATAAAAAGTGATAGATATCAGAAAAAAAATGGAAGAAAAACAATCTAACCTAGTCACACATTGAATGACAAAGCAGGAAATATGTAAGAGTTGAGCATAGTGATAGAGAGCCTCTGGGAGACAGTACCTGCCATTAGAAAATGCTTTCACTTTGGGCAAATCATTCAGCATCTCTGGGCCCCAGGTGCCACATTTATGAAGAGTTAAATATCATGATGAAGTAAAAAGACAGACTTCAGAGCCACACAGACTTAGGAATTAGTCACAGCTTCACTTTATGTTAATCTGTGGGAATTTCAGCTTTCTATAAAGTGGAGATGGTTATTATGAGAAGAGTTATGAGAATTATTTGAGATAATATGTGCAAATCACACAGTAGAATGCCTTTCTCATAACCATTGTTAGACCAGTGTTCTTTTTCCATCTAAGCTTCTTCTAGTTTAATGCTTTGACTGTGAAGTCACCTCAAGATTTCTGTGTTAGAGAGTTCAGTGGCACTAGAAATGGAGATTTGGGAGTCATCAATATATTAGGTACAGTTAAAGCCATGAGTGTGAATAAACTCTGGTTAAATATATCCATTTATACAGTTCCTGCATTTTTGCAGCGAAATGTGGCTGGAGAAAAACTTAAAACCCTGCTGACTGATCTCATTTTAAATTCATGACCGCTAACCTCAAGTGGGTCTTTAATTCTGCCAAGCAGAATTAATACTATACCTTTCTGGTTTATTTTTTCCCACTCTCCTGTAAGATTATTTCACACTTTCTTCTCTCTGTGCAAACTCCCCATCCTCATTCTCTTATGATGACCTTGCTCATCATGAAAGGAAATGAGGAAAATAAAGCAATCAGAGGAGACTGTCCACAAACTACCTACTTGCTACCATGTACACACACACACACACACACACACACACACACACAGTTTTCCTGCCTCTTAACATACCCAGAGCACTTCAATGATATGTATATTTCCTAGCGTGTGTCTTGGTGCATCATTCATATATACGTGCATTTTCTCCTTCTCTGACCTCATTCCACTGTGTATTCCACATATTTGACTTCTAAAATATTCAATTCCAAAAACATTTATTGTCACAAAGGACAATATTGTATGATTCCATTTATATGAAGTATCTGGAGTAGGCAAACCTATAGAGACAGAAAGTAGATAAATGTGTTACCTAGGGCTAGGGGAGGATAGGGGTGTTGGGTGGGAGATGTGATGGCTAAGGGGTATGTGTTTCTTTTTGGGGTGATGAAGATTTGTAAAATCAGTTGTGGAGGTGCTTGTACAACTTTGTGAATATGCTGAAAACTATTAAATTGTATGCCTTAAATAAGTGAAGTTTTTGATATATGAATTATATCAAGCTGCTTTAAAAAAAGGCATTTATTCAGTGCACTGTTAGAAGCTTCACATATACTTACCCTCCATATTTAATCCTCACTGCAGACCTGGTTTTTCCTTTTTCTAATGAGGCAGTCAAGGCTCAAAGAGGTTGAATAACTAACTTCCTAAGACCACAGAGCTAACAAGTGTCCCAGTCACATGTGGATGTTTAGCCAGTGCTATTCACAGATTTGAGTTCTTATTAACTAAGAAGAATGTTATTTTAATTTGGGTATATACTGATGGTTTTTAATTTGTGGACTTGGGCTTCGTTAACTCTAAAGTCTGATGTCCCTAGATTAATATATGTTACAACCTTCCATTTGTTTAAGAGCATATGGGGATTATAACAGGGAAAAGATGAAACAAGAATGGCAAAATGGTTGTTAATTGTTGAAGCTGGTATGTAGGGGGTTGTGGGTTTATTATATTTGGGTGGGTTTAAAATTTTTATAATTAAAAAGGATTTTGTTGTTTTTAAAAAGAGGACCTGACTAGATTTTAATGGATAAAATATATAATTGACTAATATTTATTCATTTTTTAAATAAAGCATTTGCTGTGTGTTAGCACTAACCTAGGCTTACCTTAAGTAGTTTACATATTCTCAAGGGGAAAAAAAGTCATCTATAGTGTATGTCTGAAATATCTGCATATGCAAATAATGTGATTCTACAATGCTCAAACGTGATTCTGCAAACCTAACTGTCCATTTGTTCATTCATTCAATGAAGTACTTACGGGCTGTGAGGCAAAGTGCTAGGGATAGAAAGAACAGATACATTTAAGGGTGAGAAGAGTGAAAGGAGTAGATCTGAAGAGAAGGTTTTTGTCAGAAGTGTTGAAGGCTTCATGGCCTAGGAGAGTGACTTCTAATGTACTCTTTCCTTACTAATCTTTCAGCATTTTGGGCTACATATTCCTTTATCTTTGGAAACAGGTGTGTCTCTGGAGCATTAGTGTATGTGACTGGGACACAAAAGAATAAGACCTGGCTATTGCACCTATTCTAGTCTCAAGGGAGGAAGGTAAAATAAGCCTCCAAATCTCCTTATAGGTTTTTCAACCCAACTAAGCAAGAAGGAAAGAGAAGCAACAACTTGGAAAAAAGCTTTGACTGGATGCAGGAATAAATGTGAGAATACCTAGCAGTGATAGGTAGAAGCAATAGAATATAGTGGTTAATAGTACCAGCCTGGGGGCCAAATTTGTGTGGAAAGGTTACTGATTGCTATAATTTTTAATCGAAGTGGCTGAATGATGACCCTGTATTTGGGTGTATCCAGGAACATGCAAATTAAATGCTAATGAAGGCAAATGAATACCTCTGTTTGTGTTTGTAATTAAAACTATTGTGTGTTTTATTTTTCTTATGGATAAGTATATTGAATGTGTTTTTGTTATTAAATTCTGTCCATGGTCATCTTCAGTGAGCAATATAAAACAAAATCATTAGTAAAGCCTAGAACCCTCTGAAATTATATAGAAAATATTTTGTTTTTGTTGTTTTAACCCCTGTCAGTCTCCAAAACAGCTTTAAAAAATTAATCCAAAATATTCTCCCGGGCAAGGAATCAGCATTAAAAATTTTAGCTTGAGAGTATCTCTTTCCCCCAAATTTAAGCATCTAAAAATGAGGTCTTAGAATAAAAGTGTGTCTTCATGAACAAAAATAGCATCACAACCACAATACTATAACGAACCAAAATTATATCATAGTTTTAAATTTGGTATCACTGCTGTTAACCTGACATGTATATAATCTGAATTAGAGACGTGCATCTCTAGTAACCAAGTGGATTTTATTCAAGGATGCTATACATCCTGGGAGAACTAGCATGGAAGAGACAAATCAGCTTGTAAAGCGATTTCTAGAACATTGCTTGAGGTTTCTGTAATTTAATTTTCTTGGTCTTCACTGCATTTTGGAATTCTTCCCAGGACAGTTTATTAGTACATAGACTTTGGTTTCAGTCTCTTTCCTTTCTCCTCTTTACTTTTAATTTTTTCAGTGAAGGTTAAGACTAACAGTTCCAGAAACTAAATTCTATATTTAACTGCAGTCTGGGTGTGGTTCAGACAACTGCAGTGCAACTTGCCTAGTGTTTTGCCAGTCATCAAAACCCTGACCTGCAAAGAACATTCCTTTTCCTAGTCTTCTGACTCTGAACTATGCTGAGTGATGATATGATGATCTGCAGTAATACTTTCATATGTGTAAATAAAGACAAAAGAGACTCATAGGTTCAAGCTTCAAGTGACTGTGGAAGATCAGTTTCTTCTGTGTTCTTTTATAGCAATCTCTGAATAATATTAACCTGCCCTATTTTCCTAGTGTCACTTCCTGTTATTCTTTTATTACCTTTATTAACCACAGTGAGATTTTAAAAATATTTACCCAGGAAGCTCTCTCCACTTCTGCTCTCATTTCATGAAGCTATGTTTTCATTTAGTATATTTTTTCTTCTTGTTTGCTTTATATAATTTGAGGCTTTCTTGTCATTTAAAAATGAAGAAATAACTTCTAGTAGGATTTTCCGCCTATTAAAAAAACACTCTACTTCTTGAAGAGAATCCTGTTACTTTGCAAAATGCAAAAATAATCATGTTTTTCTTCCTTAGCAGTATCCTCAGTTTGTTATGGCATTGTGATAGTGATGCTATTTTGTTTATATCCTTCATTATTTTGTATAATGTTCCAATATTTATATCACTTATGCAGAAATCTATGGAGTTAGAGACCCTTTTAATGTCAGTAAGATTACACCTAGCCAGAGAAATAATTAGAGCAGAAATAAATCCTTTCTAATATTGCTCTTCTGAAACATTAAAACCTATCTGGATGTTTCTTTGGACAGCAGCTTGTGTCATGTGAACAATAAGTGACTTTTGCTCTTGTTGTACAAAAAAATATAAATTGCATCTACTGACCACTGATTCCATTTAAGCAGTCCAGGTGTAAGCTGAGAGCCCTCGTTTGATTTCATTTACCTATATTTGGTCACCATTACTGCAAAGAATAAGGAAGTGACCCTAAAGATCATCTAGTTCAGTTTGTTGTTTAGATCAAGAACCTGTAATTCAAAGAGACTAATTAACTTGGTTACATTCACAAAATAAATGAGATTAAGTTGCTTATTTTGAGAACTTACGGTTACGGGAACCATAAAATATGATTTGAAGAATAATTCTACTCATTGAACTTCTCAGCCCTTTATCTTCCTTAACTTTTATGTGGTAAACATTTATTGACGGTTGCTAAGGTTTAGACTAAGAATTGGGACACAGAGATGAGGAAGACAAAAGTCCTTATTTCATTTAACCCAAATTTCTTCTCTTTGTACTTCTTGTTTCTCTTAGGCCCCCTTATTATTATTATTACTATTATTATCTTTTTTTTTGCTTTTGTTCCTAAACTCCTTTCTGTATCTTCCTCTTCCTTACCTTCTGGTACTTTAGTTTGCCAAAAAGACTTCTGTTTCTTTCTTTTTCTTTTCTTTTACACTTACTTCTTTTAAGCACACCCTCTACCCTCCAACTCTGTTGTTAGTTTTGTTGATTATAATGTAAAACTGAAGTATATGCTTTAGCGTATCTTATATTTTCTGAATAAAGTATTAGGTTCCAGTTTTTTTTTTTTTTCATGTAAAAAGCAAATTGGTCAATACCTTTTGTTTTTTTGAGACGGAGTTTTGCTTTTGTTGCCCAGGCTGGAGTACAATGGCGTGATCTCAGCTCACCGCAACATCCGCCTCCCAGGTTCAAGTGATTCTCCTGCCTCAGCCTCCCAAGAAGCTGGGATTACAGGCATGTGCCACCCCAGGCCCAGCTAATTTTGTATTTTTATTAGAGATGGGGTTTCTCTATGTTGGTCAGGCTAGTCTCGAACTCCCAACCTCAGGTGATCCGCCTGCCTCGGCCTCCCAAACTGCTGGGATTACAGGTGTGAGCCACAACGCCCGGCCGGTCAATAACCTATTTTTAAAATCAATTAGTAAATGTTATGTAATTTCTTAAAATGTCCTTCAAGTTATTAAAATTATATCACTCTATGATTCTAAATAATTTCCTGTTTTTGCGTAGAGCCTTTGTTTTCTCTGAGATTCTGTGGCTTTGGATAAGAAATTATTTCCCACCCTAGAATTAAATCTTTGGAAAATAACTGATTCTTAGTATAACAACATGAACAGACTAACTTCAAAAAACAAAATCACGTCCATAACTAAGCTCTGGCAGAAGAGCAGTTCTTCAGGACTGTGTTTTAATGCATATTCTCATGATCTATCTTAATACTTTGTTTAGCAATCAGCTTGGATTGTGGTTCCCTCAGTTTTTATGGTTATGCATTATAGAAATGAAATATCTTGAGGTTGCTGCAATCTGAAAATGGAAAGAAATTATTGTTCACCTACCTTTTTATCAGTCTAGGTAGTTAGAATTACTTCCTTCTTCCTTATAAATGAGAAAACTAAAAACTCACCTTCCTACTGCTTAGAAGAAATCACCTTCTCTTATTTTTCAGTTTATCTCTAAAACTTGTTTCAGTGCCTTACAGTTGCAAAAAGAACTTACATTTCATTTTCTTCTTTATTATGTTGCTGCTGAATTGAGCGAACTAGCTGAGGATATCTTCTTCATATCTCATATCAAAGAGCCCATGTGTCTAACCAAGATGGTGGTTATATTTGGATAGGAAATTCAGCGAATGTTTCTCCAGCTTCTTTACATTCAACTCTGATAGCTTTGTAGCAAGTGGCTAAGTCAGTGATGATGAATTTATTAAGTAGAATATCATTGTAAGATGACACATATGGCCTATGTAAATTTGAAGAAAATATAAATGAAATAATGTTAAGCAAAAGAAGAAACAGTATATTATTATAATAATGTAAAAAGCCATAAATATCCAAAGATAAATATTGAGAGAAGTAATTTACCTTATATATTTAATAGTCTGTACATTTTTTTCTTGTCATTTTTTTTTTTTTTCTGATGACATAGTGGTTAAAAACACAGACTTTGGAGTTAGAACAACTGGTGCTCCAGGCCCTACCCTCTTACTCACCAGCTATGTGTCCTTATGGAAATTGCTTGTTATAAATGACTTTAATAACCATACCTATCTAATAGGAGTACTTTGGTATGGCTTTAGGAACATACCTTTTCTAATAGTGTTGCTCCTCAACACTGTGCCCCGTGCTGAGGAGTGTGGAAAGATTAGCTCCTAGCCCTGGCAGGCTCAGTCCATTGGAGGAGTCAGGTTAAAAATGTCATGCAAGAGATGTGTACCAAGTACAATAAGGACACAGGAGAGTGGTGCAAGGAAAGGAAACCCTGAGGTGACAGTGGAGTGGGGTCCTGGAGAGCAGTACAGTTTCAATGAGGTGAGAAGAGGAAGAATGACATGGCCAGTAGTGGGAGCAGCATGTGCAAAGGCACAGAGGCTGGAAAAATGAGGCTGCTGAGTGTCTGCTCAGTTGGGTGGGAAATGAGGCTGAGTGAGTAGGTTGCAGCCAGATTGGGAATGACCTTACATTGCGACATTTGCAACATCTGTCTTTCTCAAAGCATCCTATTTGTATCTGTGTGAAGTAAGTTCTTTTAATAACCAAAAAACATTTTTCTTCATCAGTTTTTGGGGTTGTTGGTGCCACTTTTCTTCCAGATATAAAACAGAAGTAATAACTCTTTGATGCCAATGATTCAAACTTTTTTGGGGGTGGGAGGAGGGGGGTGGATTTTCTGTTAATATTTGTAAAACATCCTGGGAATTAAAAAATTGAAACTGTTTTGAAAAATCTTTCTAGCCTTCTTTAAGACAGAAGCCTAAGTAAGATTCTCCTTTCTACATGATCAAGGAAACATCTTGAAATTCCAGTCATTTTCAATTAGAAAAAAAAAAAAATCTTTTGATCAATTTTTTTTTCCCTGCTGATTTGTGTTACACAGGTACATTGTTAACAAAAATTATAAAATTCAGTTTTTCTTTAACTGACTTCTATTATAAAGGTGCATTGCTAGGATGAAAATTTGGGCAATATCTTTGCCAGAATGAATTATTTCACCATCTGCTAAGTAAAGTTTACTTGGTATTTCAGTGGTGCAGTTTTTATGCTCCTTTGGGCTAGGGTTTGGTTATACTCGGCTGGTCTATAGGCTGGCATAGTGCTGTATGTAAAGTCTGATATTACAGAGTGTCACTTGAACTTGACTGAATATTTAAGAAGATCCTATAACTTTAACAAAATTAGAAAATGTTACCACCCTCTTTCCCCCACCGTACATGTTAGACTCAAGGTGGGAGATACGGTAGTGCAGTATTTTCTAATTTTGTTAAAATCGTAAGGCATTCAAATCAATTCGATGATTGATAATAATAATCAAAAGATTTAAAGTGATCCAATCAAAATGACTCAAAAAACAGGAAAATTACTTTTGAATGCCTCAGTGTTGTTTTCCTTAGAACATTATATCATTCTCATCCATTAAAAAAACATTTTGTGGGAGCAGAGTTGAGTCCTTTAAAATGTGATGTTTGTCCTGGCCTATAATGAATGAGGATGTAAAACGTGCACTCTGCCCTCCCTTAGGCTGTTTTGCCACCACCGCAACCCCTGGCAAGCTGGTCTTTCTTCCTCTCTCTTCTGAGTCATTGCTGTTCTAAGAGAACATGCTGGAAGAATACACTATAAATTTTGGGATTAATTATGCCGGAAGTTGTATTTTAAAAGAAGTTTATCCTCTTTTATACTCCTTATGGAATGACTCGGGTGGAACATAATGAACTACACCTCCTGTATCTCTCTACAAATAGAAGGCAGTTCTTAACATTTAAATAGACAGCAGGAGCCTGGACATGACCTCATTTCAATCCATTAGACTATTTGAGGAAAAAACAACAAAATTTTCCCACTTATTGACAGGTAAAGTTATCCCAATCCATTTCTCATAGCCAGTAAGAAGATGAACTGTGCTTAAATGCATTTTAAAATTGGCAAATTATACTTCCTGGTTCCTTTTTGGTCAAACAGAAATAGCCAGAAGAGAAATTATCATGATGTTTTTGAGGCAGATTAAAATTTTTCTCTATCCTCATAGAGATGCTTTGCTAGCAGTTTCGTTTTGTACAAATGGCATACCCCTTATTTCTCTAGTCCCCAAGCCAATTAAACAGGGCAAAAGACCCCATGTTCCTCATACAATGTTCTGTGGCCGCAGTTTACAAATAAATGAAGCACAGTTAGGTAAATACTGGTGTTGTATATAATGAGTGACCAATTAAGTATATGATTCATCCCAGAGCAGAATTCTAGGCATCATATTATAAACATTAATACCAAGGGAGATCAACTTATAGACGAATTGGAAAATCTTCACAGAAAACTAGTGAGCCTTCAAAAACTCAAGCAAATATTTATTGAGCTTCTACTTTGTACCAATCATTGTAATAGATAACTGGGCAATACAGTAATTAACAAGACAAATGTGGTTCTGGCCTTAATGGCATTAAGAAATCATTATTGTTATACTAAACATTCACAACATGTACAGAGGCTTATATATGTGTTTGGTGTTTGAAGATCTCAGTTGGTAGGATCTGAACTTGTTGGTGAATATCCAAGTTTGGTTGAGGAAACTTGAATGGACTGTGTTAGTTTAGTGGTAGGAGGCATCTAAAAGTGGTCTTAGAGTATACTTTGAAAACCTAGGAGTCCTGATTATAGTAGTGTCTCATCCAAATATTCTATTTAATTGGTTCCTACTTTGACACGTCGTCCATGAAATTAAAAGGCCAGATTAAGCTATGTTTCTGTCCTTCTTGACATTATTATGTAATTATCATCATCTTACTAGGTTTGTCATCAAAATATTTTTGCTCTGCAGTGTGACTGTGAAGAAATTTATTTAGCTTGTATACAATTGGTAAGATAACTTTCCAGCTCTGTCAGTATTAATATAAGTAGCACAATTTTTGGTCAAATGTTATCAGAATTAATTTGGCTTTTCAAAAGGCAATTGAGGGCCAGGCACGGTGGCTCACACCTGTAATCCCAGCACTTTGGGAGGCCAAGGCAGGTAGATGACCGGAGGTCAGGAGTTTGAGACCAGCCTGGCCAACATGGTGAAACCCTGTCTCTACTAAAAATACAGAAAAATAGCCAGGCATGGTGGTGCATGCCTGTAATCCCAGCTACTTGGGAGGCTGAGGCAGGAGAATCACTTGAACCCGGGAGGCGGAAGTTGCCATGAGCTGAGATTGCGCCATTGTACTCCAGCCTGGGCAACAGAGTGAGACTCCATCTCAAAATAAAATAAATAAATAAATAAATAAACAAAGGCAATTGAGGACTCATTTATCTATATCCTGATAGTTTGATTGACTCCCACCTAAAACAGCAGCAAACCTAAGAAAAAAGAAGTAAAAGTCTAGGTTTAAGAAAAAGTAGTAAGTACCCATGTGTACAAAGTATTGTGTTTCTCCCTCCGCCTTCAGAGACATATCAAGATAATCCCAGACCAATGCACCTCTGATTCTTAAAAGAATCTATGCTATTCTCCATGCTTGATTTGCTGCTTGTTGAGAGAAAGAATTTGGATTGATCCCTGGGAGGACCAGTTCTCATTTTAGATACAGACAATAGCCTTTTAGCCAGAGGTAGTCATTTTGCAGAAGCGTAGTATTGATCATAAGAAAAACCATGCAAAAAAAACAATGGATTGATCCTTATCAATCCTGTTCTGTTGATCTCCATGTTATAATAATTATTGGTCAGTCGTGTCAGGTTTGTAAGTGACCAGTTTATAATTCAGCACTTTTAAAAAAAAGAATAGGCTCCCTGCCTTGGGACACCTTGTACACCAGGAATAAGAAACTTAATTCTAGGTCACCTTACAAACCTCTTTGGTAAACCTACCTCCTACCAGTGAAGGCTGACAAAACTGAGAAAGCAAGATGCAGCTGCCATCTAGCTAAAGTGGAGCAAATGCAGGAAGGAGTATACTACTGCCATTGCCCTAGGAGTTTGTGAACTGGTTAAGTGCAGTTTACTCAAATAGTAGATGGGACTTAGGTACCACGGTTTCCGCTGTTATGACCTTAGTTGTCACTCACATTTGGTCGTTTCATTAGGAAACTAGGAAATCCACAGACTAGCAAAACCAAACACTGCCCTCTTGTGCATGTTCTTTTTCTTCATTATTTAAATAAAATGGAGGGCTAAGCAAATACTTGCTAAATTCAGCGGTAGTCAAAAGACATGTTTCAGGAGAAATACTGTTCCTCAGTTTTTCTTTAAGTTGGTTCGAATTTGTCAGTTTTACTGTTTTTGTGTGACACCTCTAGAAAATTATCTCCATCTTTTCATGGTCTTCATAGACATGATTAAAAGATAATGTACATTAAAAGGAAAACCAATTGTTACATAGTAATAAGACTCACACCAAACCTCTAATATGGTAAGCACTTCATTTAGGGCTGCATGTTTTAGGACAAGTGATAGCCTGTATTGTTTCAAAAGCTCAGTAATAGGATAAAGTGTACTAAAAACTCACCTTCTAAATCCAGTGTTATGCTTGACAACCTGTTTATCAATTGGCAAGTGGGGTCTAGTGGCAATTAGCATGCTGCAAGTAAATGAAACATTTAAACATAGAGTCTTTGCAGTGAAGGGCCTGGGGAAAGGAAAACTTTATGTTAGGGCACATTTCATACATGGTGTCCATAATTCTTATTCTCATGTATGGATTTTTTTTCTTTTTTAAACAAGTAAAGAAAAGCATCCTACCATCCTGATAATGATTTGGAAGCTTTGTTTTCTGCTAGTGCCTGAAGAGGCACTAACTCTTCTAAGATAGGTTAACTGTGCAGTAGACAGACTTTTAATAGCGTTGATGTTCTGTTTCAAGTGAGAAGTCCCAGGGTTTATTTAATTCTCCTCTACTCAGGAAAAAAGGAAGGTCAGTGTTATGGTTGTGTCTCCAGAGCAATTAGATTTCCTTTCCCAAAGAGGAAAAGGCAAGGCTAGATGAGATGTAACTGTGGTCCTTGGGCTATCATGAGTTTCTTTCTGATACCATCACATCTTTGCTTCCAGGAACTCTTGTGAAATTAACAGGAACTTGGTCTAGGTGATTCATTGATACAGAGATTTTCATTACATATGTTAGATGAAGTCCGAAACAATACCATGTCTTAGCTGAGTAGTGGCTGTTCCTGAGCCAGTGAACTAATAAGTCAGGAAACCTGAGTTATAAGTCATGTGACCTTGAGCAAGTCAGTTCTTTCTGGCTCCTCATTTGCAAAGTTCATGTCCTCCCCTGCAGAATAAAGAAGCTTTCAGCTTAAAGGTCTTTGATTCTTTGTCAGATCGACTCTGTTACATCTAAATCCAGGTGTAATGAACTGTGTTATGCGATTCCATAGGCATTTGTAAATTAGGCTTCAAGAATTCACTTTCTCATGTGAATCACTTCCTAGGCCAGTACTAATTTTTCCGTTTAGTACTCTTCTCTTTTCATGGGCTATTCTATTTTAAAACCTTAAGATGCTGCAAAGTCATGAAAACTTACAGAAACTCATGTATATTTTAGCTTGTGCTCACACTTTCTGAAAGGTTGACATGGACAGAGCCATTATTTATTTTATTAAGTCTGTGGAGTTAAAAATAAGCTCATCTGTAAAAAATACATTAGTAAAGAACATCTTTTATTTGTTATACCTCAGTGTGTTTGCAAAACAAACTTTTAAAATGCAAATTGGTTTGTTGCTAAAAGTTAGCATTAAGATAGGCTAAAGTTTATTATTTAAGAATAATTTTAATCTAATTCCATTTTGCTGATACTTTAAGACAGCAAACTTTATTTTCAAATAATGCTTTTCCAAATTATAAAATTAGCACGTGCTTAATATATAAAATTGAGGGATACACAAGAAAATATAAAGAAAATTAAAATACCTCTTAATACTACCATCCAAAGATAGTAATTGTTAACATTTGGCATATTTCATTTTAGTCATTTTTCTGTGTATTATGTATACATCTACATATCTTTTTAAACAAAAGATGGTTATGCCAGATATGTAGTTTTATACTTTCTCACTTATATGATCTTTGAAAACATGATTTTCATTGACTAAATCCATTTTAAGAATATCCTCTTATTTAGTACCCAGTCCCTGGTGGTTGGATATGTAAATTGTTTTGTTTATTTCCAGAGATCATTTACCACATAGATACTCTCAAATAGGAGATGGGACTTAGGTTCTAAGTATGTTTAAAGCCAGTTTTTTTCCTTCTTCTGAAAGAGTAATCTTTCTTCTAAAAGCAGGCCTTTCCTGCCCACTGCCCAGTAAGTTTACTTGGTGATGAAGAAATACACACTGAATTGCAGTTAGTGGGAAATGTCTGGCAATCCTAAAACCTTATTTTGGATAACTGAAATGATGAGGTTTGAATATCTCTTTAGCAGAGATAGTTCACATGAAGGCACAGAAGAACATGTTCATTTACATGGCATTATCCCTTGCTTGGAGAGTCAGTCTCTGTCTTTTCTATATGTTCACGCAGACACAAAAGGAGGAATTATTTGGCTGCAATTTTTATAGACTTCAGTGTTATTGAAATGAAAGTGGTTCAAGGACATTTCCATTTGTTACTAGCTTATGGTTTCTCATCTCTTATAAATTATTTTGCCACTTTTCATTTTAATTCTTTGCTGTCATTGTCTGGCAAAAGATCATTTCGTTTCTCCCTGTGAAGACATTCACTGATCACTCAGCCGACAGTGTCCTTTGTAAAAGTGTAGTGCCCTCCGGATTTATTTTGTCATTTTTTTATTGCTACCTGTGGACTTTTGTTTATGCTTCTTTTCTGTTTTGTCTTAGAAAATGTTTAGGGCTATATACATTTCATATGGACTAGAAGTATGTTTTGAGCTCCAGAGTTTCATTTCAGAAACAGGTCCCCTTTAGAGTCCAATAGCCAAGTTCTCCTACAGTTTATCCACTTGGTAACAGAAATTTCTAGTCCTTCAAAATAATCTAAAATGCTGGAAGGTTAATAACAGTGTGTACTGTTCCTAGGGCTGTCTTGAATGCATTTTATCACCATTCCAAAGCATCTCTTGAATCTCACCTTTCCTTTCTATGTCCAGGCCTCAGCCTATTTGAGGCCTTCTCCACAGCCATCATCACAGCTGCCTAACTGGCTTCTGCCTCTAATATCAGCAGAGATATTGCCCTACAAAAATAAGTTTGATCTTAGAATACCTCTGCTTTAAATTACAGCTCCCAGTTGCCTAGAAAGTTAACTCCATACCCTTTAAAATCTGGACCCAACCTTTCACAACCCCCGTCATACACTGTGTATTCTAGCCACACTAAACTCCTTCCCATTTTTGGAACATTTTAAGCTCTTTCATGACTCTTTCACTGCCTTTGTACATGGTGGTGTTTCCTCTGCCTGACAGCATTTCCCTGTACCCGCCCTCTCTGCCCTGAAAACCCTTGCTCTTTCTTTAAGACCCTGCCCAAGTATACACTCCTCTCTGCTACTGCAGTACTGTATTCATAAAACGAATACAATTTCTTTTACAGTACTTTATAATAGCTTCTTTACATACCTGTATCTCCTGGTGACTACTTGGGGAAGCTTTGTCTGGTTCACCTTTGCCACCATTTAGCCAATTGCCCGGTATAAACTAGGACTCAACATTATTAGGTGATTAAAATGAATGATTAATTCAGTATATTCAAAATCAAAGTTATTAGATCTATTTCCCGACTTCGTTGGCAGCTCATTTTGGTTATATATAGCTCAGAAATAAACACAAATATCAAAAATAAACACAAATAAAAATATCTTAGGCCAAAACCACCAAATGTACTTAGAGAAGATAATTGTACAAAATGGTGAAATCCTCACTTTCTCCTGAGATAGTCTGGGTTTTACCAAAAGTCTTAACTGAAACCACTGTTTTCTGTTTTCACCTTTGTTTCCTTTTCCCATTCATTTATTCCCTAATGTATTCATTTATTCAACCATCTGTTGATTAGATACTTACTGTCTATTATATGCCAAGCATATTTTTTTGGGCTTAAATACCTCCTTTTGTGAGTAGATAGAAACTATAGCCATCTTCCTCTTGATGCTTCCTTTTTTCTGAGCAACTACTATGTCCTCCTTGTCAGAGCACATGTGAAAAAGACTCAGAGGATTTTAGTTGACATTAAATTCAGATATGTACATAATGTAGTGTGGTCCTAGGGTGGCCACATAATTTATTGTCCAAAGCGGGACACTCTGGGGGATTAAGATGGGATTTGTTAATAATCCAAGATAACAGCACTATCTCAGGCAAACCAGGGTGTATGACCACCCTTATGTAAGCCCTATAGTGTAATCAGATCACATCACTAGTTGCCTTCTGTTTTTCAAGTATGGCTTAAGTTTTTATGCCTTCATATTTTCATCTTTACTGTTAATGTTGCCTTTGCCTCTCCAATGCCTGCAGCCTGTGCACCCCTCAGAAGCCTGCCTAATTCAATGAGCTTTCCCAGATCAGCCCAGTCCACAGAGATATCACTCTTTTCTGAATTTAACGTTGTTTTATACTTAATTAGAAGATAGATGCATTTTGTCAGTTATGTTTTGGCTCCTTTTATTATTTAGCTTTTTTATATCTTCTTCTCGAACCATAATCAAGGCCCATATTTTGAAATTACTCATACCCCTCAAGTACAATGCCTTATGCATAGTCATGTAATACATAGTTGTTTGCTATTTTATTTCCTGGTCTACCTTTATCTTCAAAAAACTCTTCTACTTATATCAATATTGTGTGTCTTTTCTCACAAAAAAGTTTTAAGAGTTTTGCAGTAAAAAATCTTATTACTTTTTAAACTTAAATATTTACCATGAGGTACTATAAATGTCATTTTATCAGTTTAGATTATACTGTATATCTTGAATTAATATTTTTTAAACATTGAAACATTACAGAAATAGAGAAAGAAGAAAGTTGTGCTAACAGTCCTTTGTATACACCTCCAGCTAGAGTAGCATGTTTCAATGACAATTCATATTTTTTAATAGGCCTACATTTTTTAATTACAAAAATAACAGGTCTTTAATAGAGAAGAAAGGATTAATTAGTTACCAGGCTTAGAGATTTAAAACCATATTGAATCAATTCTTATTTTCTTTAGCCTTTGATTTGGAGAAAGTTACTGATTTCCTTTTTTACTCTGGTCTTCTTTATTTTATATGGTTAGATCCTAAAAATACAGATTAATTTTAATCTTTAATTAAATTTAATTAATTTTAAACCTTCTTAACTCAGTACAAAAAATTATGTATACCATGAATAATTGCGAATTCTAGTTTAGCTTCCAGAGATAGCATGGCTTTATCTATTTGTTACAAGAACAGAAATCATAATCCTAATGTTTTCTAGCTGGTCCAAATACACTTTCCAAACATAAATAGTTACAGAATTGTATTGATCATTAAACGAGTTCTTAAATATTGTACTGTCTCCCCCAAGTTCTCTTCTTACAAAGTAATTTATAAAAATAGCATGTGTTTATTTCAGAAATTCAACAGAGAAGCATATAAGGCAGAATGTCAATTTTTTTTAAATTTTTTCTTATTTCTCCAAGAAAAAGTGAAAATCATTCTTAATTGCCACCAGTATTTTCCTGTTTTTGCCCCCATCCCCAACACTCTTGCTTCTTGGAGATAGTCATTGCTAACCCCTTAGTACGTATCCTTCAAGATCCGTTTTGCAATACCTCTTTGCCTTCTCTTGTTAGCAGTTCATTTACTGTGAGATCCATTTCTTTTGGAGGCCCCCACACTGGGTTGGTGGTGCCTTTGTCTATCATTATTGACTCGCCAACACTATCATTAGTGGGGAGCGCGTGTGAGGATGATTCAGACTTGTACCCTGGCATCAGGTGGTTTTCAGTGTAGTAGAAGACAGATGTATACAGTGATAACTATAATACAAGATGAAAGATATGTAAGAGAGGAACAGATGAAGTGTGGTGGGATTCATAGGGCAAAAAAAATACCTTTGATTGGCCAAGAAGTGATATTTGAGCTGTACCCTGAAAGATGGATAAGATTTGCACTGCGGGGTGGGGGAGGCAAAAAGCTGATATACTTGCAAGAGAAAGGCACAGAGATGCAAGGAGTTTACAGTTATTCCATTTTCCTGGGCGGTAGCATGCATATATGGGAGTAGCAGATAAAGATGTAGAGGTTGTTTGGGGGGGGACTTTGAACACCTCTATAATAAACCTTTGAGAATTTCTGAACAGGATAGTGACTAGAGATGTGCTTTAGGAATATTAATCAGGCATTGGAGGGGGTACAGTGTCATCACAGGCTTTGCAGTCACTTGGAAGAAAAGTTGTCACAATGAGGTGCACTGGCCAAAGAGCTATTGCTTAAAAGGAACCCGTAGGTCTTAGCAACTACTGTATCCCATCAAATCTAAGAAGGCCTTGATTATATTCAGAGAAGGACTGTGTGGTAGATAGAGCTCCCTCTCCCCTCTCCCCTCTCCCCTCCCCCCTCCCCCCTCTCCCCTCTCCCCTCTCCCCTCTCCCCTCTCCCCTCTTTCCACGGTCTCCCTCTGATGCTGAGCCGAAGCTGGACGGTACTGCTGCCATCTCAGCTCACTGCAACCTCCCCGCCCGATTCTCCTGCCTCAGCCTGCCGAGTGCCTGCGATTGCAGGCGTGCGCCGCCACGCCTGACTGGTTTTCGTATTTTTTTGGTGGAGACGGGGTTTCGATGTGTCGGCTGGGCTGGTCTCCAGCTCCTAACCGCGAGTGATCCGCCAGCCTCGGCCTCCCGAGGTGCCGGGATTGCAGACGGAGTCTCGTTAACTCAGTGCTCAATGGCGCCCAGGCTGGAGTGCAGTGGCGTGATCTCGGCTCGCTACAACCACCTCCCAGCCGCCTGCCTTGGCCTCCCTAAGTGCCGAGATTGCAGCCTCTGCCTGGCAGCCACCCCGTCTGGGAAGTGAGGAGCGTCTCCGCCTGACTGCCCATCGTCTGGGATGTGAGGAGCCCCTCTGCCTGGCTGCCCAGTCTGGAAAGTGAGGAGCGTCTCTGCCCGGCCGCCATCCCATCTAGGAAGTGAGGAGCGCCTCTTCCCGGCCGCCATCACATCTGGGAAGTGAGGAGCGTCTCTGCCCGGCCGCCCATCGTCTGAGATGTGGGGAGCACCTCTGCCCTGCCGCCCCGTCCGGGATGTGAGGAGTGTCTCTGCCCGGCCGCCCTGTCTGAGAAGTGAGGAGACCCTCTGCCTGGCAACCGCCCCATCTGAGAAGTGAGGAGCCCCTCCGCCTGGCAGCCACCCCGTCTGAGAAGTGAGGAGCGTCCTCCCTCCTCGTCTGGGAGGGAGGTGGGGGGGTCAGCCCCCCACCCAGCCAGCCGCCCCGTCCGGGAGGTGAGGGGCACCTCTGCCCGGCCGCCCCTACCGGGAAGTGAGGAGCCCCTCTGCCCGGCCAGCCGCCTCGTCCGGGAGGGAGGTGGGGGGGTCAGCCCCCTGCCTGGCCAGCCGCCCCGTCCGGGAGGCGAGGGGTGCCTCTGCCTGGCCGCCCCTACTGGGAAGTGAGGAGCCCCTCTGCCCGGCCAGCCGCCCCGTCCGGGAGGGAGGTGGGGGGGTCAGCCCCCTGCCCGGCCAGCCGCCCCGTCCGGGAGGGAGGTGGGGGGATCAGCCCCCTGCCTGGCCAGCCGCCCCGTCCGGGAGGGAGGTGGGGGGATCAGCCCCCTGCCCGGCCAGCCGCCCTGTCCAGGAGGTGGGGGGGGCGCCTCTGCCCGGCCGCCCCTACTGGGAAGTGAGGAGCTCCTCTGCCCGGCCAGCCGCTCTGTCTGGGAGGGAGGTGGGGGGGTCAGCCCCCGGCCTGGCCAGCCGCCCCGTCCGGGAGGGAGGTGGGGGGGTTAGCCCCCCGCCTGGCCAGCCGCCCCATCCGGGAGGTGAGGGGCGCCTCTGCCCGGCCGCCCCTTCTGGGAAGTGAGGAGCCCCTCTGCCCGGCCAGCCGCCCCGTCCGGGAGGGAGGTGGGGGGGTCAGCCCCCCGCCCGGCCAGCCGCCCCGTCCGGGAGGGAGGTGGGGGGGTCAGCCCCCCGCCCGGCCAGCCGCCCCGTCCGGGAGGGAGGTGGGGGGGTCAGCCCCCCGCCCGGCCAGCCGCCCCGTCCGGGAGGGAGGTGGGGGGGTCAGCCCCCCGCCCGGCCAGCCGCCCCGTCCGGGAGGGAGGTGGGGGGTCAGCCCCCCACCCGGCCAGCCGCCCCGTCCGGGAGGGAGGTGGGGGGGTCAGCCCCCCGCCCGGCCAGCCGCCCCATCGGGGAAGTGAGGGGCGCCTCTGCCCGGCCGCCCCTACCGGGAAGTGAGGAGCCCCTCTGCCCGGCCAGCCGCCCCCTCCGGGAGGGAGGTGGGGGGGTCAGCCCCCCGCCGGGCCAGCCGCCCCATCGGGGAAGTGAGGGGCGCCTCTGCCCGGCCGCCCCTACTGGGAAGTGAGGAGCCCCTCTGCCCGGCCAGCCGCCCTGTCCGGGAGGGAGGTGGGGGATCAGCCCCCCACCCGGCCAGCCGCCCCGTCCAGGAGGGAGGTGGGGGGGGGTCAGCCCCCCGCCCGGCCAGCCGCCCCGTCCGGGAGGTGAGGGGCGCTTCTGCCCGGCCGCCCCTACTGGGAAGTGAGGAGCTCCTCTGCCTGGCCACCACCCCATCTGGGAGGTGTACTCAACAGCTCATTGAGAACGGGCCATGAAGACAATGGCGGTTTTGTGGAATAGAAAGGGGGGAAAGGTGGGGAAAAGATTGAGAAATCGGATGGTTGCTGTGTCTGTGTAGAAAGAGGTAGACATGGGAGACTTTTCATTTTGTTCTGTACTAAGAAAAATTCTTCTGCCTTGGGATCCTGTTGATCTGTGACCTTACCCCCAACACTGTGCTCTCTGAAACATGTGCTGTATCCACTCAGGGTTGAATGGATTAAGGGCGGTGCAAGATGTGCTTTGTTAAACAGATGCTTGAAGGCAGCATGTTCGTTAAGAGTCATCACCACTCCTTAATCTCAAGTACCCAGGGACACAAACACTGCGGAAGGCCGCAGGGTCCTCTGCCTAGGAAAACCAGAGAACTTTGTTCACTTGTTTATCTGCTGACCTTCCCTCCACTATTGTCCTGTGACCCTGCCAAATCCCCCTCTGCGAGAAACACCCAAGAATGATCAATAAAAAAGAAAAAAAAAAAGACTACTTTAAAAAAAAAAAAAAAAAAAAAGAAGGCCTTGATTGTAAGACACACCTTATTTGATGTACCAGTAAGGGAGACAAAACACCACCAATTATAAAATGTATCCTGACTTCGGAGATCACAATAATGAAGAAATATGTATTATAAAAACAGTGAAGTAAGATCACTGTATGGGCACAGGGAAAAGATGAGATATGCAGGAAAGAAAGGAGAGTTGAGAAAATGAAAGGAAGGGGAATGAGGTCAAAGACAAAAGCGGAGAAGTTGACCTTGAAGAGGAGGAGAATGCATGCATCTTCCTCTGCCATAAGATGAATGAGTAATGCTCAGAATAGTGTACAAGTTGAGAAGCCAAGCAATTAACTCATATTAAATAATCTCCATCTTCATAAGAGAGAAAGCAAGGTCATCTGCAAAAAGTGACAGTGGTCAGTTTGAGGGCTTGGGGTAAGAGAGTGTAAAGTTTTCAGGTAAGTGGGGCAGGAGATGGGATATGAAAGGCAATTGGTTAGAAAAGACCAGTAGAATTCCCAACAGAAATGAGGGTCCCAGTTAAGGTTGAAAAATGTGGATTTATGAAAAAAACCAATTGGCCCTATTTTATGACTTTGTCCAGGAACACTTGGTCCCCTGAGAGAAGGATGGAAGAAAATAAATGGAAGTTGCTTTCTGCAGGGTAGGAGATTGGCTGGACAGGTATGGTGGAAGGACAGAAAAGCTAAACAATCGAGTTTCTCCTAAGGGAAGTTGCTGATTTCGCATGCCATGGAGTTCAGGCTAAGAAATGAGAGGTGAAGCCCAAAGAGGAAAGATAAACAGAGATTGTTTTTGTTTTTGTAACTGGTGGGTGGGGGGATTAAGCAGTTAGAGATAATAAAGAAAGTGAAGAACAAATTATTTTGAAGAGGAGGCATAGGTAAATACAAAGTTGACTGGGGAATTTCAGAATTCAAGATCATGGAGGTAGAATTCCAAGGGTTAAGCCTTGAAGATAAAGTGTTGTCTTTCTAGAAAACAGATGGGAGTATATCTCTGTGTATCTTGGAAACCTCTAAGGCACCCCGTTTATTTCAGTATGAAGTCTTCTTAAGGAACAGACAAGGGTCTTCACAAGCTGGCCCCATCCCACCTTTCCAGGCCAGTAGCTCATCATTGCTTTGTACAAGCCCCATGTTCTAGCCACATTTAACTCTTCTCTATGCCCAGAGTCCTCAAAAGCTTTTATCTACCATTTTGCCTTTGCACATGCTGTTCCCTTTTATATAAAACGCTCTTCCTCCTCTTCTCTGCCTTGCAACCTCCTGTGCATTCTCTAGACCTAACTCAGATGGCACTCCTCAGTGACGCCTTTCCAGGCTCCTGCCAACAACACCGAACACGCCTTCATCCGTGCTGCCTCAGTGCTCTGTCCATACATCCTATGGCATTTCACCACAGGATATTGACTTACACGTCTCTCTGTAGTAGACTGTGAACACTTCAGAGTCAGAAACTATATCATCTTTCTTTACCCACAGTGACAAGCACATATTAGGTACTTAGTATCTGCCTTTCGTTTTTGTATATTTTGTGTAAATGAACTCATCCAGTACATCTCAGAAGTTATGACCTGTGCATTTAGGTCACCTGGAAATCTTGTTAAAATTCAGATTCTGATTTAGTAAGTCTGAGGTGGGGTCTGAGATTCTGCCATTCTAACTGGCTCCTAGGTGACAGCCATGCTGTTAGTTCTCAGAGTTAATCCGAAGCATCTCAGCCTAAGTAAATAGGCATAGGGCAGAGACAAAAGCCATTAGAAATGTGAAAGTGAAGCAATTATGAGGGTAGTGACTTGGAAAAATCCTCCGTATGAACACTGGAGTCCCAGAAATGATAGGAGAAAATCATGCAGGAAGAGATGCTCAAATAAAGTAGAAGACCATGGTGGAGGGTGGTAGTTGACGAGACTGGGAGGATATAGCTATATGACTTAAGTTTTACAGAAGAAAAAGGTGGTTAGGTGGGGGCAGCTGCTGTGAGTCAGGACTGCATCAGATGAGGTTAAATAAATAAATAACTGGCAGTGAAGCCATGCCCTCCAAGGAGGAGTGGGCAGTGAGAGGAGGGAGTAGTGTTAGGAGCTGGGTTTGCAGGTGATCCTCAGGAAGGGCTGGGGCCTCCAGTGCTATTCACAATAGGATGGCATTTCCACCAATGCAGACAGGAGTGCTGAAGGCATAAGAAAGGCTGGATTACAGGGAAAAGGAAACCCCTGAATAAATGGTAGGTGCTAGAATTTGACAGGGGCCCATTTCCTGATTGGAAGTTTCCAAGTTCAAACCATGAAAGTTCTCCTTTTCTTTTTTTAAACTAATGGGTGACTGAAAAAGTAGCACTAATAAGCCTTCTGTTCACATGCAGTCTGATGGGTCTGAGAATTCTAAGGATGGGTTCAGTAAATTTATTTTTTAAAGTACTATCGTACTTTAAAAAGTGCAAAAGTAATACATACTTTTTTAACAAATGAAAAAGAAAATGTTTAAACTCCTCCCACTAAGCCCCCTCCCCACAAATCAGTAACTGGTATTTAAGCTTACTGTGTAGTCTTCCAGCTTTCATCTATGCAAACTTATGTACACATAGGAATTTTTAAATTCTGTAATGGTATTTTCATATTATTATTGGTATAATACCAATATTGAAAATAATTGTGTTTTCAATATTATTCTGCAGATAGTTTTCCTCACTTAGAAATATGTCATAAACATCCCTCTGGGTCAGTGGACAGAACTCTAACTTATTTTTTCCTACTAGTTTTAAATAGCTACATATAAGTATAGATATCCCATAATTTGTTCTGCCATTCTACTGATGGATACTTGGGTAATTTCCAATTTTTTCTACTACAAACAATTGGACAATAAAAAAAAGTCCTATTGTTACCAGTGCCTAAATAATATAACTCTGTGACTTGAATCAGTCACACATATCAAAAATAACTTTCATATCAATGACATCTTTTAATGAAGCACAGCAGTATGTAGACCTGTTTTGTCCCATGTAATAGCCACTAGTCACATGGAGGTATTCAAATTTAAATTAGTTAAAATTAAATTAAATTCAAATTCCATCCCTGACATTAGCCTCCTTTCAAGTGCTCAGTAGTCATTTGTGAGTTGTGGCTACCATACTGGACAGCATAAAAGATTCTACTCTCACAGAACATTCCATTTGACAGCCTGGACCTAGACACTTGAGTGTGGCTTCTTACAGAATATATTTTTCAATGAGTTAGTGTTTTAATGAGAGTACGTTTGAAAAATAAAAACTTTGTGTCTGTATCGGTTGCCTCTGCAGTTACTTCAATGAGAATCAATACCCAGATGAAGCAAAGAGGGAAGAAATTGCAAACGCTTGCAATGCAGTTATACAGAAGCCAGGTAAGGTCGCAGGCACAGCCTTGCTCTGCGGTGCAGCACAGCGCTTGGTTACAGGTTGGCATCTAGGACACTTAATCTTATGCGTGCCTTGGCATGGTGCTCCCGGCTCAGTCTGTGCCATCCTTCCGCAGGTGGCCAGTGCCCTGTCCTGCTCACACAGTACTTCTGAGGGATGTTTTTATGGTACTCAAAATCAAATGCTCATATAGGAGAGTTTTCAAGGAGTGACCCTACATGAGATATGAGACCTTGAAATTACTATTTTTTTAATGTGTAGATTTCCTTTTCTAAGAATTTAGCTAAAAGATATTATGAAATAATGTTAAAGTTTTAAATATTTAAGCAAGCTTTGTCAATATAAGATTAAGATAGAATTTTTTAAAACAATTGTTATAAATTGTAAAATGCTATATTTCTCTTTGGGGAAAGAATTCTTTTTGTAGTTAGTTTCTATCTCCTTTCCACATTGAGATGACTTCTACTTAGCTAAGAAAAATTTAGGGCAGTACCATTTTGAAGTCCTGTTGTTCCAAAGTCAACAAACCCACTTAAATATTTCAAATGTATTTTCTTCCTTGTGCTAAAATATTATTTCACATTTTACAGATTTTGTTAAACATAAACCATTTTCAGTTAACAGATCCAGTTGATTTCCATGTGGCCAGTTATTTTGATTGGCCTAAAGGCTACATACAAAAGTATCAATGTTTTATAGAAATTAAGCAGACCTTCATTCTCCCTCACCCAGAAGCCAGACTTCTAGCAATGTAGACCCTACAAACTGCTCCAGTGACACACAAGTGAAAGGAATCTGTACCCTGTTTCAAACATGCCAAAAGTCCCAGCCCTAAAGCTGTGCAGAAACTTGAACTCTCCCTGGAACATTTTGCCCCCGTATCATCAAGGCCCTAACAAACCTGCTTTCTGGTTTCTTCACCCACTGTGGATTAATAGCCGAAAAACAAAAGGAAAGGTGAGGAGGAAATGTTACAGGGGGGTCTGTATTGGCAAGCATGGTTACTATCCATAAAAAATCACATTGGACTTCAAAGATGGTAAATCTAAAATGCAACTTGAATTGTGCTATGTAGTCCAAACCAGTTACAATAATGGATAGTCATAGCAGCCTTCAGCCTTCAAGAAAACATGTATAATATCCTCTGTCCTAAGACAGCAGGTAATTAGTTAACTTAAGGCCTTAAAGATGTAAGTAAATTTCTGTTGTCTGGATACTTGATAAAGAATAACTTATCTTGGGTTGTTGTGGTGGCTCACGCCTGTAATCCCAGTATTTTGGGAGGCCAAGGTGGGCAGATCGCCTGAGCCCAGGAGTTGAAGGCTACCCTGGGCAACAATGGCGAGACCCCATCTCTACAAAAACCACAAAAGTTAGCCTGGTATGGTGGCCTGGGCCTGTAGTCCCAGCTACCCGGGGGGCTGAGGTGGGAGGAGCACTTGAGCCCAGGAGGTCAAGGCTGCAGTGAGCTATAATTGCACCACCGCATTCCAGCCTGGGTAAGAGAATGAGACCCTTTCTCAAAAAAATAAAAAAAGAATATCTTATTCTGATACAATAATGGTAATTAAATGAAGCCCTCATAGTACTGTCACATGAACGTGGATCTGACACCCTAGCCAACTGACTTTGTGGAATTCTCTAATATTATGTATGGCTTTCCGAATTGAAGCATGTTGTGTTACTAGTTGTTGTTTTTGTATTCATTTACATATTTATTCATTCAGTAATTGGGGTGTGTACATGGTACCAGGTAATACTTTAAAAATCCCTCTGCATCTATAGTTTTGGCAATAAATGTAATCAAAAGCAACAAAATAAAAATATTAGCCCTTAAAACTAGTTTATTCTTGGATCCCAGATACAGATTATCTGAATTTTATTGCATGTATTCACAGGCAAAAAGCTGTCAGATCTGGAAAGAGTTACCTCCCTGAAAGTATATAATTGGTTTGCTAACAGAAGGAAGGAGATCAAGAGGAGAGCCAATATTGGTAATGTATCAGTGAGGCTGCTTTTCTCTTGTGCAGCAGTTGTGAACGTCATGTTTATATTAAGATTAACTTCAGTTTAGAAACTGCAAGTCTAAAGGATCCTAACTTCTCTTTTTTTTTTTTTTTTTGAGACGGAGTTTCACTCTTGTTGCCCAGGCTGGAGTGCAGTGGCGCGACGTTGGCTGACTGCAACCTCTGCCTCCTGGGTTCAAGTGGTTCTCCTGCCTCAGCCTCCCGAGTAGCTGGGATTATAGGCATGTGCCACCACACCTGGCTAATTTTGTATTTTTAGTAGAGATGGAGTGTCTCTATGTTGGTCAGGCTGGTCTCGAACTCCCGACCTCAGGTGATCCGTCCGCCTCGGCCTCCCAAAGTGCTGGGATTACAGGTGTGAGCCACCGTGCCGGATCCTAACTTCTAGGCCTAACAAAAGTTGCCCTAATGTCTTTCATTGTGTTTTTAATAAACCACAGTTAGTATTATTTACACTATTTGTAGTGTAATGGTAATGACATTATTATTTATAAAACTCATTGTTCTTAAAGTTCTAGAATATAGAATTAGACATGGCCCCTGAGCAATTGATTACTCCTGTGGTACATTTGAAAGATACTTGTAAGATCTTGAGAAAGGGAATGTAATACCCAGAATTTCTTTATTATTACTGGATTATGACTTAGATATTAGGAAACAATTGATTAATGGTTTGGAATGAAAGAGACTTAATAGACAAGGAACGCAGCAAAAGGCAGAGATAAAGAACATTTAAGAAATATGAATTCTTGATGTAATCATTTATGTATATATACACATATCAAAACATCACCTTGTACACCATAAATATATACAATTTTTATTAATTATATTTCAATAAAGCTGAACAGAGAAAACAAAAATGCCAAAAGTGCCCTAGAGGGAACTACGAATACAACTGAAAAAGGAAGAAATAAAGGATTTGTTCCCATTCAAAACTGTAACAGTAATAAATAAGAATAAGAAATTTAAGTTGGTGAGTCAGGTGGGATGTTGGTTTTTAGCTTCTAAAATTGCATTTCATTTCTTCCATCCAAGTACTAACCAGGCCTGACCCTGCTTAGCTTCCAAGATCAGACGAGATCGGGCGCATTGAGCGTGGTATGGGCATAGAATGCATTTCATTTCCTTCCTTTGTAAATACACTTTTTATTCATCAGTACAGTTCTCATATTCTTTATAGAACCCCAAGATAGGAAGACTGTTTAGTTAGTTAGCAAGTATTTATGAAGCACCTAACATGCACAGCAGCAGAGACCCCAGAATGGCAAATGTGTGCCTCCCCTGACCTACATGCAGTTGAATTTCATCCATCTTACAGTCTAAAAGAAACAAATGTAGAGAAATACAGGTTCTTGTTTAATTACATTCTAATTAATTTCCTTAGCACAAAAATTCATTCAGTGTTTCAGCCATTGTGATAAGGTAACAGATAATTTAGGGATCTATTTGCTTTTTTCGAAGAAGCAGCAATCCTGGAGAGTCATGGGATAGATGTGCAGAGTCCAGGAGGCCACTCAAACAGTGATGATGTCGACGGGAATGACTACTCTGAGCAGGTGAGCCCCTGCGCAGCTGGGCGAGGTTCTTGGTGCCTGAGCAGGGGGTATAGTGGGACAGCTTAGTTCCATGGGTGTGGCTGATGGGGTGGGGGAGGGGAAACAGTCACTGTCCCTCCACTCTGCTCCTGTGTCTAGTTAGATTTCATGTAATTTGAAAGGAATGTGGTAAGATTCAGTTGTCCTGTTGAATTTGTGAGAGATCGTTATTCACCCACATGGATTTATTGTCATACAACAGGATACTTGGCAAGTACGCAATGGGGAGGAGGAGGAGGGAAGAAGTTCAGAGGGAGGCAGAGAAGCAGAGAAGGTAGAAGAAGAGAGGAGGATCTGATCCAAACAAGCAAGTTACACCATTCACGACACACACTCAGTGTTTGAGAAATACTAGGGGCAGCTGGACCCCATGCCTAAACACGTACCGACGCAGGGCACGATGGAAGGCCCCACTCACTCTGGCCCCACTGCAGTGGGAACCCTCCTGCCCAAAGGAGTGGTTCTTCCAGAGTCTCTGGCACACTGACACATGCATCCTCTCATAAGTGCAATACCTGCATGACTCTTCACCTCGCCCTGATTTATTCTGCATTGCTTTTGGGGAAAATGTATTTAATTGTAGCCACTGCATGGAGTAATTCAGTAACTAAGACTGTGGGAGTCCCTCCTCGACCCCCACATAGATGTTGACAGATTTCATTAAAATTTTGATAGGATTTAAATTTCCATTTGGAATATGCAGAGAACGCATGGTACCTTCCCCTAGACCACAGCAAGAAAACTTCTGCTCATTTTTCTGGGGTCTGTGCTTTTTTCTTGCTCCTCAGCCAGCTCATACAGTCCAATGTGTTCTTTAATAGCCTCTGTTTACCACACACCTAGAATGCATGCAAGTGTGTGCTGATCCCTTTGTAAATTCTAAAAACTAATCTGTGAACATCAGAAGGAAACAATGATGTCCACACTTCCGAAGAACTACCATTTTTTTCCATTTAGGACTCTAGTTCATAGCCCCAAGAGAATATTCTGTAAGTCTTTCTGTTCGGAAACATTCCTCTTTTCAGTCTACCCACATAGATGGATCATTTCCATCTTTTTTTTACAGATGCCCTAAGGGCAGCACATTCCATGTTTTGTTTTTTTCCTTAAGGGACTTTACCCTTTCCAAAGCTCTTTGATACGGAGTTCCCCTGAAGATGACAGGTGAGAAACATACCCCTTATTTGTAACACCATCTTCAGTGCCTGACGTACATCCTGCAATGCCAGCTTCCTTCACAGCTTTATTGTTTAACACATTGAGCTGCGCGGGGAGGACAGCTTCACACTAGTTCTAGGTAAGACGCCTGCCGCTCCCCTTGCACAGCTGCCTGCAGCAGGAGAGCTCGACACCTTCCTCCCCTTTCTCCCGTAGCCGTTTCCGGCAGTGACATGTGTCCTGTTGTAATGGAGAATTCTTTTTTTCTTTTTTTACAAAAATGCATTTTTTATCTGTAAGATGTAATTGTAAGTTCTGTCTAGTTTTCTCAGTTCAGAGAGGGACCATGAATTCTAATAATCTATTTGTAAGAGCAGCAATCTGGAATTTAATAGCTCACTAGTATGGCCTTCAGTGATTAGTGCTATATTTGTTACAAACAGAAAGATCCAAATTGTTGGTTTTATATCAATCACTGCAGGTTTGATCATCATCACCAGCAATCTTATTAATAGAATGAATAGAATTCTCAGTGACGAAAAACATTTTTTGTGCTTTTTACTTGTTGAATCATAAAATTATCAACTGAAAATCTTTGGACCTATATCCATTCAGTGTCTACTTAAATACAATTTACCTCTATTTTATCATGAGCCCCTCCCCCAGTTTCCTCCCACGAATGTTCTGCCTCCCCTTGCCCCAGCATGTCTCTCTGTGACTAAAGAATTCTTCCAATCCACTAATAACATTTCTTATTTCTGCACATCTAGGATGACAGTACGAGCCATAGTGACCACCAAGACCCCATCTCATTAGCTGTGGAAATGGCAGCAGTCAACCACACTATCTTGGCATTGGCCCGACAAGGAGCCAACGAAATCAAGACAGAGGCCCTGGATGATGACTGATCAGGGAGGTTAAACATGACAAGTTAACTTAGTTTAGACGTAGCACCTTAGCAGACTTTCCTCGGTCCTTAACATGTGTTCTTACAGTATAACTTGCAGTTTCTTGTATGTCAGGTAGCCGTTAGGGTCTTGTTCTGTGAAGATGGCATGGTGCCCTCAGCCTTTGCATATACTCTCTCAGTATTAACTCCCAGTAAATAATAACCAACCAACCAACCAACCAAACTTCCCTCTCCCAGCCCCCGAGGCTAGAAAATCTTGCTGCTCCGTCTTAGCATTCCAAGAAAGTGCTTCCAGGTATTTAGATAGCCCTCAGTTCTCAAATATTAGACTACGTGTAAAATCTTGGGTACCTTTAGATTCTTGTAACACTAGTCTGTACCCCCTTTTCCTTCCCCAAGACTGATAGGATGCAAGCTGAGGTCGTGGCACAGGAATGACAGACACCATTTGGGGAGTATCCACAGAGTCAAAGGAACACTAGAATCCCCACCTCAGCGTGAGGATAATTGATTTCCAGCTGCAATAAGCCGTGCCTCATTATAGCCACACTGTGGCTAGATTATACTTCTTTGGGTGCTGTGCTAAGAATGTCAATGGAAAAAGCCGATCTCAGATTTTGTTTGAAGTTAACATGCCTGACACAGACATCCTTTCCTCTCACAAGCTGTGTGACTTAGTAGATAAAATACTGCCTTCTGCCTTTGGGACCATGATTAAAAACAAAGACAAAAACCAAAAGTCATTAAAAAAAAAAAAAAAAAACCCAGCTTGAGAGCATTGGAAAAAAAAAATATGAGCTGAATGTCTAATGGATGCTAAGTCCAGTTTTCAGAACCACTGTACATTCCACGGCACAGTTAGCAGTGCCTGCCTGGAAAAGTTTTGGAGGTCATCGTGGAAGTTGATTTGCCTCCTGTCAGTGTCCCCTTTCCCTGCTACCAAAAAAGTCTTTCAAGGATGGAGCTAAGGTCAAAAATGAGTGAAAAAACTTGCAGCGTTTGTATCCATTAAACGGAAGCCCCCTCACTCTGAGAGGTCACTAGAGGACTTCATAGTGGGGTTGTGCTGCTTATCACAGATGCAGACACTTGCCCAGATAGGAGCAGGGAAAAGCAGGGGACGTTTCCTACTCACATTGTGGCTGTATGAGAACACGATGGGACTGCTTTGCTGTTCTCTTTACTCTGTCCTTGGAGAGGTGTGAAAAGCTGTATTGCTACAGGCAATTTATTTAATAATTGGAAGCCATATTGATAATGGATGTGGTAATATTTGTAGTTTAATCTACTTTAAGCGGCAGTAACTAATGGAATTTTTTTCCTTGATCACATATGTAGCACTTTTGTTACTTTTTAAAGATATTTATATTTGATAAATCTTTTTTTCATTTTGAGAACTCAAAATACCAAACAGTGAACTTGCATTCTAAAGTCACCCTGTGATCACCTTGTCATCTAGTAGCAAAATGATGAACTATTCATGCATCAAAGAAAATTACATCTGCTGGCCTTGTATGAAAATGATCTCTTGGCATCCCGATTAAATGACACACTGTCACTGTGGGTAAGAGGAAAGAGCCTTCAATGTAGCAGCACAGGGTGCGCCTGAAAGAGGCACAACTGCTGTGGATTTTCTGCCTCGCTCCATCTCTCCTATGTATAATGAAGCCTTGTTTAAAGGGGCATGTGGGGCTGGATGTTAAGCACGGCTTCTTTTTGTCCATTACCTGAAAACAATTTCTAAGATAAAAGGAAGGTGCCATTTCCTTACCTCTTCACCCATCCTCCTCCACCAAATGTATTCAACTTAAAACTATGAGAGAGAGAGACTGAATGACCTTCCTCAGTTTTCCCTTTCTCATTCAGGAGATACTGAATATCCACCAGTTTGTAGTTGGTTTCCTTCCACTTAAGGCACACGCTGACTGCATCATTTCCTTATCTGTTAATCCTGCTTATGTGAGTGTGAGGAAAGTCTTTGAGAGGGCATGAAAGTGCCACCTTATATATGTCTGTGACTTTAAAGAGCTATATGCAGGGCCTGGTCCCACTTTTGTCCATGGATTTCAGGGGGAAAAAATATATGTACTTTTTTCAGCTTCCAAGCATTGAAGTGAAGTGGAGCCGTCTCTTCTGTTTTACTGTATTACTTGAACCAACAAATTCAAGAGTAGCATTTGTTATTCTCAGGAATGAGCCTCCCACCGCCCCCCCCCCCCCAACGACCCATATTCTTTCTTGGTTTATCTTTTTATTTCAATTAGGAGATTACGTTCTCTTCCTTTCCTTTTATTTTGCTTAGAGGAAATGTAACATAGTCCCATTTTTGTGGAATTTTGGCGCTTATTCTCAATTGAATCAGAAAGTACAAGGAGACAGAGAAAAAATCCACTCTGACAAGCCGCATCCATGATTGACTGTAAGGAGATTATTATAATTGATAGCTTCTTTATCATGGGATTGCTAGTATCATTTGTACTTGCTGGTCTTTTTAAAGGAACAGACTCAAACTGTTAAGACAGCTGCAGTTTCTAAAGAAATACAAAGATTGCCGTGGATGCACTCAAAGGTTTCATTGTTTTAACACCTTTAAGGGAGAAAAAAAGCTTCAGAGAATAAAGGCAAGTTTGCATCCATGAAGGGCAGTACCAGACCCTATATGGCAATGTGGTAAAACTGAAAGAATATTTCTACCACTGCAGGAGAATGTCCTGGAGAGCTCAGTGGGAACAGGAGGAAGGCATCTTCCACCCACAGTTGTTCTTGTCATTGGAGAAGACCGCTGGCTGCTCTGAAGACCCACTGCCTTACATGTCACTTTTGCTTTTTCACCAGGAGTGAGAATTTACTTCCTTTGGGCCTAGATTTAAACCTGTTTGTTAGTTTTCTGTTTGTCACGAAGTTCAATTCTGCCATTTTGTCCAGGCCACCTTGGTTCTTGTAATGGTGTGTGGCGCTGCTACTGTTATATTTCTGGTGTCTTTAGGTAGTATATTTCTCTCTTAGGCTTTTTCAGGTTTTAGAGGTGGAATTAAAATAGAAACCCTAAACTTCCGTATTACTGAAGGCAAAGCAGCCAGGCTCTAAAAACTCACACTGTATGCTTCTTGGTTGTTCCGCCCCTCCCGTTGTACTTCACTCTCTCCTTCAGGCCCCAGGGGACTCCCGCAGGGGCTGTTCCTTCCTGTCGAGGAGGACTTTCAAAGGTCTTTTGAAGTGGGGTGTGGGGGAACTTGCCAACAGGTATTCATATAATTTGTTATTTCTTTAAAGACACCTTAATTGAATTACTATGGTCAGATGGGTAAACTTTCCAAACTTTAAAAACACTGACACAGGGACCTTTTAAAATGGGTCATCTTGATGAGATCTCTGCCCATCTGTTGATAACCCTAACAGTGGATGAAGGCTGGGGAGGGCAACACCCTGCATTCTTATCTGAGCCTTTCAGTGCTATTCAGTTCCAAATGTTTTGATTTGTTTCAACAAAGTCTGTAATGTTGGAGTGCCCTTACAGCAATTTTCTTCACAATCAAAATCACAATCCTTTAAGTGGTTAATAAATGTAGTTGCCTTCCACTCACTTATGACTCTGGACAGTCCCCACCCCTGTCACTCACAAGGGCAGTCTTCCCACCCCACCCCCATATTCACATTCCCATGGCCCATCACAGGAAGAAGGAACCTGGGGCAGAGAGGAGGAAAATCATTAAGGCAGAGGTGTACACATCCAGTTCTCTAGTTCTTGGTAGATTTATGGTGGCAGCCAGTTCAGTGGTCACCACCACCTATGTTAGGTCCATGTATCCAGATATATTTTACCTCAAAGGAGATGACTGAAGAATTCACCAATATAGTTATTTCCTTTCTGCCTGTTTAACATTTGTCTTTAAGAACTGTTGGCTTTAGAAACTTCTCCCTTGGATATCAACCATCAGGCACCAAGTACAAACAGACTCATTGAATCAAGAGTCTCCAGCCTCATCCTGTGAATAGCTCCTCTTCTGTTTCCCTCTGACTAGGCCTTCAGCTGACTTCTTTGCTGGAATTTTCTAATCTTGTGACAGCAGGGAAAAGCTGGATGTGGTCCATCTCTTAACACAAACACTCCTCCCTGTCTTGACCAGCTACGTATTCCACTGACCAGCCTCATCATCTCTGCCCTCAACAGTGGAAATGATCCCTTTCCCACAGATGTTCTCCCTCCCTCCTTCCCTTCCCCTTCCTACAAATGTGAACTCTTAAGTCTTTACTCTCTGGTCTTCAGAAGGGTTTGGTTACAAGCAGTCTTCCCATTTAATTTGTGGCTATGCCTTTTAAAATTGTTTTTTGTCTTTTGTTGTTCGGAGAACGACCAGAGTATTTTCTCCCCAGTGTGTCCCAACAGATTCTTAGGCAATAATTTTTCTTGTTGATGATCCCGTGCTCAGTAGCACACTACATTGAAGAACCCTGGCCTTCACCATTGTGTGTTGGTTTCTGTGTTAATCTCTGTGATCTGAATCATGTCAGAGTGATGATAGATTTTGTCATTTTGTTGTGATTATTAGTAATGTTTTACTACTGTATTCATTGGGGCTGTGTTGAGACCAGCCAAATCCATTTATAGCTTTACTGAGCCGGATTGATTTGTCAGGATTTCCCAAGTGAAAGTTGGGCATATTGCCCAGCTCCTGCTGGTGGTATCTTTGGAGAGTGTGGGATGGGGTGGGGGGATGTCCTGGGGCAGGGGTGGGAATGACACATATAAGGCATTCCTTTTTTTTTTTTTTTTTTTGCTTGTGCTCATTAAATAGCAAGGGTGTTTACTCAGGATTTGGGGATCAGTTGTCAGCCATGTTGAATTTGGCAAACTGAGCTGTGTGCCCTGAAAGCCCTCTTTTTATTTCTTCATTTCCATATTGTCCGACTTACTTCACCTAGGAATACCTGAGTTATCCAGTCCAGTGTTCCCTGATGAGAGTGGAAGATTTTCCTGGAGAGGCAGCTGTGCATGGCCAGGTCATCTGTCAGGATGTTGTGGTGGTGTGCGATCAGAGCAGAGGGCCTTTCTTTTCCTGTACTGTGCTCTACTTCCTTATGCATGCTTGGTTTCAAAGATAACCGCCACTTTAAAAGAAAGATTTCCTCACAGCTCTCCAGAGAACTATCATACTAAGGTGATAGGAAAGGCTTCTCGGATACAAGCCAACAAGTCAGTTTTCTGATTACAGAAACTCCTCTCACAGGTTATGTTTGGAAAGGCTGTTCTCCATTCCACTTATAAATTGAAAGTGATAAGCTACTGTCTTGTGATCTTGCAGGGTCAGTGGTTGACTCATCTCTGAAAGGTAACTTTGTTCATATCTATGTATTTTCAAACCTGGAAGCTTGTAAATTGGAAGTTTCAGTATTAGCTTTATTATTCTTTCTTGGTGAGGAATAGAAATGGCAGCAAAAAGAAAGCCAACAATCTGAAAACTCCAGTCTCCTCTAACACTGGCTTTGTTTTAAATCAAGACGGGAAGAGATACATGAGGGGAGGGAGGGAAGATATGCCGGCTGCCCTTTCTTATCTCAGTGATGTAGATGCCTCGGGATTATAGGCACGTGGATCACTGAACCTCTTTTTTGTCATTCTTCCTATGACATTTGTGGCAGAACTTTTTAGTTGATTCTGTTCACATGAAATGTGACAAGCATTTTTACACCATGAGACAGTTTACTACCCACATGCCACACCCATTGTCTGTCTCATCAGCCAGCCCCATAACTGCACCCAGAGGGGTGCAGCTGCAGGGGAGCCATGCCTTTCTCCTCTCCTGACACTCCTTTCACGTGGCAGGTTTGCAGGTTGGTTGGCCCTGATCTGGACAGCTGTGTCCGTGCCTGCTCGGCTGCCCTCCAGTTGGTCGGTGTGACTGGCGTGGGCATGTACCCCCCGACTCGCACTTGAGAAGTCTTGGGATGCCGGCTCCCTCGACTCCATTTTCATTTTAAGTAAGAGTGGCTCTGTATAGCCATAATTAACTCTCAAATTCACATTGGTGTGCTGTGATCAAATGAAGGTTGGACTGAATCTTTTCAAATTGTAACCATGGTAATTCAGGGGGGTGGCATAGAATGAATATATAAAAATATAATGGCAATTGTTCTGAATGACTGAGTGTCCTCCTGACATGTAATTAGCTGTTTTAGCAGGATGTAGATTGGCATGGTCATAATTAAAAGAATTTCTGTCTTTTATGTGATTGGAAATGGCAGCGCTCCCATCCCCTGTTCCCTCTTAGCACTAATGCTCCCAAGAACATTTGGAACAGCAGCTCCGTAAACTAAAATAATGACATGGTGCTCGTGTTCTCCCCTAAGTGAAACAGCAGAATTTGGAGTTGTTTCAGCTTCAAAATGGAAGCCTTTGATTATTGTTCCCCATTTGACTTCTAAGTTCTTTGAAACTTCACTCAACATCCAGTTCCAACTTGCTCCACCTCTGGCAGAAACCACAGTCAGGACCCCAGAAGGAGCCCCTCTGACCGGCCCCCACTGCATTCCAGCCCATGATCTGGCCAGCTCCGGGCCCTTGCTTGCCTAACTCGAGGACGTTGCTGCTTGCTGGGCTCTCTGGGATCTTCAGATTTCCCTTGGTTGCTTGATATTTCCATTGCCGTCACTATCAGAAAGCATTTCCCAAACAGAAGTTTACAGAAAATTGAATCGAGGTTTCCTCATTGAATCCTAAGACTCAAAGCAGACAACATGACAGGACACACATAACTAACACAGGCTTTAAACAGGTGAAGGCGTGAATGGAGTACTATTCACGACATTCTAAAGCTACTGGAGCACAGGACACGTGTCTATACGCTCCTCTCACACCCCTTACTCGGCAGCTGCCCCACTCCGGCCGTTGCCGTTGCCCTGAGTCTTCCCCACTGTTCTGCTGTGCCAGTGTGAGCATCTCCCCGGCACTCAAGTCCATGTTCTCTCCCTCCCGCTCTTCCTCCTGTCTCTTCCACGCTCCCTGTCGCATGGGACATCATGTGGGCTTGATGCCGTACACAGTCCCTGACCATGGCCCCCTACTCTTCTCCAGAAGTGTCACACTAGACAGGAGCTGCTGAGTCACCAACTCACCTTTCCCTAGAATGTGGGTTTGTTTTTTCTCCCCCATCACTTGCAGAGGTCTTTATTCAATTATATGATCAAGAATGAGTCTACAAGAATACCAGCACCAGACATAGTGCCAAATGGCCTTTTGTAAGCTGTTTCGTGCCCTTGAGGCTCGCACTTGCGCTGGGTGAGCCCGGGACCGTTAGCCTTTTCTTTTCTAGGTCTGGACACTCCGGGGTTGATTAGGCTAGCCACTGGGGAGAATACAGCTCTGGCCTTTTTTCATATTTTGCTGCTTCTCTTTGTACAGATCTTTCCCCCTTCACATACCAAAAGGAATCCTAACCTAGTTGAAATGCTAGTTGCAATTCAGTTTCATGAGAATGCTGAAGTAGGCTGCTGATTTAAAATTTTCCTCTTCCCTGAAAATACACACACCTAGAGAATTTAGGGAAAGGCTCTTAGGGCTTGGGAATCTTATCTTTTCATTCCCCACAAAATACCTACAAAGAAATGTCTAGTATTCCCTCAGTATTCCTCCTCGTATAGGCTCTGAAAGCAACCTCATTCCCACCCAGCCCTTGCACACCGGCATTCAAGATCCATGCATGCAGTTGTTGAAACTGTTTTCTTTGGGATCCCATCTTTATGACAACTGGAATGATTATAGATTTATGACCTCAAAGAGTAGAGCATTCCTTTTCCTATTTTCCCAGCTGCTAAAATATGACTGTCTCCATTAGAATTTAGAATCCGTCTTAAGCTTAGAGATGGTAAGAGCTGACTGGATGAGTCTAATTCTATGATTTGTGAGACATGCATTAAAACCGTCAGCAGAACATTCTGATGATCCACCTACACTCAAAGAAAACACAATTAACACCACAGTTAAAACCTTCTAATGGAGCCCCTGTCTTAGGGATCAAGGTATTAGAGGTGCTGCTTCAGGGATGGTGCTACTTCAAAAGAACTGAAGTTGGAGAGACACCTCCCTTCCCAAATGCTTCTGCAGGCCACTCTGGTGATTCAGAAAACCCCAACCATATATTCCTTTACCAGCAGCGCCCACCCTTTTCCGTAACTCAGCTTACCAAAATCAGTGAAAATTGAGACAGTGCTTACCCATGAAATATGTGGTTTTTGAACAAAAACCCCAGAAGTTAGTTATTCTTATAGGAAACTAAAGATGCCACCATTGTAAATCATAATACCACAGAGACAAATGCACAGGTCTCCCGACCACCTCAAAGTCAATACAGCCCATGTTTTCTGAGCACGTACTGTGTGCTGGGCACCGCGCTGGACATGTGTGCTGCCTCATGACCCGACACCAAGCAAGTCACCTTGCCCTTGGCAAGGCAAGTCTCCCCTCATTTCTTTCATTTCAGTAGGACGTTCATCTTCAAAGAACAGACCACATAGGATGGTCTGCCCTCTCTGAACACTAACCTGGTTTGCTTTCTCACGCAGCAGTGCCAGGTAACCTCCCAGGCGCACTGTGGCATCGCCCCTGCCTCTGTGAGCTGAACTCCCTCCGTGAGGGTCTGGACGCGAGGGCCCCTCCAGAGTCTTCCTCCTTGGTCAGTGATGAGGACAGGAGTGCAGGGAGGTGCCGCAGTGGTTGACAGGGTGGGAAGCCTGTGTGGCCGAGGGGAACTTGAACTCTGGCACCCCTTGCCTGCAGTTAGCCAAGGCAGAGACCAGGAAACCCTCTTGCGCTTCCCATCTTCTCTCTCCAGCTCTTGTAGCGCTATCCTGGCCGTTCCTTCAGGGCTCCTGCTGTGTTCAGGAGCATCTTGCTCGGCTGGCCCCTCCTCCTCTCTAGAAACCGGGGGTCTGGGGTTCTGGAATTAGATCAGTGTCTGCTCTGCCTCAGGCCTCCCTGCCTCCTCATGGGCCCTGACTGCCAAGAAATAACAGTTGCTGGAGACATATCTTGATTTGGGGTCAGTGTAAGAACTTTCTAGAACCCAGAATCCAGCCAAGGCATGAGCTCCTTTGAGGTAGAGGTCTGGTTCCTGTCCTGCCACATTTCACGTGGAACTGTGGTGACTGTTGTCAGGGACATTGAACAAGGGACATGGGTACCAAGCTGACCTGAGGACTCAGCTAACTAAAGTTCCACATTTCTTCCCTCCTTCCCTTGTCTACCTCTTTTCCATCAAACGTAAGTGGTCCTCTAGGGGTTGGCTCTCTCATGGTCTTTCTCTTCTGATCTGCTCTGCCCCGTCGTGGGCATCTTGGAACCACCTCAGAAGCAAGGCCACAGCTGTGGACTGGTCCTCGTGGGAGTCTCCCTGGATCCTCTGTACCTGTAATAGGTACACAGTTACGTTATTATCCAACCTCCAGTCCCCAAAAAGCCTCCTTAATTTGAAAGAGAAAAGGTATATGTGCCTTGCATTTTGTTATCGGTCCAGATTTTGCATCTGGTGGTGGCTGGGGTGCCATTGGGATTTTGGAATGGGAGCAGTTTGAGTCCTCCCTCGGAAGGAACTCATGGCTCTCACAAACCAGTGTCTGTGGCAGTGACAAGTCACAGAATTTGTGTTTCAAGGCTTATTCCTTCTTCCCTTTAAGACTTTTTCAACTTCCTGTCACTTCGGGCTGAGTCTCAATTTCAGTCATGTTTTGTGGCTTCCTTTGAGCACAGAAACCTCTCCTTTTCTTCCGTTACTGGAACTAAGATCCCAGCATAAACTCGTGAGAGTCATTTTTCCACGTCATCATTCGTTGGAGCTATTAAGCCCGAACACAGAATGACATTAGTGTTATACTAATGTAAGCAGCAGCCACTCTGGTGATCTTGCATTGAACTCTTTTGTTCTTAAACCAGATTCACGGCGGGCAGGCACAGAGTTAGAAGAGTGGGCTGCAGGAAGACACGCGCTCAGCGGTGGCTGCTTTCAAGCAGCATTGTTTTTTGCCTTGAAAACCACATTTCATTATGTTAGAATCGGTGATCCCCTTAATACTGCATCTCTGAAAATGGGCACCATGAAACCAAAACCAAAGTTCTGGATGTGGGGCAGTGGAGCTTTTCTTTCGAAGCACTGGGAGCTTGGGCAGGGCGTCCCGACTGCCCCTCGGTTTTGCCGGAGCACTCGGAAGGGCCTCCTCTTTTCCTAGTAGTTGCCTCATGTTGACTCTAGAAAGCAAGTGTGTGCAGCCTGTGCCTCCCCGACCCATGGCGGGCGTCTAGATCAGGCCCTAGGAGCCTCCCCACCCCTGCCTCTTCTAGCCACTTCCCGGGGGGCTGTAGAGCACGGTCACGGGAAGGCCTCTGCTGGGCCGAGTCTCTGCGGTCCCTCAGCCATCACAGCACTGGCGTCTTCAGACACACCCTGGCTGCAAGGCAGGACACTCCCCCTGCCGAGAGACACCATGTGCGTCATCATTGCCTCCCCTGGAAGAGCCCACAGCCTTCTATGATCTCCCCCCGGGCTCGCCCTGCCTTCCACGGCCATGGTCACGTTGGGTATGCAGTACCTTTCAAGGATAAATTTTTGTTTATGTTTTTTAAGTGCCTAAGCAAGATACAGACCTCTGGAACCTGCCAGAGAGTCGGCCTATGCCCTGTCCCCATCCCTCCCCACCCTGCACTGGCCCTTGAGGGTGGGCACAGGGCGGCTGCCCCTCTCCAGTGTCCCTGGCGTTCTGCAGGCAGAACAAGGCAGGGATAAGCTAGCGGGAGAGATCGCTTCACAGCCACGTCAGGCTGGCTTCGTCACTGTTTTCCAGCGTTTCTTTCTTTAGGGCCGTTTCTGTTTATGTGGTTTGGTCTTGGTTCATAGAGAATTTAAGAGTCTGCTTAGGGAAATCTCAGTAGCCACTAAGAAGACAGGAGAGCAAGACAGCCTCAGAGCAGCATTCCAGCTCTGGCTTTGGTAGGAGTTGGAAATGTGTCCACATCCAAGAGGGCGAAGCGTCGAATCATCCTAGCTCATGAGCCTGCTGACTCACCGGCCAGCGTGAGCCACCGGAGCCCCAGCTGCCTTTCCGAGCCCTCTCTGCCTAGACTAGAGGGATCAGGGTGTCTGCTCAGGAGGGCTTGGGAAAGCCAGCAGTCAGGCGTTCAGATCCAAAGTGTGTCTTTGGAAATGAGTGTGAGAGTATTTGTTTCTTTTTTAAAAAATAATTTGTCTGACCTAAATACGGGGCCTTTATTCTGTGATGGGTGTACGACAGATTATTTTGTGACTGCACTCTGTTCAAATCACATCTAAGCAGCGCTGAGATGATTTGTTGGTGCATTAGAAGGTTTTGCAACATGGAACAATCCATACCCAGGCACTTTATTTTCATTAATAATCCAGCATTTTTGTTCAGACAATGTAATAACCCAAACACTGGGTATTCATATTTGACACATGGGCAAACTTGCCAGTGGAATGGAATTGTGACCTGATAGAGAAGGGAAGGCAGGCTGATGAAGGTGATCGAATGGGAGAACAGTGCTGTGGTGATCATGAGAATGAGGCTTTTCTGTAGCATGTAAACCAAACCGGACCCTTGGCAGTTCGTCGTCCCTCAGTTCTCCAGATGCTATTTTTTTGCAGGTTCTACCAAGTGCTTGTTGATTACCCTAGTTGTAATTATCTAGGGAAGAGATGAATGTAAGTGAGAGTGCAGAGCACTGGGGAGGGTGACAGTGAAATGCAATTAGAGGCAGCAAGAGAGTCCTAGTCTGTTCTCACATAACCGGACTTGAACGCTCCAGCGCGAGCAGAGTGCTGGGGGTGGATTCCACTGCCGAACCACGGCAGCTTTGCTTTACTCTTCAGCATGGGGGTGGTAACTAGCTGCACAGCAAGTTATGAAATGGAAAGCAAGCTTAACAGCTGTAATCTCATCGGATACCCTGGAGCAGATGCCTTGGGATTGCCTGCAGTGTTTAGCATCCACCAAATAGTTGAGTTTCTAAGATGGGCCATGCGGGATCCCTGCCACACGGGTGTGGGGGCAGCGCGCTCCTCCCTGCCTTGGCTGCTGTGTGTCTTAGTCTTCGTGTTTCCCCTTGGCGTCTCCTCTGGTCCCTGTCCATCTTGTGTACCATGTGTCCCTGAGGGCGAGTCACACCTGTGTCTTGAGTCTGCTGTAAGGTGTTCAGTCTACCTCAAGGGGTCATCATGGTAAGCTCTATCCCACGGCATCCTCCGTCCATCACCACACACACTGGAATGTATCCCCCCCACCCTGCCCCTTTGATAACCTCCTGACCCTGTCTTTCCTATAATCACCACAAACTCCTAGTGCAAATTGGATGCTGCTTTAAATGTGAAAACAATTGTTCAAAAGCTATAAAACCTGAATGAAAGCTGAAGCTGAATTTATAAGCCTTGTTGCATATGAGCCAAAAGTGCAAAAAGCTCTATATAATGAACTAACCTGCCACTCGTATAAATATAAATATATATAAATATATTAAAATCAGACTGTTCTACAAAATTGTGTATTTGTATTTTTGTGTACGTACAATTTTCTGCTAAGCAGAAGGAGGATGTAGTATAGGATGCTGTGAGAAGAGATTTGGTTTAATCTTATTTCTTTGTTACTTATTTTTGTTAACATCAGATGCCTGTCTTTGTCTTATATGTGTATGACACTGTTTGGAAAGCTGCAGTATCTCTCTTCCTGAGGTCCAGAGGCCATTAAAGAATAAACACGGGGCTTAGAGGTGTCTTGGCCACCAAACACAGGTAAGCCAACAGAGTTCGGCTCCCGTACGTGGTGTGGTGGGACCTGGGGCCTGGAGCCACTTGTACTCCTGGGGTGGGACTGAGGGAGGGAAAGGGCTCCCCCACTTCAGGCTGGTCACTGTATGTTGACTTCCCTCTGGGAAGCAAAATTCCACTTGTAAAAATCAGCTTCCAAGACAAAAGATGATCCGATGTCACTTCTGGGTCACCAGGAAGGGACACAGGATCTCTCTGAACTTTGGAACAGACCCTCATATTCTGGGGCCAGAAGTTTGCCCAGAAAGCAGCAGGTGGCTCTGCCTGGCTGTAGAGCCCAGCTCATTGGCTGTCCCTGGACTTCGTCTCCCTCTTCCGAGTAGTTGCTGCCTTTCTTCAGATCAGGTTACCACAATGCCTCCCCGCTGCTGACGCTTCATCCCCCACACCTCCAGCCCCAGTTACCTGGAGCTTCTCAGAACCCACTTTGCCGGTGCTAAAACACAAGAGGGGGTGAAAGTGGCTGCCAGTAATGGCCAGAAACCAACCACCAGAGGCCAGGCTGAAAGACAAGCTCCGGGTGTCCAGGGGCTGACGGGCCAACCATGTGGCAGGTCCCAGGCCCCACCCACTGCGCCATCCGCCTCTGAGCTCCACAGTGGTCCCACTAATGGGAACCTCCTCTAGGGAGAGTGATACTGCACCTTCACCCGTAGGACTCATATTTATAACAATGTGTAATGGCTGTAGCAAAAAGCCCTTGTTTCTAGATGTAAATGGTCAAAGAAACAAGCGCTCTATTGTATTGAATAAAATAGTTCAAATGAGTCCTGTATCATTGTATCTCCTATTCTGGATTAGTGCCTTTTGGACAGTAGACTGTTCTGTAATTAAAATGTAGTATACTGCTTTTTTGTACAGTTTTGTTTTAATAAAACTTTTTTTTTAATTTGTGTTTATTTTAGTATTGTACCTATTAGAGAATAAAATGTATAACTGAATACAGACTGACTGGGATTTCTTTGGATCAAAGTGATCATTTGGGAAGTGACCGACCCAAACAGAGATAGAAGTGTTCCATTTTGAACACTGGTCCCTTTGTGCGTTTACAATGACTGGAGAAGGCTCCCGCGGACTGCTGCATGCCACCTGAGTAAGAGGGCAACACCGAGCCAGGAAAGCCCCTCTATACGTCCCACTCCCTGACCCTCCAGCCTGTGTTTGGCACATGTCTAGATGACACCAGGAGAGGCGGTGCCTTCCGGGAGTCCCCAGACTGCACCCTCAATATGCCACATGCCCACCTGGCCTGCCTTCTCCCCACCATCTTCAAGCTACACGATCACAAAGATCTGGCCGCCCCTAAAACCATCAGGATCCTAGCAGCTCTCCCCGCACTGGGAGTGCAGCCTCTGACTTACGCCGAGCAGCTGAAGCCCATGGAGCTTTTCTCTTCCATTCCAGGCCACGCCCTGAGCCTCATTTTCTTAAAAGAGCTCTGTCTCTCTTGGGGCCGCACCTTCAGCAGTAAATAAAAAACACAGTAAATAAAGCCAAGCTTTCATTATTGGTTTTCTCTAAAGGCTTCCATTGGTTGGCATCAAATTCTTAAGCAGGACTCGAGGACAAGGTGCCCCGGCCTCCCTCTCCCTTCTCAGGAAACCTAAGACACAAAGGGTGTGTCTTCTTCACATGCATCACGAGAAAAGATTATGCAAAATTTTCAGCTGCCGCAAACGCTGTTGAAGTTGCCAAGTAGAGGCGGGGAGGGGTTCGGGGTTGGGGTGTGAGGGTAGGGGCCAGCCCTGAGGACATCCCCACCCATGTTCCCCTTTCTTGGCCCCAGATTGCTATTTCTGCTTAAGCAGAAGCACTGATGAACCAACCTTCCCACAGCCCACCCAACCCTTCTCCATGCGTACCACATAGCCCAGACATCTCCCGACTGCCCTGTGTCCTCAGAGCACTCTAGGGCCAACACCCTCAACCCCCCAGGCCCTCCTGGGTGCATCAGTGCCACCCTACCATGGCACCCATCATGACAGCTTGCTTCTGTACACTCCATGAGGATAGGCACAGGGTATGTGAATGTTAGTTAAGTGACTGACAGTGAGTGGAAGGAATGAACTGGGTGTGACATCCATTAGAGCCCATTTCAGGGTCTGGGCAACTCTGAAAAAACCACACAGCCTTGGGCAAGCAAAAGACATCTCATTGAGTTGCAAGATAGTAGTAGCTTGAAAAATAAGATCCACTCTAGGTGCTATATCAATTCTATGTTCAGATTCCTGCCTCATTCAGAGCAGGGCATCTCCTGCTGCCAAATTCCTGTCATTATTCGGCAGCGCTTGTCTCCAAGCATTCTTCTGCACTGAGGAATGTAAACCAGCCCTGCCCGGCTGTGCTGGCTGATGGACAGCTCTGGTCAGCCCTCAGAGTGGCTGAGCCCTCCACTTGCAAGTGTATTTCATACCCAAGGGCCAACTGATTCGCTGGCATAGCAAGAAAAGCTTTACACGGGGCCACAAGCACCTCTGCGTCCTTGTGGGAATGTGCACTGGCTGCCGGCATCCCTCACTGGTACTGGACTGGGGCCTTGTGGCTGAGTGGGAATCTACTGGCGAATGGAAGGAAGCCAAGTCATCTTCCCTGGCTCGAAGGCTGGACCCAGCATCCTCGGTACCATTCTAGGCCCACGCTGGGCACAGCTGGGCGGGGTGGCTGCAGAATGCAGGCCTCATCAGCGAGCAGGGCCAGGCAACACCAATGTCAGCCCCACAACCATGATCCCCCGCTTCCCAAAACACCTCGTTACAGAACCCCTCCCCCCGCCAGAGGCTGCCCACCTCTGCAGAGGGGAAAGAAGTCCTCTCACCCCAGTTTGAGGGGAGAGGGGAGGTCCAGTGTGGGGACTAACACGAAGGTCACAGCAGACAGTGGAGTCATGCCTGAGAGCCAAGGAGAGTCCCTACCAGGTCACCTGTCTCCCAGTAGCACCACTTACCTGGGGTCGAAGGGCCCCAGAAAGTTTCCATGGTTCCTGGCTTCTGTAAGCGGCTGAAGTCCAAACAAGGAAAGATGACTCGGAACCGGGGGGCCTCCCGGGCTCTTAAGTCCAAATCATGAAGAGTTCAGCCTCTGAAGTCCATGGGCTGGGGAGACGAGCACGGCCTGCTGCTGTTCCCCGATCCTCCTCCTCCCAGTCTCAGTCTGGAAAAGCCCCGCCACCACCTTTGCTGAGAACAAGGCCACACCATGACAGGATGGCCTGCCAGGAGCCCCAAAACCCTATGTCGGGGTCAGGGGAAGGAGAAGCAACAAGACTGGCCTCAGACATGATGCAGGTGAGAAATGGTCTGGTTTTATTGAGAAGCTGTTGGTCATTTGATGGAAAGACATATATGGTACAAAATTACAGGTGGTTTAGTTCATTACATGATACAAATCATTAGAGTCTTTACAAGTCATTAGAGTCTTTGGATTTTTTAAACTCCCATTTACTGTGTACCAAATCAATATAATCACGGAATCAAAGTCACTTCTTTATATGTGAACTCTTCGCATTTACACGAATCCACACATAGAGAAGCTGTTCCAAGACCCCCCAACACCATTAGTGTCTGCAGCCCACCAGGAAGGCACCACGGACTTTGTGGAGAGACAGATGCTTTGGGGTTCAATGGGTCAGTATCTTGGGCAGGAAGCACAGGGTGACTCCCGTCTTGTGTGCGTGCGCACAGCCACCAACACACACTCTCAGGACTTCCTGTTTCACATACAGGGAACTTTAAGGCAAGAGGAGAAAATGCTAGGAAGTAACGGGGGATCAGAACTCCTCCACCTCTCAGGCTCCAGCAGTCACATTCCCAGCTCCGTTCTCTTGTTGAACCTTGGTAGGCCCAGAAACATCTTCCCCCTCCTCACCTCTGCCCTCCCGCTCCCTCTGGTCAGGCCTGGGTACCCAGGAACCCAGTCACACACCTGCCCTCCTGTCCCCTCTGCTGCCGGATGCAGTGCCCGGGGCAGAAGTGAGCCTTCTCACCCTGGAGCCTCAGTCCTTCATAAGGGCCCGAGGGAAGTGGCGGGGTGGGGCCAGGGATGTTCTGGGCACACAATGGGGAGGCAGGGCCCCCAGAAGCATCCCCCACCCCCATCTCTGACAGCGCCGCATGTGCAGTTACTGCCCTTCCCGGCCTTGGGTGCCATCTGCAGGCCGACCCACACTAAGGTGCCACTCCTGGGGCCTTCCAGGAGCGCGTCGGGAGTCCTAAGGCGGGTGGGCGGGCAGGCGTTCTTGGGAGGTGAGTCTGCTGGTCAGGGAGGCAAGAAAAGAAGATAGAAGACGGAGGCCAGCCCGCCCTGGCCCACCACTCTGGAGACCGCACCTCCTGCCTCCCAAGTGCTGGCCCGGGGTCAGCGGGGCTCACTGCCTTGGTGACCACGTCACTGCACATCCCTCTTTCCCAGCCACAAGCTGACATTAGTCCGCACCGAGAAGCAAGAGTGAACAGGGCCTGGGCCCAAATCCACCTGCTCAAGTCAGGAACTCTGGCTCGTTCTCCTCCACTGTAAGTCAAACCGATGGTAAAAAGCACGACACACACGTCCCCCAGGACTTTCCCAAGATGGTGCTATAGGAGGCCGCTGCTGGGGGGATGGCTCAGCCACCACGAAGTGCCAGGTCCCACCCACGCTGCCCATCCGCCACCATTCCCAGAGCGTCCCCACTACACGGCCCAGGCGTTTCCCCTCAGGGCAGCAGCAGTGCTGGCCTCTCACCCAGGCCACAGTGACACCAGCGGACCCAAAAACAAACTTCTCAGTGAAACAGGTTTTAAAAAGAAAGCCGCTGTGCTGGGAAGCGGGTTGAGTTAAAGGGCAAGGCAGAGGTGACAGCTCTTCATCCAGGGACAGGTGCCACAGGGTTCCCTCAAAATCGGCTAAGGACAGGGAGAGCCCTGGAGGAGTGCCTCCCCCCAGGGGCCGGGACCTCTGCCAGCCGGGCCTCAGCCTTCGTGGCCCTCGCCAACTGGGGAGAGAAAGACAACCTGTCCTCGCAGCCAGGGCTGGGACAGGCCCACCATGGAGACTACTCTGTTGGCGCCTTCAAGTCCCTAGAGAACCAGAGCCTTCCGCAGCGCTTTCTAGATGTTGACTAAATGTGAGAACTAGAAACCAGCTCCAAGAGTGGCTGTGTGAATCTTGACCCAGGACTCCTGTCCCTAGATCGGTGGCCTTCCACATATAGACGCTAACCCCCATCCCACAAACCTGGCACCAAAGGCTCTGGGAGCATAAGTGCCCCAGCAAGGAGGTGGAGGCCACCCCGGAAGCTTCCGGCTGTCCCGCCCGCACCATGCACGGTGGGCCTGGGGACGTGGCTGCTGTGAGGGTCTGGAGACAAACCAGCACACTCCCTGCACCAGCCCAGCCGCCAGGCCCCAGCCCCACATTCTGAGAGTCTGGGAGTTGCCAAGAAGTTAAAATGACCCAAAGACCTTCCTAGAAACCAAAAGTGCACCAAATAAAGTAGCAATGCCTCTTCCTTTGTCACCGACTACAGAAGCCATCATTCTCCCAGGTTTTTGCTCTCATCCAAGTTAAGAGTAAGGCCACTGTGGATCCGCAATAGAGGGATGTGAGGAGGGGGCTTTATCCTCTGCCGTCCCCAGGACCCTCCACCTGGGCAGGAGGCCAGCAGCTCTGCAATGGCCAGAGAGGCTGCAACGTGCAAGGCAGGCCCTGGGCCCCCCTACAAAGGCAGATGACGATTGCGGCTCGCAAATGATTTCGGATTTTGAAAAAATAAATATAAATAAATACATTCCAAGCCTTCTGTGAAGGGAATAAACGGCAAACATAAGAGACTTTCCAGGTGTAAAGATGCCAAAACATCCACAGATAAACCGCTAAGAAACCCTGGCAAAGGAGGGATGGGGGGGCTCAGGCCCTCGGCCCCCGTCTGGGGCACCAGGACCATCTGCCACAGCCCAGGGCCCTCCAGAGGCACTTGTGGAACCTGGGACCAGGGTGGGAGGCTGGGGGGTCCCCCAGAGGCACTTGCGGGAAACTGGGACCAGGGTGGGAGGCTGGGGGGCTTGCGGAGTGAGCCAGGACATCCTGGGTGGGTGGGGGGGCTTGCCCTCCAGTGGGGAGGAAAGGCACTGGTTACAATTATGGTTTAGGTTAAGACATTAGTGGGGCCACCAGAATGGAAATGATAGAAAGAGCAACATAAGGCCCCAGGCACAGGCACACAGCAAGATCACCAGGCGCTGCACCACCCAGGGTCTCAGTCCTAGCATCCCCCAGCCCCTGCGGGCACCCAGAACCTTCCATCCACCTGAGGAGGCACAGTTGAGGCCCCCACTTTACCCGGGTACAGAAGAAACAAAGCTTCCAGAGGCCCAGGGAGGTCACCAGCCCTGTGTCGTGCAAAAAGCATTCATCGCCCTGCCCCTGGGGAAGGGGCCACCGGGCTCCTGGCTCCTCAGGGCTGTCACTGGCAGGGCTCAAAAGGGGCCGGGCACCCCCAGAAAAGTTCGCCCTAAGGCGGCGGCTCAGCTGGCCCAGGATTTCCGGTTCTCAGGGTTCTTGTGGCTCCTGTCGGCCTTGGCCAGGGCAGCTGTCAGCGAGGCCAGGTTGGTGGCGGAGCCCGAGAGGGTGGCGCTCCGGCGGGCCTCGGGGGCACCCAGCCGGAGTCCTGTGCTGCGCCGCCGCACAGGGCCCGTGGCCCTGCGGACCCGGCTGGGCCTGACCAGCAGCCCATAGCCAGGGTTACACCTGAAGTACTGCTTCCCGCCGATGGAACCGTCATTCTTACCTGCGGGGGAAGGAGAGGGTGATATGGAGGGCAGCCCAGCTGCAGACGCCCCCCTGCACCTCCCTTACCTCTGCAGAGGCCATGTGCCCACACTGCCACCCCCCCGCACAGGCCCTACACAGCCAGCACTCGGACACTGGCCATTGTCTGGCAGGGACTGGCTAAATGAATGTGGCCAGGGCCTAGGGTGACCGCCTCCCAGGACAGTGAGCAGTGGTGACCAAGGATGCACAGCCCCAGTCCTGCAGCCTCAGGTAGGAGGTGACAGGCCCTGGGGGCCCTGGGGAGTGCCTTGTGGAAGCACAGGTGCAGGCCAGCCACTAAGGCACAACTGGCCCGCCTCGTGCGGGAACAGACCCTTCTCCATCTGGACCCAGGCCTGGGCTGGGTGGCGGGAGAATGGTTCTTTTGCTGAATCTATGAAATGGAAACTGGCAAAACTGCCAAATGAGGGCGAGTCAGAGGCCAGCGAGATGTGTCCGGATGGGGTGAGGAAGAGCCTCCTGGAACGGCAAAGGGGAGATGCTCTAAGGTGAAGGATGAGAAAGCAGAGCCCAGGGAGTGCAGAGGGCGGGGGAGACAAAGAACAAAAGCAGGAACAGCCATGGCGATGGGGGGATGGGTACAGGATCTTTGTAGCCAAAATCATCAGGAATTTTCCATGCCGTCTCCAGGGACTAGCCCTGCCCCCAGCCTCACCCCTGCAGGCCCAGCCGCTCCTGCAGCTTCAGCCAAGCCGCTGCCTCCCGGCCCTTCCCTCTCCTGCCCGGACCCTGTCCCCTCCCAGGCCGGCCACGTTCCTGCTTCCCCAGACCCCCGGCACCACCCTGGAGCCCGGAGTGCCCGGTACCCACCTGAGGGCAGGTCGAGCTCCACGCCGACCCACATGCCCTCTTGGAAGTCGGCGGGCCCCACGTATCTAACCACGCCCGTTTTGTGGGCGCCCACGGTGACGAACTCGCCCTCTCGGAGCCACTCCGGGACCTCGTCAGCTTCCTCGGAATCAGAGGCCAGGGCCTGTCCCCCGGCGCCCGGGGCCGGCGCATTCCCCTCGGCCCCCGGGGAGCAGCCGGGGTCCCCAGCCAGCATGCGCGAGAAGGAGCGCAACTCCGAGGCCCGCACCCTCCGGACGCGGAACGGGGAGCCGGGCGCCGGGGCCTTGAGGTCGGGGCGCTCCCGGCCGGGGCTCACGAGCTGCTGGGGGCCAGGGGGCTCCTCGGCGGGGACGGCCGTGGGCGGTGGGGGGTGGCTGATGGGCGCCTCGGGCTCGGCCTCAGGGGCGGTGGGCATGGACCCCGGCGGGGCCGCAGCGTCCAGGCCGGGGCCCAGGGCGTCCGACAGGGTCGCGGTGGAGACGCTGTGGGAGAAGTACCCACTAGAGGCTTCACTCAGGGGGCTGGGGGGCCCGTCCTGTGCCTCCGGAGCCGGGGTGACCGCTGTGACAGCTATGACAGGCGGCGGGGAAGGCACTTTGGCAGGTTTGTCGCAGATCTTCAAGGCCGGGGCCCCCATCGTCTGCACCAGCACGTCAGGGCCCATCTCCGGCTGAGCCTGCAGCAGGACGGGGAAGCAGGGGCTGAGAACAGAAAACTTTCCAACACGAACCAAGCAGGCAGCTTTGACTTGGAAAAGAGCATGAGGCCAGGGGCAGTGGCTCAGCCTGTAACCCCAGTGCTTATGGAGGGCAAGGCGGAAGATCGCTTGAGCCCAGGAGTTCAAGAACAGCCTGGGCAACATAGTGAGACCCCATTTCCACAAAATAAATAAATAAAGAACATGGCTGGGACCCGGCCAGGCCCTGGTTCCCACACTGGTTCTGCCACTTAGGGCTGCATGGCCCTGGCTTCCAAAGTGATAAAGGTTGAGGGGCCGACGGTGCACCCCGCAGGCCCTGTGCTGTGTGCCCAGGCTCAAGAGCACTGACCATGGCCACAGCCCCTGCCCCATCTACTTTTTACCTTTCATACAAAATAGAATCCAGGGCCTGCCATGCAGGGCCAGCACGCTACAAAGACCAAGGCCCCTCGCCACAGAGGGCAGCACACAGTAGGTGCACGCTAAAACCCTGCTAGGGCTAGTTAGCTTTCCTCCCATGGAGACAAAGCCCCTGCCCACCCCCAACCTCACGAAGAGACTGAGTCACTAAAGAGACCAGAAGAGCACTTTTTTGTCCTGCAAAACCTAAACAATGATCTCATCGGAGGACCGGAACACACTCAGCACAGCCTGGCCAGCTCAGGCACCAACAAGGAGCCACGGGCCTGCAGCCTGGCTGGGCATCCCGAGCAAGGCAGCAGGGGGACAAGGAGGGGTACGAGGAGGGGGACGAGGAGGGGGACGAGGAGGGGACAAAGGCTCCCTGTGGGCCGTGGCCCTTTCTCTCCAAGGCTGCTGCTCTGGCTGCTATGGAAAGCAGGTGCCATGTCAGGGGCTGGGGGGCCTCGGACCCTGGAGAGAGGCCAGGAAGCAGCCCCCAGGGAGAAGCCACCAAGTGAGGCCAGCAGCTCTCCTCATGTCGGTCACTCTGTCTGAGTCACCCAGGCAGAGGACACACACACACTCAACGCCCACATCTCATGGGGGAGAGCAGCCACCGCTTGCCCAAATCCTATTGTTTCTGGGGTATTCTTTCATTTATAACTGAAGCCATGTGAAGAGGCTGCCAGATCATCTTTCTATTCCTATTCACAGTGACCGAAGAAAAGGAGAAGGCAGGAACAGGGAATGAGATTGGTGGGGTGGAGAGCACTGCTATCCAGAAGAAATATGTTTTCCGATATTTACGGAAAAATTATTTATATTACAGGAATGGTCATTTTCCATTTGAAATACGGGATTTATTTGAATGGGGAAGCGGCTGAGATCTATAAGTCTCTTACAGTTACTTGGCTTACCTCAGCAGCTTGATAAATCATGCGTTTTCCCAGGAACTGTCCTTTATATTCCCGTTTCCAGGGGCCCTCTTTTCCCCACCAACCACACTTTCAGGGTATGAAATTAACGGCACCTCTTGAGATTAACAGCCCATTTTTGTGATGAATCTCTAGGCTGCAAAATTTACTCAGTCCAATAGATCAATAACTGTCACCAGCATAAATACTCTAAAAGATTAGGCAATCCTTCAATCATTTTTCCTTTGCACATTGTCCATGTTTTATTTATTCTCTTCTATTTTAGTTTTAATATCACTGACCCAGCAGGGAAGAATACGCAAAACTATGAGAGCCGGGAATCTGAACGGTAACCAGGGTCCTGAAATGGCTTCTGTTCCCCGCCCCCACCCCGGGTGAGGCCAGCCACTGTCACTTCCCCAGGCCAGGCTCTCCCAGGATGAGGCCAGCTGCATGCCTCAGATTTGCAAGTATCATCATCCCATTGGCTTCCATGTAAGACACTGGCTTGGGCTGGGCTGGAAGGATCATGGCATTATTCTACAGCAGGCCTCCAGAGGGGAAAGCCCTCATCCAAGGCTGCACACTAAGCGAAAAGGCAGGCATTGGGGGCAGAGCTGCAGAGTCAACAAAGCAGGGAGCAGGATGGTGGAAAGCACAGATTGGCACTCCAGGCCCCGTCCCCACTTGACTGGAGTTGATTTGTGAGTTGAAACCCAGATGCCATCTATGGATTATACCCTTGCCACTGAAGAAGACATTTCTGGAGACTTCTGCAAAAGCCCAAGCTTGGAAAACCACCATGATGAGCTATAGAAGCTGCTGCCTTCACTGGCAAGGGGCTTGCTCTGACCATCCTGCTGACCGGGGACACTCAAACCTGCCTCAGAGAAGAGACCAGCACCATTCCCAGGGGAGGGGGCACCCCGATCCCGGCCACAGCAAATTCGTGAATGCCCAGTGTGCACTGGGGTAAAAGGGTCATTCAGATAGAAGTAAATTCACGGAGATCTGAATATTCTTTCTAATGATTGTGCCTCTGTTGCTGTTGTTTTAATAAAGAAAATTTTCCTAAGAAGATACAGCATTTCCTAAGAGAATGAAAGCGCAGTCGGAGAAAATAGATTTGCTATTCATAAGATTAGAAGTGCTGTTGATCTGTGGGAGATCATAAGAGACTATTTTCTCCACAGCTTAGCATTCGTCTTTTCACGCTGATATCATGAATCAGAATGAAATGTAAAACTGAGAATTAAGCAAACATTTAGAAGAAGGAGATTGTTCTGTTTATAGAAATCTCCTCTGCCTAGCTGTGGGCTATTAAGGCAGCAGACTACACTAGCAGTCAAGCACCTGAAAGTTTAGCAATCATATGATTAACACGTTGAAAATAGAAAAGTATAACAAGGAAAATAGAGAGGGAGAAGGCAGTGACCTATATTATAACTAATTACCAAAACAGGAATGCTAACATCAAAAACTGTGGGTGTGGACTCAACAGTTTCAGCATCAGGGCCACCTGCTCGCTGTCGGTGGGGTGGCCACCCGCGACCCAACAGACTCACCTCCTCCATCCTGGTCACCCTGATGTCCGGGCTGGCTGACTGCACCATGATGCAGGGCACGGGCTGAGGAGGCAAGTGTGCAGGTCAGGGGTCGAGAGGACAGAACAGGGGTAGCAGAAAGGCTTCCGCTGCACAGGCTGGAGGGCCAGGACCTGCCCGAGGGGAATCGGTCCATCAGGTGTGCGAGTGTGAGGGGCTCCACACCCTCCAAGGAACAAGGGACCCAGCAAGGGGCTCCTCCCCCAGCCAGGGAAACAGGCCACATGCCAAGATCACCAACACACATGGTGCACTTACACACACGAGGCTCTCTCCCTCCCTCCAATCACATATGCACATGTGAACCGAGGACTGGGCCTGTACAGACAAGCATTATGAGACAGGAAAGATACAGAAAGACTTCCGGCAGGAGGTGAAAGCCATGCCAGGCTCTGATGGCTGGGGAGAGGAAGGAGTGTAGTCACAGGAGGGGAGGAGGAAGGAGGCCAGGCTGGCTGGAGCACAAACCCAGAGCCCAAAATGGCAGGCACAGGTCTGCAGAAGGCCCTGGGCATCGGAAACTAACCCTACTCAGGAGAGGAAGGGGGTCCCCACTGAGTCCTGAGCAAAGCAAGAAGACAGCTGAAGGCCAGAGACACTGACCGGGCGGGGACACAACATGACCGGAAGAATATTTAAAGTCCAAAGAGGCAGATCAGTAATGCAACTCCAGTGACAGAGCAGGGGGAGGAGGTAAGAGCCACAGGAAAGGGCCTGGTTACTTGTGGACACATGGGCCAGGGAACATTAAAGAGACAGAGGTAAGAATCATCAGAGCCCGGAAAAGGGAAGGCTCGGGGAGAGAAGGAACCAGAGCATCATTCTGTTGCTGCGGAGTGGCTGTGGGACACAGAAGCAGCCGAGCAGATGTGCTCATCCCGGAAGAAGCTGGGAACATGCCACTTCTGCCCCTCCCCCTACCCCTACCCGACTGCAGGAACCGGGCCTGGCCTCCCATGCTGGGCTCTCATGAGGGCTCCATTCTGCCAGGACAGCCACGGGTAGGGCTTCTTCCTTGTTGGGTCCACAGGGCACAGCTGGTGGCTGCTCGGTTACTGAACTTCAACTGCCCAGAGATGTGGACTCCATGTCTCCCACCTCCCTTCTCCCAGCCCTCGGCAGTCCTGGTGCTTTGGCTCTTGTGCGTCTGGGCACTTGAGGCCTCGATGGAGTCAGGCCTTCTAGACAGAGCCTGCAGGCGCGCAGCCACACCGCCCAGGCCTTCCTTCCTACTGGGGAGCCCGGACTCCAGCCGTAGGGAGAAGAGTCCCGAAGAAGCCAGCCCGCTCAGCAGGGTGCTCACCATGTTTACAAGCATGGAATAGCCTCGCTTCACCTGAGGGCACCACTATGACCACTCGTGCCTTGGGGCTGCTTTTGGAAGAAAAGTGTAAGAGGGAATTGATTCCACAGAAGGTAAGGGGGCACTGGCAGGATTTGAGAAAAGGTGCAGTGGAGAGGACTCGAGAGGAAACGCAGCGATCAGGCTTAAAGACCTGGAAGGACTGGAGCCAGATGTGGTGGTGCACACCTGCAGTCCCAGCTCCTCATGAGGCTGAGGCAGGAGAATCACTTAAGCCCAGGAGTTGGAGGCTGCAGTGAGCTATGATCACACCACCACACTCCACCCTGGGCAACAAAGCAAGACCCTGTGTCAAAGAAGAAAAAAAGAAAATAAGGTGGAAGGACCAAGGAAATGAACAAAAGGAATGTGTACTTTACCCTGCAAACACTGGGGAGTTCCTGGGGTGGTCTGAGGCCAGGGACAGCTAGGACCAGGGTGCATTAAAGATTATGTGAGCAGCCAATGGGACAGAATGAGGGAGGGTCCCCTGGTGGCAGTTAGGCCATTGCACATGACAAGGCCTGAAGAACAAGACCTTCAGCCTCCACCTCAATTCCTTGACCAGAACAGTCTCCCCTCTGCGCCCCTCCCAGCACTCAGCTCCTTCTGTCCCCACTACTGCTCTCCACGGCCCCGCCTACCGCCATCTCCCAGAGAAGAAAGTGAGGCTCAAGCACGCGTCCCACACTGCCATGCAGTCCTCGCATGCCAGGGCTCGTATCTTCATTTTTCTGCCTATAGTATTTAACGTCCCCACAAATGGGAAGGTGTTCAAGGGTATATTTCATGACAAAAGCAGAAAAAACATTTCTCAAACTCCAAAATACTTGCATTCTTCAGCTACATCTTACCTAAAGTGGACAAGATTGGGGAACAACTGTTTCCACAAAGGTGAAGTTTATTCCCCTTAAAGCCTAAAAATGCAAATACCCCAAGGATGGGATGTTAAGCGCCTAACATGAAACCTTTTCTAAAATCACATGATTCCTGCCCTCTGAAATAGAACATGCAAACAAGTTACACTTTCCTTCAGGACCCAGTGTGATTAGAAAAACCCAGTAGATAGATGCTTATTAAATATTTGCTGAAATGGATTCAGGGACTCGACTGACTGCCACTTTGGTTCTCACCCTCCACGTAAAAAAGTTCAGCTCAACAGAGACTGCACCAGGTCCTACCATGCGGGGGGCGTGGCACCAGGTGCCTCAGGCAACATCAGCATCAGAGGCATGGGCTTTGCTCTCAACAGATGGGCAACCTGATTGGTGGGGAACACATGAGCAAATCACTAAAATCAAGGAAGGTGACAGTGGAGTGGAAGCCTCAAAAGCAGAGAGGAGGCCAGGCACGGTGGTTCACGCCTATAATCCCAGCAGTTTGGGAGGCCGCAGCAGGAGGATCACCTGAGGTCAGGAGTTTGGGACCAGCCTGGCCAACATGGTGAAACCGTGTCTCTACTAAAATCCAAAAAAAAAAAAAAAAAATTAGCAGGGCATGGTGGCAGATGCCTATAATCCCAGCTACTCGGGAGGCTGAGGCAGGAGAATTGCTTGAACCTGGGAGGTGGAGGTTGCAGTGAGCCAAGATAGTGCCACTGCATCACTCCAGCCTGGCCAACAATAGCAAAACTCCATCTCAAAAAAAAAAAAAAAAAAAAAGAGAGAGGATTCAGAGGAGGAAAGGGTCATAAATAGAACGGGTGTGAACGCCACATGAGGGGGGCTTTTGGCACAGGCCTTGGGTATGAGTTCAGCAACCTTTTTAAGGATGCCAAATATATCCACCAAGAATACTGAAATCATAACCGTGCGCTCATCCTTCACACGTAATAGCTGAAGTTTTCAAGTGTGTCTGTTTGCACCTTTATGCTCTTCTACATCTCCCCTGTGCAGGCAGTCACCTCCTATTTCAGGGGCTCAAAACATTTCAGATCATAAGTTCATTAATCCTTACAACACATCTGGTAACTATTAATAAAAATGACTGTGAAGTATTTTGCAGCTATAAATATTAAGGAGAAGTCCCATGAGGCAAGTGAATATGAGTATAATTATCTACATTTCACACTACAGAAACCGAGGCTCAGAGAGCATTTACCTAATGGTTAAATGTACTCACATTGCCCTGTAAGTGAGTGACAGAGATGGAAAAGGACTAAGTTCTCAAGTGCTGGCTGAACCTGCAATCACCCTGTCTACTGAGCGTTGCTGAAACTGAACAGATGAGTAGCTTACAGGCAACAGAACGGCTTAGAAATATTCCAGGGAAAAGGTGCCAGTCACTGCTCTCATCATATTGCCCTGTGTTTTAACTCTGGCTTTCACATTCTACATGAACACATGGGAGATGAGGTCAGAATTTTAAAACTTGGAATAAAAGCTGTTTTGGAGACCCCTCTGCCAAGAAGAATAAAATTAACCCCTTGACATGACATATAAAATCTCCAAGGGGACACACCTTGCCTTGCTTGCTCTACTAGGCCACTCAGAATTCCCTCAATGGACGGCTTTTCCATTCAGAATTCCCTCAATGGATGGCTTTTCCAGAACCTTCCTCACGCCACTCCGCCCCCGTGGAATCGTGTTCCACCTAGTGAATACCGATTCATTTCTAAGTCTCTGCTCATGCATGATCGAATTCTCCTGCAACTGCAGGGAGCAGCGCCCACCGGCTTCGCTGTGTCATCCGCAGACACTCACACATGATGGTATCTACATCACCCTGCACTGTCTCTTCATCTGCTTTTGTGGCTCTAAAAGGGCTTCTCTAAACTTCAGGCTCTTGGAAGGAGACAGACTACAGCTCATTCATCCATGTATTTCCTTACATAAAACAGTAGCTCAGTGTTTGTTGAATGAACAAATGCATACATTACTTAGCAAGTGACATAAAGAAGACTAAATTGTACAGTTACATAGGAATGTGGGAAAGAACAGACTCTGAAATGTGGGCATCGGGGAGGTAAAGCAGAAAAGAGGTCCCAGTTGAAACAAAAAAATAATCACTTCAGAACTTCCCCAACATTGAATTTTCTGATGCATATTTTTTCTTGTTTGAAAATAAATCTTTCATGGCTAACAATCACCCCTTACCCTGAATTTCAGAAATTCTTAAATGTCATTTTTTAATGGTGCTTAAACTAATACAATCCTCTAAGTCTTGTTTTAAACACTAACCAATGATTTAAATCCAAGTATAGAAAATTACTTTTTAGTGGAATATACAAGATATGTAAGATTTATTTTTGTTACAAATAGCTAGTAGCCAATCTTTCATTTTCCTGCTGCTGAAGCGTGAAAAACCTGAGAAACAAAAGGAAGCAGAGCTAAGTCATATAAGGAAACACCTGCTAACCTCCAAAAATGTTCTGATAAAAGTAACATACAATGGATACAAATCAGACACATTGTGCAGTGGCTCTCGCACCTGCAATCCCACCACTTTGGGAGGCTGAGGCAGGAAGATCACTTGAGCCTAGGAGTTTGAGACCAGCCTGGAAAACATGGAAAAACTCCATCTCTACAAAGATTAAATTAGCTGGGCGTGGTGGTGCACACCTATAGTCCGAACTACTTGGGAGCTGAGAATTGCTTGAGCCCAGAAGGTCGAGGCTGCAGTAAGCCATGATCACGCCACTGCAATCCACCCTGGGTGACAGAGTGAGACACAGTCTCAAAAAAAAAAAAAAAACAAAAAAAAAACCAACCCAAACATTAAGCCTCAGCAATAATCTAATCAATAGAAACACTTTTCTAAGGTTGTCCTGACCAGGGGCCTGGAAGAGAGGAAAATGAAGAGTTCCGGGAGGCGAGCGGGGAGAACGTGTCCAGCCCTGGCCTGAAGCCTGTGAACCAGCCTCCGGCATGTGAGGCCTTCAGTGACCACCCTGTGCGCCTGGAGGCTCCAGACTCTGACAGGGTGATGTGGATAGAATACGTGAGCCATAACGGCACCAGCACTTTTGTCCATCTGGCAGGTATAGTTATTTTAAATGCATGGCTTGGCATTCTAACTTTTGTGTAAAAACCTGATCACCTCTGGGCTTCCACACGTATCTGCAAGGGGATGATCCCATCTACATGAGTTCTCTAAGCGGTGTCACCAGGGAAGCAGACTGGTGGCTGCCGACCCCTGCCCAAGCCACTGTGCCCCTGCCTGCCACATGCCCCTCCAAGCAGTGCCTCGAAGGACTCAACACCAGAAGGCAACCGTGGGTTTCTGACCCACGTGATAATCCTTGCTGAGGATTCTACCCGCACTCAAATAGCGTCTTCTAACTCCATTCTCTTCAAATCCACTTTCCAAACTACAGCTGGAGGGAGCTTTCCGAAAAACAAAAGTGACCATGTCCCATGTCGCTCTCCACCTTGCAGCTGCCAGGGTTTCCCACTGCAGCAGACAGGGAAACGCTGGCAGGTCCTGCATGGTGTATTTCTGCGGCTCAATCTGTCCCTCCTGCAAACGCTCTACTGATTGATTCATTCCACAAATACAATGACTTGGTTACTCCTAATCACTGTCAGTGAAATCTCTTACAGTCACACGTGAGCATTTAACCGTGCTTTCTCAACGGAAAGCTCAGTTCTGCCACTCCCGAGGCTCTGTAACCTGAGACAGGTGTGCACCCTCCCCATTTCCCCAACAGGGCAGCAGCCCTGACATGGCAGCCACCAGCCACTGGTGGTGACCCAGCACTGAGAATGAGGCTCATGTGACTCAGAAAGTCCATTTTTTATTTTAATTAATAAAGCATAACCTTAAACACTGAAATGCTTTCAAGTATGTTTAGAACAGCCTCGGCATGTGGGTCTGCTTTTTCAACCATAAATTTTATGAATTCTAAATGCAGATCAAGTATTTCCGACGGAACTTTAGTGTCTGAATTGCAATGTGCTAGAAATGTAAAATACACACCTGATTTCAAGGACTTTGTACAGAAAGAAGGATGGGAATATCTCAACCTTTTTTTATACTACAGTTGATATGACAGTATTTTCAATACACTAGGTTAAACAAATGTTATTAAAATTAATCTGACCTGTATTCTTTTTACTTCCTTAAACGTGGCTACTAGGAAATTGTAACTTGCATACATGGCTCGCATTATATATCTATTGCATGGTGCTTGTCTAACTCAGTCGTGTTGTTGAGATGGCACATTAAAATTCCTGGTGTGGTGCCAGGTACGCTGGAAGCTCTCGGCACATTTGTAAAGTACTTCATTGGAATTTTGTGTCTCGTCTTCCTGGATATTTCTAAGTTGGCTTACTAAAAGTACATGTTTAAGCAGTCAATAATTTCATCTGATCTAGAAATCACAAGTTTCAAATTAACTGAATCAGTCCCAAAGTCATTCCAAGATGAATTCCACTTTCTTTCAAACAAAGAACCTAAGATTTCATTTATTTACTCATTCGCAAATATGTACCAGGTACCTACTACATTCTAAAGACTGTGGTAGGCACTGGGGGTGCAGTGTGAGCAAAACTAGTCCCTGTGCTCCTTAAAACTAGGCACTCAAGGTCTAACATTTATATTCCTATTTAATTTCAGTTACACAAAACAATTAAAAGGCCTATTTTTCCTATCAACAAGTAAATTATTTTATCACTGCCTATAAGTGAATGACACCATTCACGTGGTCTATAAGACATTAGATATGTATTATAGTCTAACTTATTCTAAGTACTATATAAATAAAATCTTAAATACTAGTATTTCCAGAGTTACCGGAAAAGATATCGCTTCTGATTTTTAGTATCTAGCCAGTTTACTTTACAAACTTCTACATAACAGCCTGGGCAACATACCAAGGCCTCATTTTTACAAAAAAAAAGTTTTTAATTAGCCAGGCATGGTAGCACACTCCTGTGGTCCCAGCTACTCGAGAGGCTGAGACAGGAGGACTTGCGCCCAGGAGTTCGAAGCTGCAGTGAGCTATGATCACATCACTGCACTCCAGCCTGGGCAACAGAGCAAGACCTTGTCAGAAAAAATAAATTAAAAAAAAATAAAACTTCTACATAATACTTAAAACTGATTTAAACATTCATATAAGAAAATTATACACATATATTTTAAAAGATATAATGCTCACTTCATCCAAAAAGAGTTATTAGTTTTTCAAGTGTCCATGAAGGATTAAGGATGCTTAAAGAATGTTTGCTAATCTGAAAACTTTAAAAATAGGGTCTTGTTGGGCAGAGTGGTTCACACACATAATCCCAGCACTTCCGGAGGCTGAGGCAGGAGGATTGCTTGAGCACAGCAATTCAAGACCAGCCGGTGTGACATAGGGAGACCCCGTCTCTACAAAATCAAAATTTAAAAATTAGCCAGCCATGGTGGTGTACACCTGTAGTCTCAGCTACTTGGGAGGCTGAGATGGGAGGATCACTTGAGCCCAGGAGGTCAAAGCTGCAATGAGCCATGATCACACCACTGCACTCCAGCCTGGGCAACAGAGCAAGACCCTGTCTAAAAAAAAAAGCCTTCATCCAGCTTGTCACCAGCTTAATATGTGCTAGAAATAAGAAATGGCTTTTACATTCTTAATGACTGAAACAAATCAAAAGAATATTTCATAACATAAAAATTATGTAAAATTCAAATTTCAGGTTATCAAGTTTTACTGGAACACAGCCAGACTCATTTGTTTAATACTGTCTGTAGCTAGTTTTGACAGAGACCACATGGCATGCAAATCCTAAAATATTTACAATCTGTTCCTTTATAAAATAAAGTATGGCAACACTCGGTCTACAGAATAAAATGAACCCCATTCCTAAAAAATGGCTAGCAGATGCACCTCTTCAATCGACTTCTTTACTGCCTCAGAAATCCTCTTACTTGCTGAAGGGAATTTTAGTTACATTTCATTATTTTTCAGATCAGCTACTAAACCTGATTGTGAAGACAACTCTGACATCTCTAAGTATGTCCACTATATTACCTACAAATTTATGGGGCAAGGCTAGACAGCAAAATGCTGTGATTCTGGAAAACTAAAAGAGTGATAAGAGTCTTTTAACAATGACAGGAGTGCCTAAAAACTCCTCCCTAAACTGAACAGAAATCAGTTGCCCTGAATTTTTTAAAAAAAACTCTTTGTTAACTCCAGAACAAGTGAAATACAGCATACTATATCTATAGCTGCTTAAGATGGGTGGTATTAAACTACAGAGAAAATGCTCATATATGTTATTTTTTAAATAACCTGAAAGTTTAAGAAAAATGAAGGCTGGGAACAAGGCCTAGATGTGTTTTTTGTTTGTTTGTTTTTTAAGACGGAGTTGCGCTCTGTCACCCAGGCTGGAGTGTGGTGGTTCAATCTCGGCTCACTGCAACCTCCGCCTCCAGGGTTCAAGCGATTCCCCTGCCTCACCCTCCCTAGTGGCTGGGATTACAGGCGCCCACCACCACGCCCAGCTAATTTTTGTATTTCTTTCAGTAGAGATGGGGTTTCACTGCGATGGCCAGGCTGGTCTCAAACTCCTGATGTCATGATCCGCCCACCTCGGCCTCCCAAAGTGCTGGGATTACAAGCGTGAGCCACCGCACCTGACCGTGTTTTCTTCTTTTAGTTAGGATGTTGAACCTTTACTTGAGACACAAGGATACGTGTTTATATAATTCATTTAATCAAAGAAGTATGTTAGCTCAAAACATCATCCTTGTGTACAAGGCAAGAATTAGTATTTGTGCTTGTTTCTCCCTGTTTTATATAAGGAAGAATCACAGTAATGGAAGATGGATAATTATACAGACATCTTTTCAATTAGCATCAGAGATGGGCAGAGGGGTGCTCTTTCTACACAAGCCTTTATCTACCTACCACACGTGAGGCTATGTTGAAATAGGAGAAAAATATCCCTGCTGTTGATAAGGCAGCCCTAACCAAAAGGGACAGACACATAAATCAAGACAGGCCGGCATTGTGACTGCGCTTTTGATAGTGGAAATTAAATCTGACCATTAACTCTTTAATTCTCCAGATTCATCAAAGATGCCATTTACAGTTCCTAACTTTGAAGTACATAAATAGCTTCATCTGAACACAAACTTCTAGATACATGAAAAAAAAGCTATTATGCCAAATTAATTCAATCTAACTAATTAGAGAGCAGGAAGTTCCTTCAATTATTTTATGTGCTGTCTGAGAAACACACTTGAATATGAGTACAGATTTCATTAATTGCAGTTCATTATTTTCCAGATTAGTTACTAAACTTGCATCAGAAGGTCAAAGACAGCAATTTTGTCAGCTGCCACCTCTTTCAGTGCAGTATTTTTGCATTTCTGGAACTCAGACAGAAATTGATTACAAACAAAAACAAATCTCCATAAAAATGAGAAACATAAGTCCTTATGAATATGTTCAAACCAAAAGATCTTGTAAATTATACGAATATCTTTGTTTTTAAACTTTCTGAATAAACTGTTGACTTTTGTCTTACAAAAAAAAAGATCCAGGAACCTTTCCGTTTCCATTTGATAAACAATATTAAGAAAAAGTAACAGGAAAATAATAACATCTTCACCTGAGAACCTGCTGATTCCAAAGAACAGGTTAATAAGCATCCAGGTTTTCATTAAAGCTTCTCTGCGGTTATGGGTCTGTGTATCTTTGCATGAGGGAGGGAACTGAACATTCTTGTCTGAAAATGTGAAGGACACTCTAATGAAAAGTATTTTTTGATAATAATCATTCCTTCACTACACAACTTGTGTACCTCTTTTCCACTTAACATAACAAAATATAAGGAATGACTGGTAAAAACAGGACCCATTCTATTCCTCAGTCCTTACCTGGATTATTTTATATTCTCATAAACTTTCTGTTTTTATTTTATTTTTGAGACAGGTGTGTGTCACCACACCCACGTAATTTTTTTTTTAATTTTTAGTAGAGACAGGGGTCTTGTTATGTTGCCCAGGCTAGTCTCGAACTCCTGAGCTCAAGTGATCTGCCTGCCTTGGCCTCCCAAAGTGCTGAGATAAAGGTGTGAGCCACAGCACCCAGTCTAACTTCCTGTTTTTAAGTAACAGAAATACTTTTTTTTTTTTTTTTTTTTAAAGAGAGCCAGGCTGGGATGGGAGGATGCCTTGAGCCCAAGAGGTTGAGGCCACAGTGTGCTGTGATAGCACCACTGCACTCCAGCCTGGGCGACAGAACAAGAGCCCGTATCCAAAAAAAAAAAAAAAAAAAAAAGGGGTACCTTGCTATCTCTAAACCATTTTCCCACTGTCAGCTGTCACCATTCTCTCTGTTAATTTCATTTCTATGGCCCTACTAGGACCCTCCACTGCTTTAGCAAAACCATCCCTAACAATCCTTCCCCTCCTTGGTGCTGGTATCCCTTGAATGCTTATATAGTCAGCTCTCTTAGTCATTGTTTGGTGAAGCTATAAGTAACTCCTTTAATCCTTCCTCATAAATCATTTTTGATGTTATTCTCTGAAACAATTCCAACTGGTCACTGCATTTCTAGTAGTAATAAATCCAGCACCAAGTACAGTAATCTAAGTGTCATCTAATAATATCAAAGAGAGCCCAGGTTGGGGGCTGGGGTTTTGTTTAGATAGGATAGTGTGAGTTTCTGCATTATTACAACTGTTCAGAGAAGTTTTAAGTCTCCAAGCTAAACTGGAATAAAAACATATGTGGGTGACTAAGCCGGAGGATTACTTGAGGCCAGGAGTTTGAGACCTGTCTCAATTTAAAAAAAAGTTTTTTTTTTAATTAGCCAGGCATCATCTCACACACCTTTAGTCCCAGCTACTTGGGAGGCTGAGGTTAGAGGATCACCTGAGCCAAGGAGTTCAAGGCGGCAGTAAGCGATCATTGCACCACTGCACTCCAGCCTGAGTGACAAGCAAGACCTGGTCTCAAATAATAAAATAAAATAAAAAAGCAGTTTGTCTCTTTCATGACAGGTGGGAAATGGGAGACAAATGGTTTCAGGAAGTGTGTTATTAAACATGACTTGCTTGGTTTCCATGTCGATCCCCAAACCATTCGGGGTGTTTTGTTTTTGTGCTGTTTCACATTATAACCCTTAAGCAATGTTGACTATCTAAGTCTTTATGCCATATTAGTATCACTATTTCCCCCTTCCTATATTGTACTATTGATCCAGATTCCTTTTAGGCATATGAATGGGCCTGTATTCTTCTGGACTTTATCTTGATGTTATCTAAACATTGAAATATCTGATACTGCTTATTTTACAATCATTTAATGGTCAACGACTATTGAAATTGGTGCACTAACAGGCACTAGTAAACAAAAATAAAGCACAAGACTCAAAACAGAGAGGAAGGTTCCGGGTACTTGAGTATTTCTTTAAGGTGCTGCTAAGTCCAGCACTGGATGCCTCACGCAGAGCCGCAGTCACGCCAGTGTGTGCGCAGGGCAGTCCAGCCACCGTCATCAACATCCACTCTGCTTCAGGCTTACTTGATTGGTGACACAGAGGAAGGCCCTGGCTGCAGGGCGACTTTAATTCCATAATGTATATAACACAGTCTCCCACAAACTCTTTGGTAGAAAGAGGGAGAAGTGTGGAGTGGAGAAGGTAGTTACCAGCTACTTGGAACTGAAATGTGCTGGTCTGTCACTCTGTGGCTTGACAAGTGATGTCTACTTCCAGGTACAGAGCCCTGCCTTAGGCCTTATTATGTTCAATATTTCAATAGTCTCAAATGCAGAGAGATTACAGCTTTAGAAGCGTGTGGACAGCCAGAATGTATGCATTATTTAAAAAATTACTCAGAAAGATCTTGATATCCTGGGAATGTTAAAACAACATCAAAGATAAAAAATTCTAGGAATGAATCTGAAGTTCCTCATTACTTTCACACATCAATTAGACCACATAATAAAAGAGAAGTAGTATAGTGACAAGAGTATCAACAGACAAAAAACCTGGTGATGTTACCCGACCAACAGCACAATGAGCTAACACCTTTCAAAAGCAAGCCCACCCAAGCGCAGTTCCACGCTGCGTCGGTAGAGGCCACCATTTAGACGAGGAAGGAAACACTGCCAGCATTTGCAAGCCCAGGGGGAACTCTTCTCATTTCTGGACTCCTCACTTTAGGAAGCACCCTGGCGAGACAACTGTAGAATGACGAAGCGTTTCCCAGATGAGATGTGGGAGACTCATCTAGAGCTGTTAAGACGGGGGAGGTCTGAGAGAACAAAAATTCTAAGAGAGCTATCATCACGCCACTGCACTCCAGCCTGGGCAACAGAGCGAGACCTTGTCACAAAAAATAAATTAAAAAAAGAAAAATAAAACATCTACATAATAATAAACTTATTCAAATATTTATATAAGAAGATTATACATATATATTTTGGCTGGGCGCAGTGGTTCACGCCTGTAATCCCAGCACTTTGGGAGGCTGAGGCAGGCGGATCACGACATCAAGAGATCGAGACCATCCTGGCCAACATGGTGAAACTCCGTCTGTACTAAAAATACAAAAATTAGCGGGGCATGGTGGCAGGCGCCTGTAATCCCAGCTACTTGGGAAGCTGAGGCAGGAGAATCGCTTGAACCTGAGAAGCAGAGGTTGCAGTGAGCTGAGATTGCACCACTGTACTCCAGCCTGGGCGACAGAGGGAGACTCCATCTTAAAAAAAAATTATATATTTTAAAGGCTGTAATACTCACTTCATCCAAAATGATGGTTATTCGTTTTTCAAGTGCCCATGAAGGATTAAAGATACTTACTTAAAGAATATCTGCTAATCTAAACACCTTAAAAATAGGGTCTTGCTGGGCAGGGTGGCTCACATATACAATCCTGGCTTACATATACAATCCTCCCCACTCCCTTTACTTCCTGGTAAGAACAAACTCTGAGGCAAAGACTGGTTGATTATCTTGTTCCTGTAGAACCCCCAGGAGGGGGAGTAGAGATTGTTTTAAAAGTCCAAACTTCACATTGTAGGTATCAAATCTGATTTTCAAGTGCATGGAACTCCATTATAACAAAGATTACTATTTTAAAAAAATGAGGAACACTAAAGGAGTCTAGCCAATACAGCATTTTTCTTCTTCCTGTTATTTGCAATTCCACAGGCACTAAAAATGCCCTTTTTCAGAGAAGAAACACACTTCAGAGTACAACAAGTGAAAGCATAAAGCATATTCAAAGCATATTTAAAGTATGCTTCACTTGTTGTACCCTGAAGTGTGACCCAAGTAAGAAAAAGTTTTCTTGACATTATCATCTACAATTCTAATTTATTTCTCACAGAGCTTTAGTAGAGATGGTCAGTGAAAATGAGATAACCAAGAGCGTCTCTGATCAACTAAATCCAAAATGAAAAGCTAAGATTTCTCTCTCCTTTGGAAATGTTCTTTAGCACTTCCACCAACCTAGGAAAAGAAGGTTCTTAAATATGTCTTCATCCCTCTAATCCCCACTCAGCCATGCTTCTTTCACCTCTAAGCTGTAAACACAGTCCTGTCTACCACTGAGTAGCACTTGGGACCCACAATCTAATATTACAGTCTGGGCATGGTGGCTCACACCTATAATCCCAGCCACTTGGGATACCAGACGGGAGGACTTGAGCCCAGGAGTTCAAGACCAACCTGGGCAACACAGCGAGACTCTGTCTCTAAAAATAAAAATATTTAAAAAGTTAGCTGGGCGTGGTGGAGCGCACTTGTAGTCCTAGCTCCTTGGGAGACTGAGGGTGGAGGATTCCCTGAGCCCAGGAGTTCAACGCTGCAGTGAGCTATCATCGCACCACTGCACTCCAGACTGGGCGACATACCAAGACCCTGTCTCTAAAATAATATTATTATAATCTGTTCACATGTCAAACAATAGACATTTTGCATCTTCTATGTACCAGGCACCATTCTGGCACAACAAGCCTTGCCCTCAAGGAATATTGTGGAGAGGGATAATTGATAAACATATAAACCAAACAATAACTCCCGATAAAAAGGTCAGAAATGGGCCTGGTGTGATGGCTCACGCCTATAATCCCAGCACTTTGGGAGGCTGAGGCGGGTAGATCATTTGAGGTCAGGGGTTCGAGACCAGCCTCGCCAACATGGCGAAACCCCGTCTCTACTAAAAATACAAAAATCAGCCAAGTGTGGTGGCAGGCGCCTGTAATCCCAGCTACTCAGGAGGAGGAGGCAGAAGAATCCCTTGAACCCAGGAAGTGGAGGTTGCAGTGAGCCAAGATTGCACTACTGCACTCCAGCCTGGGCAACAGAGCAAGACTCTGTCTCAAAAAAGAAAAAAAGAGAAAGAAATGGTAATGTAGTGCCTGCGTGTATGGTGGAGGCTGTTCTGGTGTGGCTGTTCAACAAAGCCCACTCTAGACTCAGACGTCCTTCCTCAGAGTGGCCTTTCCTGAATGTTCTATGGGAGGCCTTTGGGAAGAGCAGCCTGGGTGGGTGGCAGGGCCAGCGCCAGAGCTCTTAGACTGAAGGCGCTTCACATGCTTATAGGCTAAAAAGGCGGCTTATCTGGCTTAGTACTGGTGAGCGAATAAAGAAGAATGAAGATTCAAGGCCGGGGGACAGGCCCTGCAGGGCACTGTGAGCCACAGTGAGAAATTCACATTTCACTCCTTTCAGTGGGAGACACTGGAAGGTGTCACACCACTGACGACTGTGAGGCTGTGAAAGATCATTCTGGCTACTCTGTTTAAACAGCTAAAGCCACGGAACTCAATGAGATTTATGCATGGAAGGAAACAGGTTTAAAAACAAAAAAGAACGCCCCCGTTGGAGCTCTGGGCACTGGATGTAAAGACTTGATGGAATCTACAGTCCCAGGAGAGGATCGCGGACCGAGGGAAGGGAAGTCAGGCGAAGGAAGTTGCACTGAAGCCTGGAGATGTAAGTGTTTCCAGCATTATGTTGACGCCAAGTCTGCAGGATGAGGACAAGGCGGTGTGGGCAAGGGGGAGCTCCCTGGCCACCCTGAGAAAAGGGAAATGCCTTCCAAGGAGCAGAGTTCTCACAGACCAACTGGAATGTTCTGGTTTTACTACCAGGTATCTTCATCAAGACCAGTTTTAGATTTATATACTTTATATATTTTTATTTTTATTTATTTACTTTGAGACAGAGTCTCACTCTGTCACCCAGGCTGGAATGCAGTGGCATGATCTTGGCTCACTGCAACCTCTGCCTCCCGCGTTCAAGCGACTCTCATGCCTCATAGCCTCATTCTAATTCTCATAGCCTCCTGTGTAGCTATGACTACAGGAGCACGCCTAGCTAATTTTTGTAGTAAAGACAGGGTTTCGCCATGTTGGCCAGGCTGGTCTCAAACTCCTGACCTCAGGTGAGCCACCTGCCTTGGCCTCCCTGAGGGCTGGGGTTATAGGTGTGAGCCACTGCACTCGGCCATATATTTTATATTTTTGTGAAATACAAAATATTTGTATGAGGCCAGTTTTCCCAAACCTTTGCTCATATGTGCTCAAACAATAAATGAACAGACTGGAGTAAATGAATAAAAATTGCTTAAGAAATCTTTTACATATTTCAAGGTAACCTCTAACCTGGGCATTATAAATTATAGTTATTCTCCAATCACTACATTTGTTTCTAACACACTGTTGTTCCTCTCACTTCCAGAGAGAGCTAATCACTCATTGCCAAAACAGTAAGAGCATAAGTAAGTTCTACAGGTAGCAGGTGATGTGACTTGCTACATGGAAAACTGAAAATAGCTTTAAAGGAGAATAGTAACGATGGCAGGCTGACTCCGACTTCCAACGTGATTCCAATTTCCTTCAACCTACGTGACTCTGCCTTCACCAAACAGCAACTGAAAACACTGGATAGCAGACTTCACTGAATAAAAATAAGAATCACCACAGACAGGCACTTATAAATGCAGATTACAAGGTCTCTCCAAGTTAGCTATGGGTTCCCAGCGCAGGCCGAGAAACTATTTTTTAAAACAGCTCCTAAATCTGACAGTTCATGAATCACACTTTGTGAAACAATGATGCAGAAGTTTAGAAGTGAATAACGTACACAATAATGACCCACTGGTTCAGTTCTGGTGGATCTCTGGGGAAAAAAAGCACTGGGAAAAATAATCACTGCCTACCTCAGTCCCCACAGGACTAGGCTCCTGCAGTCATAGATTCATTTCAGTAACTCTCAAGCCCCACCATGTGTCTAAATACAATTTAAACAGCTGCAAAATCTTGGTTTTAATTGTTTCATCTACTGTATGTGTATGCTTATTTATATGCTCATATAAAGCTAGATTTTTAAAAATTACATATCTGCATGGCAGCCTGATAAAACTAATTCCTTCTCCCCTGAATATGCATTCATGCACTTAGAAAATTCTTTAGTTAAGTCTCAGACGATTCACCTGGATTACTGCAACTTGAATGTTTAGAAGAACGTGGAGAAGCTGATGTCAAAAGACCTATTTGGACAACAGAACTTGCCCTGTATGTGTTTTTGAATGAGTATAAATAAATCCTCATTTATCATTTTCTGCTGAGTTAACACCTATATAACGCTGGTAATTGCATTTCCAATGGGGTTCCCATTCACTATTGCATAAGAGCAGTTTCCTGATTGTTTGGAAAACCTTTTCGCATTTGCTCTAATACTTACCCTAGAGCTGGGTAAAGAGTTTTAAGAAAAAAGGAAATAAGACAGGTGATCACTTTTCAGTGAAAGAACAGGTTATCCACAGTAGAGAAAACAGAGGTTGAGAGGGAAGGGCACTCATGATATAAAATTGTTTGAAAAAACAAATGAAATCAAAAAATAAAAATAGAATTACATTTTCTACTTGGCAATACACAAACAACGCTAAGTGCACTTCATAAATTTTACTACCGCTGCTCTAAGTGTTATTACCATACATCACATTAGCAGTGTCCTTGGCACTTTTTAAAAGCAGAAAGGAAGGAGTGTGTCCGTAAGTTTAAACAGCTCTGTTATCTCTGAAGAGAGTGGAGGAGAAATGACCGACAGCTGTTTCTGGGTTTAAAAACCCAGTTTAGCCCCCACCCAGAGGCCGCACCTCCACCTCCAGCTTTGGCGTAACACAGAGCACCGGTTTATTAGAAAAACGTTCACAGCTGTTTTCTCGGTGCTTTTTACCTGGTGTGCGAGGGGAGACGGCCGCTTGCCCCTCTTCTCATCGCGGACGGGAAAGAGAGACTTGAGGAGCTTTGGCATTTGCGGCACGAAGGATTTGACAGGATTCAAGTAGGATGCTGCGAGGTTACTGAGTCCTGCCCATATTACAGGGGAAAAAGATAAAACAAATACAATTACATAGACATCTTCTTTCCTGTACATTTGACAGACATCACTTGTCAGCAAATCTAACAAAAACCAAAGGTATCCTTAAAAAATATTAGAGAAACACAGTATTATTGTAGTTTACATAATTTCCCTCAAACATAGTAATGTCTCTTTTTCAATTAAATAGCAGTAACTGGGGTGCTGCCAAAATGCTCTAGTATGCAGTGTTCCTATCAGCATCAGAACAGTAATTCACCTCTATCCTGTCACTAATTGGCACAAGCATTCACTTCTGCCCTAGAATAAAATGGGATTGGTTTTTAAGTCACACTGCCAATGACACAGATGTATAGCTCTTTGTCTAGACTTTAAGCTCTTTGAAGTCAGGGACTATGTCTTATTCAATCTAATTTTTCATAACTACTGAAGGAAGATGATGAAACTGACCTTTTGGGAAAAGGGTAAAGGGTAGTGTTTGAGTTGTCTGTTAAAAGTCAGGGAGAGACGCCCTGAACAACTTACGTTCTTACCTGCTGTTAATTTCCAAAGACTGGGATCAGAGGTACAGACAGGTATACTTATGATATACTAAGACTTCTTCCCCCTATTAATTTATAGTAAAATCTAATCCCAAGTCATAAGTGATAAAAAGCCGTATTCACACAACATTTAGAAATGAACAAGCAAGTCACCTTAAGGAATACATTTGCCTCAACAGATACACACAACTCCCCCCAGATCTCTTCTCCACACTAACCCTGAAAGGATTCCAAACTTACTGGCAATTCAGTTGGTAAATGGATGGATACAGCTGTAAGGTTTCTACATTTTACATAAAGCAGTAGAATATTAAGTGTAAGTATACGGCAAAAAGTTAAAGATGTACATTGTAATCATGAGGGCGACCACTGAAAAATAAAAAAGCAAAGAGATGGCTATACCGAGCCGAGAGATAACATCATACCTCAGTTTAGAAAAGTCCAATTATTTACAGCAAGGCAAAAACAAGGATGAGAAAAATAAGAGAGGAGACAGAAAATAAAATAGGGTTAAGATGAATAAAGATCCAAAAATATACAATTATTTCAAAGATGAGGAAAAAAATTACAATCTAGAGTTTTGTATCAAATTAAACTAACATTCTAGAGTAAGGACAATCCCTCATTAAGTAAAAATCTAGCCAGTAATGAATCAAAGGCCGCACATATCACTAAATGAGACCATCAGACATTATGTGTCTCCAACCTCCCGACCACACATCCACACCCACCCACCCTACCACACGCATCCTTCTCAAATCAGCTGAATCAAATCAAGGATCTAGCTCTACCTACCAGTTCACAGGCAATACAGGGGACAGAACTTTGCGTTTCAACAGTCTCACGGGAACACAACAGGAAAAGTAAGAATGAACAGAATCTGCTGTGCAAGAACCTGGCCTACTGTGCCAGTCTACTCTACAAGAACCTGGTTTCTTCAACAAACACAATGCATGGTCGTGAAGTATTTCTCGCCAATAAAAAATAAATGACTAACGCAATCAACAATCTGGGAAAATTTAACACGTATGGTAAGCAAAAGAGACAGACACAAAAAGGACATACATCATATGGCCCCATTTATGAAACTGCAGAAGTAATCTAGAGAAGTAGTCGTCAGAACACTGGCTGACCACAGGGAATGGGAATTAACTGGAGTCATGTCAATGTCCTACATTTTGACTGGGGTATGAATCACATGGATATATACAAATACATTTGGTAAAACATTAAATATGACCCACAGTCAACAAAGGAATCAATAAAAATAGACCATGAGATGTCTAGATACTGGATTTAACAGACCACGACTTTAAGGCAGCTTTCTTAACCAAGTCCAAAGATGCAAAGGAGAATACAGTCTTGACAAGTGCACAGACCAGGAACATCAGCGGAGAAATTAAAACTAGAAAAGCAGCAGCAAATGGAAATTCTAGAACTGAAAAAAAAAACAATGACTGAAATGAAAAAATTCCCTGGATGTGCTTAACAGAGCCCTGGAAATCACAGAAAAAAATTATCCAACTAGAAAAAATAAAAAGATTAAAAAAAAAAAAAAAAAAGAACAGAGCCTCTGTGACCTGTAGGACAATATTAAACAATCTAACCTATGAGTAATTAGATTCTCAGAAAGAGCAGAAAGAGAGAAAAGGATGGGGGAAAAGTTTTAATGAATAATGTCTAAACATTTCTCACGATTGCTGAAAAACATCAATTTACGGATCCAATAACTTGATAAGCAAGTTAAATACTAAGAAAATGATAACTAAGCAAATCATAGTACAGTTGCCACAAAGATAAAGAGAAACTTCTGAAAGTAGGTGAACCAAACAAAGATACCACACTGAGTGGGAGGTGACAAATGATGGCTGAATTCTCAGCAGAAAAGAAGGAGCTGGAGATGAGGAAACATCTTTGAAGTGCTAAATGAAAAAACCTCCAACTCAGAGTTCTCTATCCAGTGAAAATATTCTTAAAACAACAACAAAACAAAACAGTGAAATAAAGATACTTTCAAAAAAGGAGAGCATTTTTCTCCAGGAGGACTGTACTCTTAAGAAATACTAGGCTGGGTGCGGTGGCTCACGCCTGTAATCCCAGCACTTTGGGAGGCCGAGGCGGGTGGATCACCTGAGGCCTGGAGTTCGAGACCAGCCTGACCAACATGGAGAAACCCCATCTCTACTAAAAATACAAAAATTAGCCAGGCGTGGTGGCACATGCCTGTTATCCCAGCTACTTGGGAGGCCGAGGCAGGAGAATCACTTAAACCCGGGAGGCAGAGGTTGTGGTGAGCCAACATCGGGCCACTGCACTCCAGCCTGGGCGACAAGAGCAAAACTTCATCTCAAAAAAACAAAACAAAACAAAACAAAACTACAGAATATTCTTCAGGCTAAAAAGAAAGAAAATCAGATTAAAATAAGACCTTCAGGAAAGACTGGATACTGCCAGAAATACTCTGAAAAAAACAAAACGAAACGAAACAAACAAAACATAAAAGATTATCCATTTTTTTCTGTATTCTCTCAAAAGACAAGTAGTGTTTTTCTGGTTTGTTTTTTGTTTTTTTTTTTTTAAGACACAGTCTCACTCTGTCACCCAGACTGGAGTGCAATGGCGTGATCTTGGCTCACTGCAACCTCTGCCTCCCAGGTTCAAGTGATTCTCCTGCCTCAGCCTCCCAAGGAGCTGGGACTACAGGTACCTGCCACCACACCTGGCTAATTTTTGTGTTTTTAGTAGAGACAGGGGTTTCCCCATGTTGGCCAGGCTGGTCTTGAACTCCTGACCTCAGGTGATCCCCCCTGCCTTGGCCTCCCAAAGTGCTGGGATTACAGGCGTAAGCCACTGCACCCAGCCCAAGCTTTTCTTTTCTTTTTTTTTTTTTTTTTGAGAAAGGATCTCACTCTGTCGCCTAGGCCTGAGTACAGTGATGCAATTGTGCCTCACTGCAGCCTCAACCTCCCAGGTTCAGGTAATTCTCCCACTTCAGCCTCCTGAGTAGAGGGACTACAAGTGTGTACCACCACGCTCGGCTGATTTTTGTATTTTTTTGTGGAGATGGGGTTTTGCCATGTTGCCCAGGCTGGTCTCAACTAACCCACACCTCGGCCTCCCAAAGTGCTAGGGCTACAGGTGGGAGCTACCGCACCCGGCCTACAGGTGGCTATTTTAAAGCAAAAAGAATAACGTCATAAAGTGAGGTTTGAATACCTATATATGTAAAAGATGAAACAACAGTACAAAATGAGGGGCCCAGAGGAACAGGTCAATGACTTACACTGTTGCATGGTTCTTGTATTTGTGAGGTGAGGGTGACGTCATATGAACTCTAAGCGATTTGATAAGTTAAGGATGCCAAGTAGGGTTTCTGAGCAAAGACTTTAGCAAACAAATACAGGTGTCCAAAAAAGCAAAAAGAGGAAATAAAATGAGATACTAACTTTTTTTTATTAACCCAAAAGAAGGTAAATAAGGAGTTACAGTGAAACAAAAAACAGAATGGCCAAGTAGAAAACCAATAAAAACATGGCGGACCAGAATGGGAGGCAATGGAAGGGTTCGTGAAGCATGCCAATTGAAGGGCAGGAACTATGAGATGAGATTCAGGGGGAAATAACTGGACCCAACCAAATGTTGTCTACAAGGCAATCGCTTTTAATTTAAAGACAAATACAGGCTAAAATTTTAAAAGCTGAGAAAAAGATACATTGTGCAAACAGTAAATAAATTTGATGCAGTTATATATAAATGATAGGTAAGAGAGATTTCAAGGTAAGAGTATTCCCAGAGATAAAAGGGACATTTCATGATAGAAAGGCCACTCTATCAGGAAGATATAACAATCTTAAATGTGTGTATACCTAATTATCAGAGCTTCTAAATGAATGAAGTAAAAACTGGTATAAAGGGAAATACAGATAATTTTCACAATTATATTTGGGTATCTAATGCCCTCTCAAGAACTGATAGAATAGGCCTCCACCAAATCAGCAAAGATCCAGAGGATTTGAACAAGGCAATAAACCACAGTGACCTAATTAGATATACATAGAACATCATGTCCCCAAACACAATAGTGCACATAGAATATTAACCAAGATAGAACACAATCTGGAATACAGATTACCCCCAAAAATAAAAAAGAATTAATGCTAGTTGATAAGTCATGGATCAAAGAAGCAATCAGAGGGAAATTTTAAAATACTCTGAATAGAATGAAAATGAAAAGCACAACATACCAAAATATGTGAAATGCAGAAAAATTTAAAAAATCAATTGCAATAGAAAAAGCCAAAAACTGGTTCTCAGATTAATATATATGATAAACCTGTCAGAAAAGTATTCAAAACAGACAATAAAAATTATCAGTATCAGAATAAAAAGAAGGAACATCACAAGAGATCCTATAAGTATTTAAAAAATAAGGTAAAGTGGCCAGGTGCGATGGCTCATGCCTGTAATCCCAGCACTTTGGGAGGCCAAGGCCGGCAGATCACAAGGTCAGGAGATCGAAACCATCCTGGCTAACATGGTGAAACTCCATCTCTACTAAAAATACAAAAAATTAGCTTGGCATGGTGGCACATGCCTGCAGTCCCAGCTACTCAGGAGGCTGAAGCAGGAGAATCGCTTGAACCCAGGAGGCAAAGGTTGCAGTGAGCCGAGATCGCACCACTGCACTCCAGCCTGGGCGACAGAGTGAGACTCCATCTCAAAAAAAAAAAAAAAAAAAAAAAAAAAAAAAAAAAAAAGTAAAGTGATGTTTATGAAAATAAACTTAATAATCTAGATAAACTAAGAAACTCCTTGAAAAAAATATAACCTATGATAGGTGACTCAAAAGGAGACACAAAGATCTAAACATTCCCATACTAAATAAACTTGCTGGGCGCGGTAGCTCACGCCTGTAATCCCAGCACTTTGGGAGGCTGAGGCAGACAGATCACCTAAGATCAGGAGTTTGAGACCAGCCTGGCCAACGTGGTGAAACCCCATCTCTACTAAAAACACAAAAATTAGCTGGGCGTGGTGGTGGGCGCCTGTAATCCCAGCTACTTGGGGGGCTGAGGCAGGAGAATCACTTGAACCTGGGAGGGGCAGGTTGCAGTGAGCCGACATTGCACTACTGGACTCCAGCCTGGGTGACAGAGCAAGACTCTGTCTCAAAAAAAAAAAAAAAGAAACTCAAGTCATAATTTAAAATCTCCCCACAAAGAGTATTCCAGGCCTGGATCATGTAACTAGGGAATTTCATGAAACATTTAAGGAAGAGGTAATACTAATCTTACATAAACTCTCCCAGAAAAAAAAAATGAGGAGAAACATTTCCCAAGTCGTTTTATGCAGCCAATGCGATCATAACAAAACCTAACAAAGACATGAAGATGAGAAGATAAAACATCACAGATATTTACTATAGAGCACATACACAAAAGTCCTTAAAAAAGAGGTGCAAAGAGATTCCAGCAATGTACAGGCTAACACATCATGATCAGGCGGTATATATCAGAGCAATGCAAGATCAATCCAACATTCCAGAGCCAATGGAACTCAACCTGTTAAGGGGAGAAATGAAACAACTCGATGGACATTATCTAGCAGAACAGTGGCTGCCTGGCAGGAAATCCTAATTTAAACTTTCTGAAAGATGCTCAGATTTCTGACAGTAAATGACAAGTGAAAAGATAACTTACCTGGATCTGGAGAATGGTTATTCTGGGGAGAAACAGAGAGGGCGGGGGCAGGAGCTATTCCTCTGGAAACTGTGGTTTGGGATACATCCTGCTGACTTTCCCACCGGCCCTAGTAAAGACAAAATTGGCAATTTTGTTTCAAGTTATTCAATTAACCAAACAAAAAAAAATTACAGATACTCAAGAAAAAAAACTGTTATATATTACTAAAGCTCCTTTGAATATAAGCTTGATTACATAAGCACTTTTTTTTTTCTATTTTAAGAGACAGAGTTTCTGTCACCCAGGCTGGAGTGCAGGAGTGCGCCATCATAGGGCATGTAACCTCTAACTCTTAGACTCAAGCAATTCTCCCGCCTCAGCCTCCATAGCAGTGGGAACTGCAGCTACATGCCACCACATGAGGCTAATCTTTTTACTACTTTTGTAGAGACGGGATGTCACTATGTTGCCCATACTCAAACTCCCAGCATCAAGCAATCCTCCTGCCTTGGTCTCCCAAAGTACTGGCATTACAGGTGTGAGCCACCATGCCCGATCAGCACTTTTCTTCTACTTGTCATCCTGCTTATTTTATTAATTTCCCCAACAATAATAATCATACCCCCACACACACATTTGGACAGCCCCTCCATACTGCAGTTTACAGTCTCCCATTAAGCTCTGTCCTAACATGTTTTCTACTCTGCATCCTGTTGCCTCCCACAGAATACAGACGTATTCCTTCTGCAATTCTCCCTTCGGTTCTGCTTTGAGACCACTTCTGCTCTTTTGCCTCAAGATACCCTTTTTCACTCAGTTCTCCACAGAAACCCATGAACAACTCTATAGTCAGAGGGTGTCTCTTCTCTCTACTCCCAGACTGTGTTTCCACTGACTCACATATAGTGCATAACAGTAAATATTACCAAATCTCTCATTTTAAATAGATATTAAAGATAAATTACAGTCAAACCCAAGTCAAATAATTACAAATTCTCAATGATGGAAGTCTCTGAATTATCAAATTTTATTGTATTCTCAACTTATTTGTAAATTCCCATTAAAGACATTTCATCAGTTGATGGATTAAAAGACCATTCCAAAATTCATGGTGAGCCATAAAAATAGTGATACCATCAAAGCACTTTTAACTTCAGCCCTATCTAGGGGAGAAATAAACCCCAAATGTTGCTTGTACTAAAACTGATAAGAGATGAGACGTAAATCTTTTAAATGCTTTAAGTTCCCTTTGATCTCCTGATAGTCACTGACTTCTTTACCACTGGAGTTTAATAATCGTGTGCAATATGAGTTTGAGCTAGTGCTGCACAGATGAATAATCCTAATGATTAACTCAAGGTTTTTTTTTTTTTTTTGAGACTGAGTTTCATTGGCGCAATCTCGGCTCACTGCAAACTCCACCTCCTGGGTTCAAGCAATTCTCCTGCCTTAGCCTCCCGAGTAGTTCGGATTACAGGCATGCGCCACCATGCCCGGCTAATTTTGTATTTTTAGTAGAGATGGGGGCGGGGGGTGTTTCCTCCATGTTGTTCAGACTGGTCTCGAACTCCTGACCTCAGGTGATCCGCAAGCCTCGACCTCCCAAAGTGCTGAGATTACAGGCGTGAGCCAACGCGCCTGGCAAGTTTTCTTTACTAATTGCCTGATCAGCGACATGGGGACAGTGAGTTCTCCACTGCTCTTGAAGATGGATTGTGGAGGAAGGGCCTCTTAGGTTTCAGAAATGTATTGGAAACCCATCTGCTTTTAGCAGTGACCTAAGTACTAATCATAAAAATCAATAAGCCCTAAGTGATCTGGGTCCTGTGCACCTCAGAGAATGCCACTTTTCCCTAGGAACTCTCTCAGCACTTGGTATCCTTTTTAAAAATGGTGTGATGGTCAGGACTGATTAGGAAGCAAGGAGAACAAGGGAGACAGCAACACGTGATCATCGAGAACGTAAGCTCTGAAATACTTCAGCGGAGGAGCGCTGGCATTCCCATGAATCATACGCTGATTTACATACTTGAATGTTAATTTTTGCATTCAAATTTCATGATCTGTCTGGGAAGCTGTGGCCTTGTATACCCCGGGATATCACCATCAGGTGACTGAACACTAAGATCAGCCCTCCATGGAGTTTCTCAGAGGAAGAAAAGCCACCTGCTTTGTGTACAGTGGCGAGCTCACACATGGCTGTTCTGAAGACAACTTACTTAATTTGAGAGTATTGTTTCATATTTTAGATTTTCTTTGTTTGACAGCTGATATGGCTGCGGTCTGTCCCTAAGGAAAACTAAGCCGCTGATCTGGAGTCGGCACCTGGGCTGCTTGACGTAGAATTGGGCGAAAGACAAATCATGGAGGTGCCACCTCTTCCCCAAGGCACACCCAGGCCCCGATGGCTTCAGGGGCAGTTCTTCCCAGCAGGCACTACCCAATCAGAACAGAGCAGTAACTCCATCTCATTTACTCAAATACTGAAAGTGAGAACACTGAAAGATACACAATGCGTAGATCCTGCCAGCCCCGCAGAGCGTGACAAACAGAGACACGGCTCACTCTGCCCTCTACCTGAACAGTCATCTTAACCTTGAGGAACCTCACATGCTCCCCCACAACCCCACCTATCCTGATCCCACTGTCCTGAGACAGGGACCTCAAATCGCGCTGGGATGGAACAGGCTCTGCTTCAGAGGGAGCAACCAATGCAGATGCTAAACTGGGTACCACGCGCTTCCCTCCTCCAGCTGACGCCTACGAATCTCTGCGGAAACGCTCCACTGGAATTACTCACTCGATTTTTCTCCTGCACTACAACCTCCATCCTCTTGACAGAGGTGAAAAGTGTGGTTCAGGGTCCGGCTACACACACTGTTCCCCAGGGACAACGCAATGACTATCTTCCCAATACGTTGTATGTGCTTAGCTGTCCTAGAGTTATCCTCCCTTTACTAAAATGTTGGGGTAGATTAAAAAAGAAAAAAAAAAAAAGAAAGAAAAATGAAGCAACCCAGTTCAATGTACTTCACAGGGAGATGAACTCAGGACCATGGACTAAAAAGGACTTCGCAGGAAACCTCTGGCTCTCTCAATAGCTCAGGTCTAAACGTGAAAGAGTATGATATCCCCGTTTTACTTCTCCTCCAGTAATCTACACCCCTCCACCTGAAATCGAAAAAGATAAATCTCTGATCTGTCTCCAACATCCTGCATGTCTACCACACTTCAGAATCAGCCATGATACAGTTACACAGAGGGAAGCTGGCTTTGTTTTGGATCCTTACCCAGCTTTACTGCCATTAGGGCACATTTGTCCTCACAGGCGGACTCAAAGAGATAAAATCCTAGTCGATACTGAAGTCACTGGTAGCCAGCACCATGCTCAGGGGCAAAGTGGACAAGGTAAGAACGCTGGAGGCTCCGGGGAGGGCCTGACTTGGTCCCCAGGGACCCATGCAGTTTTTCCCACTCCTGCTCCTCTGCCAGATACAGATTCTTTGGGTTTTCTGGGAATGAGTCTGGTTTTGATCAGGAAAGTGACAAAAAGGTAAATAACGAGAAGTGCCAGTGACATTTCGGGTCCAAAGGCAGCTTTCACTGCAGCTGGAAGAGGAGTGACTCATGCTTGGCACCTCCTCCCAGGGCTGCGTGAAACCATCACGGCTTTCAGGAAGGCGATGGAGCCAACACAAAATTCAATTCTGCTAACTGGGTATTTGTTCATGCTATTGACTAATCTTAATTTCCTCAAAAACTCCAATCAAAAGATGACAAACATACAACCTTATTGACTTCTTAAAAATAAAATTTCTCCTAAAATAACTTTGGAAATAAAAATGATTTTGTCGGCCAGGTGCGGTGGCTCACGCCCATAATCCCAGCACTTTGGGAGGCTGAGGCAGGCAGATCACGAGGTCAGGAGATCGAGACTATCCTGGCTAACATGATGAAACCCCGTCTCTACTAAAAATACAAAAAATTAGCCAGGCGTGGTGGCGGGCGCCTGTAGTCCCAACTACTCGGGAGGCTGAGGCAGGAGAACGGCTTGAACCCAGGAGGCGGAGCTTGCAGTGAGCCGAGATAGCGCCACTGCAGTACGGCCTGGCGAAAGAGCGAGACACTGTCTCAAAAAAAAAAAAAAAACAACAAATAAAACAACAACAACAGCAAAAAAAATGATTTTGTCTTGACAGCATTTGTCACATTGCAAAAGACCTCAATGCACAGCTGACTCCAGGGTGGAAAGACCAACGACACGCCGAAATTCATCCTGCCCCTCAACTTCAGCCAGTCTTGGCAGACAGTCATAAAAAGCCTGCTAAGGTTTCATTATACCTAGAGAAAATATCTGTACAATAATGATGAAACACACGATAGCAATAAATAGAAACACTACTTCCATCAGGGATCATATTTTATATTTTTAATTGAAAGACTTATCCCAAGAGTGATTTATTTTAGGCCCTATGGTGAATTTCGCATTTGGAATAGTTAACAAAACTATTTTTTTAAGATTAATTAGTTCATCAATTCAATCTTGGTGGAGTTCAGCAAAAACAATTCCACTTTTCATATGTAGGCGCATCGACAAACAGAGGAATGGAAAGCAGGCTGGCCTCATTCCAAGTATTATTAGGCCAAACTGTGAGTTCATCTTTAGAACCGAACCACTTTCCTCTCCCCTCCCACGTCCTCACTAAGCTACTCGGGGACCCCAAGGAACCAAGAACCAAAAGTAGGAAGGTCCAGAAGCGTTAACACAACTGTGAGACATCACAGTTACTTGCCTAATATGATTTGTCTTGCTAATCCCCAGCCCTGCACGGAAGGCACCTTGCACAGGCACACAATGAGCCCTGCAGCGTTGCACCTGAAATGGTCTCCCCCATCCTCACCCCATGCTGTCTCCGAAGCATGTGGATGAAGTCCTTCCTAAAACACTCCTCCCCTGGACTTCTGAGACTCCCTTGGCCCTGTCTTCATTCCTCCCTGGCGCCGCCACCTCAGTGCACCTCAGTGGCCCTAAGTGTCACCACTGCCTCGGTGCTCCCCAGCCAACCCGGCCCCACACTGTCCCCACTATCCCCTCGGGCTCCCAAACCTGGCTTCAACTCGGACACCTGAGACCCTCAAAAATGAAACTGAATCATTTCCTCCCCAAGCCTGCCCTATAGTTCATCTCTCGGACCTATACACTGCTGTCCAAAACCCGATGTCACCCAAGTCCCCTCACTCCAGCCCGTCACATACTTGGCCTCTGCAGGATTCTAGAGTACCCCTCTCCAACCCATCTGTGTCTCTCCTCATCTCTCTGGCTATTTCTCCCCTAACCGGTCCCTCCACTCTCCAACTCAAAACCATTTTTCCCCACGTTTGCATTGATAACTGCATACATTTGTACCATATAGTTTCCTAATGCAAAATTACACACCACAGCTAGGGATGGGGTGGGGCTCAGCTGGACCATTAAAACAAACTTTTGAATTCACGTGTGGCCCTATTGCTGCTCTGTTTTCAAGTCCTTCCATGATGTCCAACTCCCCTGCCATTCCTTGGGACATGACGTCAAGACGCCAAAAATAAGGCCCCGCCTCTCTGGGTTCTGCCCACAGACTCCCTCTACTTTTTCTTTTTTTTATTTTTTATTTTTTTTGAGACAGAGTCTCGCTGTCACCCAGGCTGGAGTGCAGTGGCGCGATCTCGGCTTGCTGCAGGCTCCGCCCCCCGCGGTTCACGCCATTCTCCTGCCTCAGCCTCCCAAGTAGCTGGGACTACAGGTGCCCGCCACCTCACCCGGCTAATTTTTTGTATTTTTGGTAAAGACGGGGTTTCACTGTGTTAGCCAGGATGGTTTTTTTTTCCTTTTCTTTTTTTTTTTTTTTGGAAGACAGGGTCTCTCTCTGTCACCCAGGCTGGAGTGCAATGGTGCAATCATAGTTCACTGTGGCCTCAAACTCCCGGGCTCAAGTGATCCTCCCCTGCCTCAGCCTCGAATAGCTGGGATTACAGGCATGAGCCATCATGCCTGGCTAATTTTTTAAATTTTTTTTGCAGAGAAAGGGACTCCCTATGTTGCCCAGGCTGGTCTCAAACTGCTGGGCTCAAGCCATCCTCCCACCTGGGCCTCCCAAACTACTGAGATTACAAGCATGAGCCACCGCGCCCGGCCTGTACACTCTGAGCTTGACTCCCACCGCATGTACTGTCAAGAACACAGCAACCTGGTTCATCCCCAAGCCTTCGTTCACACAGATCCTTCTGCTCACAGTGTTCCTTCAGCTCCTTTCCTGCCTGTGTGGACCTCAGTGTCATCCTTCAGGGGGTGGCTTAAGAATGGCCTCTGCCCTGCAGCCTCCTGTGAGTCCTGTGTGAAGCCAGTGGGGGGGGTCCATGCCCTCTGCCATGCCCTGGCTTGGTTCTAATAGCATCTCTGCTCCTTTGTCCTATTTTTCTGGTGTACGTGAGGGACAGTACTTTTCTTTGAAGTAGATTCTATTATTTTCTGTTATTGTGTCCATTTAAAATAAGGAAACTGGGCAGAGTTTGTTTTTTTTTTTTTTTTTTTTTTTTTTTTTTGAGACAGAGTCTCGCTCTGTCGCCCTGGCTGGAGTGCAGTGGCACGATCTTGGCTCACTGCAACCTCCGCCTCCCGGGTTCAAGCAATTCTCCTGCCTCAGCCTTCCGAGTAGCTGGGATTACAGGCGCCTGGCACCACACCCAGCTAATTTTTGTATTTTTAGTAGAGACGGGGTTTCACCATGTTGGGCAGGCTGGTCTTGAACTCCTGACCTCAGGTGATCCACCTGCCTCGACCTCCCAAAGTGCTGGGATTACAGGCCTGGCCAGAGTTTTCTTAACAGAAGAAAAACAGAAGAATTTTGGCCACTTCTTTCAAGGAACTTATAATTGGAGATTTGGGTTAGATACATTTTCCACAAAAGCACAGGAAGTCATGTTTTTCTTATATTTTCCTTAAGATATTTTACTTACATTAAAAAGTCACATACAATCAATTTTCAAAAACTCTGCTCTCTTCAGGTAATCACAACTGATGCTAAGCTACAGCTAATCAAACCTATCACTGGCAGAGTACAAACAAGCATTAAACTTCAGCACACTTACAGAAACCCGTGTCCATGCAGGGCTCCAGTGAACGGATAAGCTGGACAGCAATTTGTATGTCTATAAACATATACATGTATCATAGTGTAGGCAAACTACTAATAATCTAGATCTTAAAAAAGAGTCTACAGCCAGCAGCAGTGGCTTATGTCTGTAATCCCAGCACTTTGGGAGGCCAAGGCGGACAGATCACTTGAGGTCAGGAGTTCGAGACCAGGCTGGCCAACATGGTGAAACCCCGTCTCTACTAAAAATACAAAAGTTAGCAGGGCGTGGTGGCGAGTGCCTGCAATCCCTGCTACTGGGGAGGCTGAGGCAGGACAATCACTTGAACCTGGGAGGCAGAAGTTGCAGTGAGCTGAGATGCTGCCACTGCACTCCAGCCTGGGCAACAAGAGCGAAACTCTGTCTCAAAAAAAAAAAAAAAAAAGTCTAATTAATGCATCAACTTAATCTTCATTGTTCTTAAGTTTTTATAAGGAAAATGTCAAACATACACAAAAGCACGGTGTAGAATAATTAACAATTGGAATAGCACAATGAACCCCACTCAGCTTTAAGAATTATCATGAAGCAGCCAATCTTTTGTCTCTGTCACGCTACCTCGTAGATTTGAAAACGACTCCCTCACATCAGACCATCTCATAAGACCACAGCCACTACTGACCTCCTCAAGGGCTGCAAATCAACATGGGGCATGCTGCACACAGATGGCAGTACCAACATCTAACCAGACCCCTCAAAAGTGACAGGCACAAACTATGATGTGTGGTGCCCAAGTAAGACAGTTTCAAGGAGTGATAACCTTTTTGAAAAAGAATGAGTTCTCCATGCTTAAAACTCTGCTAAACAGGGAAGGCTCTATTACACATAAATAAATTCCAGCGAATAAAATTTCCGTTCCCTTGTTTTTTCTTTCTTCTCACAAATAATGTTAACTTTTAGATGTAATTTTCTTATTCCTCATACATTTTTCAATCATTATACATCAGTACTTCTCTACAAAAATCTGATTTGGGCCAGGTGCAGTGGCTCACGCCTGTAATCCCAGCACTTTGGGAGGCTGAGGCAGGTGGATTACCTGCGGTCTGGAGTTTGAGACCAGCCTGGCCAACACGGTGAAACCCCGTCTCTAGTAAAAACATAAAAATTAGCTGGGTGTGGTGGCATGTGCCTGTAATCCCAGCTATTCGGGAGGCTGAGGCAGGAGAATCGCTTGAACCTGGGAGGCGGAGGTTGTAGTAAGCCGAGATCGCGTCATTGCACTCCAGCCTGGGTGACAAGAGCGAAACACCGTCACACACACACACACACACACAATCTAATTTGAAGTTTCTTTTTTTTTTTTTTTGAGACGGAGTCTCGCTGTTGCCCAGGCTGGAGTGCAGTGGTGCGATTTTGGCTCACTGCAGGCTCCGCCCCCTGGGGTTCACACCATTCTCCTGCCTTAGCCTCCCGAGTAGCTGGGACTACAGGTGCCCGCCACCTCGCCTGGCTAGTTTTTTGTATTTTTAGTAGAGACGGGGTTTCACCATGTTAGCCAGGATGGTCTCGATCTCCTGACCTTGTGATCCGCCCTCCTTGGCCTCCCAAAGTGCTGGGATTACATACGTGAGCCACTGGGCTCAGCCTGAAGTTTCTTTTCTGACAGAAATAGGAAGGAAATTTAGACAGAAGTACAAGCTTTAGCAGAAAAATTGTTTTTCAACCCCAGTAGTCAGTCTAATAAACCTTATTTTAATTGGCAAATTAAAAGAAATGAACTCTAAAACACTTTCCAGTAAGTTTCACATAATACAGATGAGTAGAGGAAATTCTGGCTTGCAAAAATAACCTGAGATTTGAGAAGATGAAAGCTGAATGGGAAATGGGACTTAAAACACTGATAGAAATAGTTAAAACACCTACCTTGTTGCTGCCTAGACTGTATGATGGAATGAGATCTTGTCGGCTTCCAGACAACTGAAGAAGAAAGAAAGGGGGGTTAGTTATTTATGCATCAGAGCATAAACGTGGTCTAGGCAACGCCAGTCTTTGCCAACCCAGTCAACCGAACGTCAAAGTTGGGTGGCAGCAGAGAGGTTGTCATGACGAAGGCTGCACACTAGTGGTCTTTGGGACATTACAAACATTGAATTGGTTATGAACAATTTTCAGATGAGAGATTTCTATAAGATCTGGATATTCAGTTCACACTGAGGTCACAACCGGCTGGACCTGAACAAGAGATGTCGCGTTGGGTGAGCCCTTCTGTGTGAAAGATACCAGGTTACTTGTTATCTAACCATGGCCTGAGCTTATGATTCCTTTCTCTTGGTATCTGTAGCAACTGTAAATAAACTCACAAACTATTTAAACTATCAGATCCCAAACACTGAATCTCTGCATATGTCAGTGTATTTTAATATATCATTTTCTGAATAAATGAGACGTTATCCGCCTTGAGTTAAAGTGATCTTCCTAAATGTCTGAGATGGTTGGTGGCATCCAGCGTGAAACTCCTCCTATCGCTCTCTCTTCTCTCTCAGACACTAAGGCCAAGGTCAGCTGCCCTTTCTCACAATGCTTGTGCTGTAACTTCTCTTGGTGTGAAGTTAGGAGGAAAGTATCATTTTTCATATCCACATCTTCATCAAAAATGAGGAAAAGAGTATTCAAGGGGCCAAGAGCCTATTTCTTTGTGAAGGATTATTCCCATGTTCAATATGCACATAAATTATATATAGGTTTTTAAAAACAACAATAAACTGAAGCCATTGTTATGAAACAACCCCATGTATCTGACGCATGGACACCACCCTGGCTGTCTTGTGAACAAATGGTTTGTGAACCTGGTCCAGACTCCTCCTCAACTTAAAAATAATCTAAGCCCAGAAAATGGCATTGGCTTGCCATAGGCCCCTGGCTAGTTTGGGTTTAGTTCCACAAACATTCACTGAACACCTCAGTCTATGCTAGGCAGTGGTGATCGGAAGATAAGAAACACCTGAAAGGTACTTAACTGCTACTTCCCCTATAATATTAGTAGGAACAGGGGCAGAGGTGCACAGACCCAGTTGGGTGGAGACCAGGGGCCCTGACATCGGTCCTGGCAAAGGAAGGGTTTCGGAGATGGGGTTTGACGGGTGGAGAAGAGTTACCCAAGAAAAGAGGAGAGGAGAGAAGTCCCAGGCACAGCACAGAGCTTGGTTCCACACACTCACTCTGTTCACATTTGGAGAACTGATACTCCTCCTGCTCAACTTTCCTTTTCCTGTTAACTGTTCCTTCACCGCAACTTCCTGTGAATCAGAAAACATACAGAGGAAAAAGACATGTAAGAGACACACTGCAAAAGCAACACCATGTACAGCAGACTTGCAACCCCCATCTATACAGACATTCCTAGCTATTTAAACAATGCTGTTACGTGATTATTACGTACTGCATGCCTGTATCAAAACAGCACATGAGCTCCATAAATACATACATCTACTATGTACCCATAAACAGATTTTTAAAATTAAATAAAGGCTGTTACTTTGTAAGACAGAATGACCCAATTACAATCACTCTGGATTATTCAAAGTTCATTAGAGTGAACTCTTCAAATGTTAGGTGCAACAACACTGTGAATTACAGAGTCAAACACAGACTCAGCCTGCATCAGGGCCTCTGCTGCCCGCCCTATCCATGCGGTTGGCTAACCTGGCGCAGACGATCTAAAGTCAGGAGGTTTTCTACAGCCAGCACGCTCCTGAGGTACTTTTCAATATAAGCCTCCGAGTCAGCAGAAGCTGGGTTTTCAACATTGGCTGCCATTCTTGCTAATGCTTCCCGTTCCTCCACTCCCTGGGCATCCTGAGCAGTGGAAAGTTATACATTATAAAAGCTTCTTGATGTACACACACACACGTACACGCGTGCACACACAGACACACAGAATGTATTCCAAAATTCCATTTTAAAGTCAGCTTTGGAACGCCAGAGCATTTTTCCAAGGAAATAATGAAAAGGTGATTAGGTGACTAGGTCCACTTGAAAGGCTGGTTAATTTAAACACAGCACAGCTGAAACACAGCGCATTCTCAACAAAACTGTTCTCTACTACATTCCCACTACAAAAAACCCATGACTGGTTAGAAAGGATTTTGTCGACTAGCCAGAAATGTAACCACCGTAAAAACAATTCAGGAACATTACCCCCGCCCTGGAACTCCTGAGGGACAGAGAAAGGGAAGAGGGGCTGGGGTGACTGCTACACAGCGTAGGAATCAAACTGCCTCCCAGGGAGGAGGCCCGGAAGGGAGAAGATAGTGGACATAGGGTTTCAGCGCCTGCCACCAAGCAGCCCAGGGTAGCTGACATATTCAGAACATGGCAGCTTCTAGAATTGGTTCAATCTTCTGCTCGAGTGGCAGTGGCCAAAGGCCTGGAGCCGACCAAGGAGAGGTTATCTAGGTAAGTTCTCCTACACTGAGCTTTCTGGTGTAGCCCATCCCCAATCCTGGGATGTGAGCTGGCTGTGCATACAAATGGGAGGTGCACAGTCAGAAAGAGGCTTTATTAATGTATTTAGTTATTTCAAGCAAAGTGGGCTCTTAACAAATTACTGTTCTCAGGAAAAATCAGATACTTTATTCACTTGTAAATTTCTTATAATAATGCCAAAACTACAAAATGTATAACCATATGCCACTGCATCTTAAATGCCATCAACTGTAAGACAAAATATTTTAAACAAGATTGAGGGGAAAACAAACTCTGTTAATTTTAAGATACCATCAATTATAAGACACATTCTACTTCAAAGATACTTTTAAAAATTTAAATGAGTCTTAGAACAGATAAAATGTGGGAGGATTTGTAAGACGGCTTAAGTTCACAAAAACTTTTGTCTCGTACAGTAATTCATCTGAGCCTTGTAATAACCATGAAAAGAAGGAATCATCCTCATTTCCTAGATGACAAGAGGAAGACCACACAATTAGCAAGAGTCAAAACTAGAACTTAGGTCTCCCGTCTCCTGCTAGGGTATTCTTTTCACCCCAACACAGAATACTTTCAGGGTCTGGAGGGAACAGATATTATCCTAATTTTACAAGGAGAAAGAAATTGTCTCTGGCCTGGGCCACTTCTTTTGGCCATGATGCCCTAATGGCTTCTGTGATACAGAACCCAAGCAACTTTTGGGGCTTTTTCATGATGAAACTTGCCTATTAAGGGATCTTTTTATTTTGTTTTTAGGTCTAGTCTTTACACAATCAGCTTTATGTTTCATTTTGCCTTTATCATCAGGATTTAATAATGTGGAAACAATGTTTGCCAGCTTGGATGTTTAGCCAACTAACAGCAAATTCACATGAGGTTATGTTTATCTTCAAGCTGATCCCCCCATATTTCTTTCCTTTTAAAACCCTATCACCTGGAGAATAAAAGCACTTTTTTAAAAAGGCATAAGAAACTAAGTGGGAGAGAAGGAAAAGGGAGGGGAAATGGAGAGAGAAAAGGAAGAAATGAAAGCAGTTTCCTATAGCCATCACCGTTTCTCAACTGCATTCAAGCGATTTACAGAGACAAGATCTGAAACAACTGGAAAATATAGAAAATGTTTAGATACACAGAGTAAACAGTAAGTCTCTAGCTAGACATAGATGTATACTTGTTTTAAATCTTACAAACAAGAGTGAATGAAGCACACAGAGCAATCTATTACAGGCCCAAGACCGTGCAACGACTAACTCTGCAAACAGGCTTAATTTTTAAATGTTCTGCAAACTCCAAATTAAATAATTAGATGGTTAATATTTACTATGCAAGTCTAACACTTCAAAGATCCAGGAAAGAACTAGTTACTATCCAACATGACTTGAGAGGCAAAAGCATTTTGGAACACAAGATATCTAAAAGAAAGCCTAAGTACCATGTAATATTTTTCTTTTCCAAAAGCTCATCTCCGGCCAGGCATAGTGGCTCACGCCTGTAATCCCAGCACGGGCGGATCACGAGGTTAGGAGACTGAGAGCATCCTGGCCAACGTGGTGAAATCCCGTCTCTACTTAAAATACAAAAATTAGCTGGGCATGGTGGCATGTGCCTGTAATCCCAGCTACTAGGGAGGCTGAGGCAGGAGAATCACTTGAACCCGGGAGTCGGAGGTTGCAGTGAGCCAAGATCACACCACTGCACTCCAACCTGGTGACACAGCGAGACTCAGTCTCAAAAAAAAAAAAAAAAAAAGCTGATTTCTGTATTAAAATATACACTGTTCACCTATTGTTCAAATACTCAACAGTGTCAATGGGCAAATCCTAAGCCCTGAAATAATGGGAACTGGTGCTGGTGTTGATGGCATGGTATGAGGGGCGTATTCTGATGTCTCACACCCCGACTTCTCCAACCCCGAGGAAGTGAAATCTCCACCCCCTTGCCCACATCCCCTCTTTGAGGGTGAGGGTGGGAGAAGGAATTTTCTCTTTTCACAGAGTCCTTCCCTTAGGACCCTCACTTCTCATGGCCCTGCAAGGGATGCCCCATTTCCCAGCTGTGCTGGCACCTGGGTGAATGAATACATGTCTAATTCATGAATCACCTATCAGGAAGTACAGATAAGCCACATCTTCCATCAAGCTTGTACCAGGGATAAATTTAAGCTCTGCTTCTCTGAATCCTCTGAATATCTCAATTAGTTCAGAAAGAGAAATAATAATAGTACTAATAAAATAATCATAGTAACAACGATAGTAGCAATAACATATTCTCTAGCACACGCACAACAATTGGTACACATTGTCTCATTTGATCCTTAAAAACACTTTGTGCAAAGATATTACTAACCCTATTTGACAAGAAAAAAAAATATGGGCTCAGAGTAATTTACGCAAGTTCACTCTGCTAATAAGTGACAGAAACAAGATTTCTGTTTGACTTCAGGATCCAACTGGAATCTCTATGCTACGCTGCCTCCCTTCCTGGGTACAATATGTTTCTCTTCTGTCATCTTCTGTGTAAGAAGGTGTTGATTTGCTTTTCAAAAGAAAGTTCTTCAACAAAATACTAAAACTAGAACTTTTAAAGCCACAAGTACATTTTACTATGAATTGATATTAGAAAATTCCTCTAAAAATCTATAGCTTCCCTAAACATACACTTTCACTTCATATGTATGTCATGGGTAGGTCACTTTTCAGGGAGTTGGCTCTTTTTAAGTGTTTATTTTTAGTAAATTTAAATTGTATATCCTTCACCTCTGGAATATTGGAGACAATTTCAAAAGTCACTCCACAGCCAGGAATAGAACTTCGATGAGACATCTTTTTTAGGAGACTCTGTGCAAAACCCTAGAGAAAAACAAAATAGAAGATATGGTTTCCCACCTGAAAAACTGAGTTTACATTAACAAAAGACAGCATGGAAAATACTGGTTCATTCTAACCAAAAGAAAACAGAGCAGGTTTCCAACATAAGCAAGTGAAATCACCAAGTACGGTTTCTTCATCGTTGTCCTATGGTACGAAACCAACTTATGAGATGCCCACCATGTATGACAGGTCTTACACCCAACATAGGAAAAGTATACACCACCAAGTCTGTAAACTGGCAGTAGGCATCTGGATGAACGGTGCTTCAATGCTACAGAAATAAAAGCTTGTTGACTTCCACACAATAAAATGACCTTCTAACTAAGATGGAAGCAACAACTGGTGATGCTTACGCTTTTTTTCTCCCTAGCACGATGGACATCTGGTACCATGAATATTGACAAGTCCAGGCATTAAATTCTTGACCAAAGCAAGATCGTTATGAGGAATGATTTAAGAGTGCACGGTCATTGTTTATGCTGACTGCGCTCTTTGCACAGTTAGGAATTGAACTGTTGAATTAATGCAGAGATGACTCATTTCAAGATGCTGTTAAGACTGAACACCCTGCAGAGGTTGAAGAGAGCAGGGATGAGAGCAGAATACCATCAGGGAACAAAGGTAAAGGGGAGAGCACATGAAATGGGCACCGAGCTTTCTCCCCATGCAAAAGGAATGGCAGAAACATGTGAAGCCCCCAAGAAAAGAGCAAAGCCAAGCTATTTGGTCTTAGACATACATCATTTCACAAACCTACCTAATGATAATTTATTTCATATTCAATGATCTTTACATTTTTAAAAGAATATAGCATCTCAGAATGCAGAGAGACCATTTATGTCATTACTTCTCTCCCTTAACTTTAGCCTTGCAGTGCTGAGCCAAGGCTAATTACACAAGTCAAGGTATAGAGATCACTGTCCTTAGGGGTGGTGAAGGGAGATGTAGATGCCACTATTATCGTACCTTTTGGTTTTCCATTTGTATGGAATTAGTGAAGCTGACGTGTGTGTATTAGGGTCATGTGGAAGGTCCTATTCTTGTTATAAAGAAGAGAGCCTTCCACATGACCATTCTTAGGAATGAAATATCTGAAATTGAGAGAGAAAATGGCATGCCTTAAAAATACTTCCACATCATTTCAACCAGGAAAAAGAAAAATATGGCAACCTATTGTCCCTACAATAGAAACAAAAGCCAAGCGACATGCGGCGACTGTACAATGTACCTTTTCTGTCAAGGACCCTGTAGGGCCGGTGGTTGTGCCAGGTCAGTCCCAGGGCCTGGCAACCAGGATGTCTAATTCCGAAATGGAAAATCGCTCTTCAAAATGCTCCTCATGAGCAGTGTGTCTTTTTCAAACCCTCACAGACTCATGAGAAAAGGAAGACAGAGAGAGTGAATGGGAGCATACCATATACATCTATAGCTAACCCCGTGACCTGGATTTTATTGATGTTGGATTGCCAAGCAAAAGAGCTGCAATTTTAACGGCATTACCGCCAGTCTTCATTTCAAAGATTGATATCAGTGTGACATTTAGAACTAAAGATTAATTTTTGGGGTGGAGATTACATCTAGGAGTCTGTCAACCATGACTGTGCTCTTTTAAATGAAAAGATTTTCATCTGTACTGGTTTTAGTCAGTGTATTGAGAATGCCTCAAAAAAGGGAGATAAGACAGTTAAAAGGATCCCCAGACGCAATCTCCCAAATCTTTATATTTGCAAAACCAGTAACAAAAAGAATTTTTTTTTTTTTTTTTTTGAGACAGAGTTTCACTCTTGTTGCCCAGGCTGGAGTGCAATGGTGCAATCTTGGCTCACCGCAACCTCCGCCTCCCGGGTTTAAGCAATTCTCTTGCCTCAGCCTCCTGAGTAGCTGAGATTGCAGGCACCCACCACCACACCCAGCTAATTTTGTAGTTTTAGTAGAGACAGGGTTTCTCCATGTTGGTCAGGCTGGTCTCAAACTCCCGACCTCAGGTGAGCCACCTGCCTCGGCCTCCCAAAGTGTTGGGATTACAGGCATGAGCCACCACACCTGGCCTTAAATTCTTACCTAGAAGTTTTGTACTAAACCCCTTCATATGGCACATGGACCTTCATAATCCAGCCGCAACTATGTGAGAGCCATGCTCCTTGGCACGGGCAGGACCCCCAGTACATGGAGCTCCTCGCGGTCCCCGATCCTGCCCCGTCCTGCCCTGCCCTCCCTACTCTCTCTGCATGTGTATTTCCTCCTGTCCACGGAACTGCATCTCCTCCTGCTATGCCTGGCCAATGCCCCTCCTCTCTAAGTCCCAGTTCAAACGCTGCCCTCCTCTCTGAAGCGCCCCCACCACCCCGACTCCCTGGGGCTGAATTCTTCCTTCTCTTACCTGCATTCTCACCACAAGTGATGAGGACCTGCACCACGTGCTCAGCTCAGGCCGAGAGCAGTTGCCTGTTACGTATCTACCTACACAAATCAACTTGGCTCTTTAAGGACACAGACTTCTTTTTTGTTTGTTTTTTGAGATGCATCGCCCAGACTGGACACAAACTCCTAGGCTCAAGTAATCCTGCTGCCTCAGCCTCCTGAGTTACTGGGAGAGCAGGCGTGCGCCACTGCACTGGGCTCATTTCTTATTCACCTTTTTATCCCAAAGCCAAATATACAAATCAAAGACTGCAAGAGGTAAAAGGTCTGGAACGCACCCTGGCAGCATGGCGAGACCCCGTCTCCATAAGGAATACAAAAAATTAGCCGGATGTGGTGGCACACGTCTGTGGTCCCAGCTACCAGGGAGGCTGAGGTGGAAGGATCACCTGAGCCCAGGAGACGATGGCTGCAGTGAGCTATGATCGCATCACTGTACTCCAGCCTGAGCAACAGAGCAAGACTCTATCTTAAAAAAAAAAGTCTGGAAAGAGCAGAGTAAGAGGGAAACTCCTCATTTGACAGGGCCCAGATGAAAAGGCAACAACCAAACCACAGACCTTGCCCTTGACAGGGTTGTGTGGTACCCAAAAGAATAACCATGATTTGTGAATCTGCCCTAAGAAAGATTCAGTGTAAGAATACTGTCCAGGAGCAAGTGACACATCTGAGGCTTGAAGCAAGCATGGGTACAGGACAGCAGCAGTCACCTGGAAAAGAAAAGCTCAGTGCTTCCGGGAGCCTGTTTGGACAGAAGGTTAACAGCAAGCACTGCACGGCCCTACCCTCAGGTCGCAACTGTGGTTAGAGTCGTTTCTTCCACTGAAGACTAACCTGGCGGCCGTGAACATTGACACAGATTCTCTTGCGTAACACCAGTTGCATGTCAGCAGGGTGGCTGAGCTGGACCGTCACGCGCACGATCAGGAACAACCGCTCGTCCGCGGGCGTGCCCCTGCTGAGCTGAGGGCAGCCATGCACCGCGGAGTCCCAGGAGGCTTCTGCTTTCACCTGCAGAGAAGACAGAGAGGAAACAGGTTTCTCTCTTCTCCAGAAACATGAAAACTCTTTCAAGGAAACCACCTTGGCTCAGGCTGAAGGGCACATGCCAGTCACCAGCAAAGTTCTACTATGACAGCTGCCCTGAAAAGACAATGGAGTGTGACAGTGTGGCCACAATCACCTTAGCCTGAAAAGTATAGAGCATGATGATCCTGGCTGGCTTACTTTTAAAATTTGTATTAAAAAATGCTCAAATGTCAAGAAAAGTTGCAAAAATTCAGTCGAGTGATTTGTACCCCTTTCATCACGACGCACCAACTGCTACCATTTGGCCACTTTTGCTTCTCTTTCTCACAACTCACACACACACATTATTACTTTTGCTAAACCACTTTCAAGTAAGTTGAAAGTAATATCTAGGAAATTTAACAGGAATACACTATTATTTAATATAAAATCCATATTCAAATTTTTCAATTTCCCCATCCCGGAACCACACACTGCCTTTAGTTGTCACGTTTCTCTAGTCTACTCTAATCTGCAATGGCTCCTTGGCCCTTCCTTGTCACGCTTGACCCTGCTGAACTGGAAGGGTGCCGGCCCACTATTCTACAGAATGCATAGCCGCTGTGTGTGTCGGACTGACTCCTCAGTGTTAAGACTCAAGTTTCGCTTCTTAGGGACACTATTAAGTAATAATGCGTCCTCAAATATCACATATCAGCTTTCCTTCCTGAATATATTTCATAATTTTTCAAACATACTCAAAATTAGAAAATAAACTCCCGTGAGATACCCATCACTCAGATTCAACCATGAAAATCAAGATGTCACCACACTGCTTTCACCTATTCTTTTCCTTTTTAATAAATCCTGGCCAGGCGCGGTGGCTCATGTCTGTCATCCCAGCACTTTGGGAAGCCAAGGCAAGTAGATCACTTGAGGTCAGGAGTTTGAGACCAGCCTGACCAACATGGTGAAACCCCATCTCTACTAAAAATACAAAAATTAGCCAGGTGTGAAGGCATGTGCCTGTACTCACAGCTACTTGGGAGATTGAGGCAAGAGGATCACTTGAACCTAGGAGGCAGAGATTGCAGTGAGCTGAGATCGCACCATTGCACTCCAGCCTGGGCAACAGAGCAAGACTCCATCTCAATAAAAAAAAAATTAAAAAGTCCTTACAAAATGATTTCAAAGCAAATCCCAGCCAGGTGCAGTGGCTCACCCCCGTAATCCCAGCACTTTGGGAGGCCAAGGCAGGCGATCACTTCCGGTCAGGAGTTGAAGACCAGCTTGGCCAACATGGTGAAACCCCATCTCTACTAAAAAAAAAAAAAAAAAAAAAAAAAAAAAATTAGCCAGGCATGGTGGCGCACACTTATAATCCCAGCTGCTCGGGAGGCTGAGGCAGGAGAATCACTTGAACCCGGGAGGCAGAGGCTGCAGTGAGCCAAGATCCTGCCACTGTACTCCAGCCTGGGTGACAGAGCAAGACTCCATCTAAAAACAAAAACAAAACAAAAAAATCCCAAAGTAAATCCCAAACCTGGTGCCATTTTACCTCCACGCACTTCCGCAGCCCCTGCTTCCATCTCTCACTGGTTGAGGAACAGAGAGAGCCTCAAGCTCCCGACCGCTGCTGATCTGAACTGCTCACACAAGCTCAGTACAAGTTACCAGGAAAGGAAGGAAAAGGTGAATGGATGTAATATGATGTTCAAGCTCCATTCTTCTGGAAGTCATGATGAAAGGTTTTGCTTTATGTATTTTGAGAAATGTAAAGTACTGGCATGATTGCCTTATTGTTTCAAAAAGCTCGAGGAGAGGTTAAGGAAACCACTTTTCATCTGATCGCCCCAAGTTACGCTTTCCTTACCTCCCCATCATGCTGCTTCACAATCTGCAATTCAAAGAACTCCTCTTCTTCTTCCCCAGTCAAGGTCGCATCCCATCCACCAGCTTCTGGGTCATCAAGATTATCCTGAGAGCTGAAATCATCAGCTAAAAGCAAAGAAGTTCCATTAAATACTGAGATCATTTTCAAGGATAACCCCTACCAGCTAAATTTCAATGTGATTATTACAATTCTTCTGCTTCAAATTTCATTTGCTTTTTGCTCTGAAATCTTACATGACACTGAAGATGACCACTTAAAAGTTCACAGATCTTCAAGATAAGAAAGTGCCTCAAAAAATGATCTCATCCAATCTGCTACACTTATGCCTTATTTTATAGGGAAGGCAAATGAAACCAAGATACCTAAGAGGTTACCCAAGGTCATCTCATCAATGTCAGTGACCGGGTTATAACACAAATTCCATACCATTTAGTGCACTGAAGGGTCAGAAACGAGCAAGGGTGATTCCAGGCACCTGACAGCAACATTCACCAGAAGGTTCCACTGGCTGCATGGGCTGGAAATGGAAGGACTGCACCATGGTTCCCTGGTTCCTCAGGCCCGAGCCTGGCCCTCCCCACTCCCCTTCACCTGGAGCTCGTGGGCAGACATCCAAAGTTCCTTTTCTAGGAGGTGGGCATGGGGGGACCGAGAACATGTACCATGCTGACCAAAGTCCTGATGATCCCCTCAAATGCCCAGACTAACACGTCTTCCTTAAGCTTATTGTCTTTCACTTTCTTATGCATATCCCTGTCTGCACCCAAATACAAGCACCTCACCTACGTAGGAAGCCTAACAGAAGAACAGGCCAGAATCACCCTCAGGCGCCAAGTTCAGAACACCACAGCAGGATAAGGACTTGTGGCAAACATTTAAAAACAAACACCTTCCACCCCATCAAGCAAACAGACAGTGGCTGTATTATTCGGTATTATTCTCTAACTCTATGCATAGAAAAACCTTCCATTTAAATAAGCTAAGTGGCAGGAGATCCTAAATGCCTCAGAGATTGCATCTCGCTGTCAGCTAGGTGGAAGAAAACCACGGAGGACATCCACACTCATCTATTAAGGAGAGTTAATGTTAATACATAGTTCTGCAGATGTGTTAGGAATTTAACTGCTGACTTCTAACTTATTTTTAGATCCTTAATCTACTCTTCCATTTTCTATTTTCCCTCCTACAGGCAGAACTCCTAGCGGCAGAGTATATGTAAAACGTATCCAGGCCCAAAATATTTTACATGGTGGTGAGTGGGAAACAGAAAAATGACAGTTTTTTTTTTTAAACAGGTAATACAGGGATGAATGGCACAAGAACTCATAGAAAAAGTGAGATATTTATTAGATAATGCTAAGAAAACACCACAAGAAGGAAACATGCTTCATAAGTATCGCTAGTTATTTGTCCTTTCCAGAGAGAAGTCTTTCCCCAAGAATTAAAGAAGAAGCCGGGTGCAGTGGCTCAAGCCTGTAATCCCAGCACTTTGGAAGGCCGAAGGAGGTGGATCACGAGGTCAGGAGATCAAGACCATCCTGGCTAACATGGTGAAACCCCGTCTCTACTAAAAATACAAAAAATTAGCCGGGCGTGGTGGCACAAGCCTGTAGTCCCAGCTACTCAGGAAGCTGAGGCAGGAGAACCGCTTGAACCGGGGAGGTGGAGGTTGCAGTGAGCCGAGATCACACCACTGCACTCCAGCCTGGGTGACAGATCAAGACTCTGTCTCAAAAAATAAATAAATAAATAAATTAGAAAATATTTTTAGTGCAGAAAAACACTGCTACCATCCTAACACCGGGAGAGCAGAGCATCCACATGGCACCGTGAGCTGCAGGGATGAGAGGTGAGGAGTATGGTGAAGCACGCCTATTACTGTCATAAACATGAGACTGACACACAAATCAGTCCGTCTGCAACCAGGAGACATGGACACACGTCAAACTGGCTCTAGCCTTAGGGGGACAGAATTGCCTCACGATGCACTTGGTTGGAATCTACATGTTATGTAGGCACTAAATTTTCAGAGGTAAGCCTTCAGAAAACACCTCCTAACTTACCATTTAAGTCCAGGAATATAACAGGAATGTGTGTCTCCATCCCAGGTACTGGGGTCCTAAAACGGGAAGAACAAATGGCATCTGCCTCAGGTTACTTTCTCAGTGGCATGCACGTAGGAACACAGCCTTAATGGCATTCAGGGCTGTTACAGGGCAAAGCAGTAATAACCCTGGCCCTGATTTTACTCTAATCCAGAATCAGAGAGGCCACAAAGCCTCCACTGTAGCTGCTGCTTCATACCCTGACATTTGAACTTAGCCTTATAAGACACTACCTGTTTGTAGTGAAGTTCTCTTGTTTAAACCTACTTTCTTATAAAATGATATACTTAAGGGCTTCCTCTGGCTAAATTTACTATTTTTAATTTCTATAACGTAGCACAGAACATTTGCTGACAGTACAGTTTAAGCCAGCACCAAAACCAAAATCGCGTGGAGATGCAATTTTCTTATGACCGAACAGTCTTCTAAGGGAATGACCCAAGTAATTAACATATTAACTATTTTCTTAATGCTAAGTGCAGTGGTATTAAATATTGATTTAAGTTCTCAGAAATCTTAATGACTTTGGCCAATAACAACATTATTTAATAAAACAGTTTTAGGCCATAGTTATTCAACTCATGAAAATAATTTAACAGTTCCTTTAATTTAAACAACATTTCCCCCCATGCTATTGACTCTTCCATTAACCGTAGCACACGCAAAATTCAAGCTAAAAGCAAGTGGCTTGGTGAGCGTTCAGACCTCACAAGACGCACCACAGGGTTCATACCATTCTGCTGGGGCCCCTGGAATACCACTGCCAGCAGAGGGGACCATCACCGCGTTCCTCTCCTCAGTTAGGGTCAACCGCATCTCCAGAAGCTGCGCTTCACGGTCAGCATCATCCTCTGTTTTATCTAGAACATCGAGAATGAGGATTCAATGACAAAACTTCACTTGCTATTTATCTTTTTGTCCTGAGTAAAGACTGGATTTGCCTATATTTCAATTATTAGCTCACAAGTGCTCCCCAGTGATAAAAACTAACCCACAGCTAGAGAGGTCAGATGGGCTCCTGCAGAGAGGCCATCTTCAGTTCCTGGGAGGCCTACAGAGGGACCGCACAGGAGTGACTGGTCCAGAGTCAGAGGACTCGAGCCCTTTGGATAAGAAAAGTTACCACCTTCCTTTATGTTATCTTTGACAAACCATGTATGCTTTGTGCACTGTATTTGCTCTTTCTTTGTAGGGGGTGGGAGGAAGCCCTCCACCAAGATACGACAGCTGGATAAAGGATATGACATAAACAAAGAGTAACACTCATCTGCTCCTGCCATCCCCATTACTGATGTGTTCATCTGGTTCTTAACTGATGTGGCTACAAAGGGAGAATAATTAATTATGCATTGATTTGCAGGGGAGAAAAATATTCTATTTGTTTTTCCTACCACGTTTACTGACAAGCTTTTGCAATTGTTGATCCAAGTACTCCTGACGTTTTGTTAATGCATTTAGCCATTTTCTACGAAGTCTCTCTAAATCTCGATCCTGGAAGCAAGCAAGGAAAATCATATTCAATGTAATGTCAAGATAATCTATCTGAAACTGATGCTCTATCTTACCTTACTCTACTATGCCTTGGAAAGGTAAGGTAGTATACAATAATTTCTTTATTGCTACCACCAGTTGACTGCGCCCATCATTCAAAACAGCTATTTTCAGAATTTAAAGCATTATTTTCTAGAACAGAAAGGGCATTCTCAGGTATCCAGAACCAGTTTTATTTCTAATGGCTTGGGGGTAGAGCTTTAAGCACCTGCAACAAAAATCTTCTAAAAGGTCTCTTTGCTGGATAAAACCGATAAACAGGACTCAATAATCTTCCAATATGGCTGGGCGTGGTGGCTCACACTTGTAATCCCAGCACTTTGGGAGGCTGAGGCAGGTGAATCACTTGAGGACGGGAGTTTGAGGCCAGCCTGGCTAACACAGCGAAACCCTGTCTCTACTCAAAATATAAAAAATTGGCCAGGCGCAGTGGCTCACACCTGTAATGCCAGCACTTTGGGAGGTCAAGGCAGGCAGACAACCTGAGGTCAGGAGTTCGAGACCAGCCTCCCCAACATGGTGAAACCCCATCCCTACTAAAAATACAAAAATTAGCCAGGCGTGGTGGCGGGTACCTGTAATCCCAGCTACTTGGGAGCTGAGGCAGGAGAATCGCTTGAACCCGGGAGGCAGAGGTTGCAATGAGCCGAGACTGTGCCATGGCACTCCAGCCTGGGCAACAAGAACAAAACTCCATCCCCCCCCCAAAAAAAAAATTAGCTGGGCATGGTGGTGTTCACCTTTCATGCCAACTACTTGGGAGGCTGAGGCAAGAGAATTACTTAAACCTGAGAGGCAGAGGTTGCAATGAGCCAAGATCATTCCACTGCACTATGGTCTGGGTGGTAGAGCAACTCTGTCTCCAAAAAACAAAACAAACAAAAAACCACTTTCAATTTATGTATCTTAGAATAATCAGAAGAATCAACTTTTGTAACTTCTGCTTTCTATATGTCAACACAGGCTCTTGAAGACAACATGTAAATGCTTCTCTCACTTGTTTTTATGCATTTTGTGGGGCAACAGGTAGGGGAAAGAGGGGATAGGGGTTGTCATCAACAGAATAACAACCTACCAGTCAACACCTACATGAATATCAATCTTACCTCATTTCCTTTTCTAATAAGGTTACAAGACTGGGTAGGTCAGTGGAATGCTGCAGATATAGTGTGTCTGGACTTTACTAGGGCACTTAACCAAATAGCCTATGACATTGTTGTGGACAAGATGGAGAAACGTGCGATGCATCTACTTAAGTGAAATCACAGAGACTCAAATATCACATCCGAAGAACAGTGATTAATGTCCGCTTGAAAAAAGTCTCTATTGTTGTGCCATAGGACTCTGTATTTAACCCTATCTGATACAGTGTTTTTATCAGTGACTTATAGGAAAGCAGACATTTCTATCAAATTAGAATGATGCAAAACCAGGAAAGTGACTACACGGATGACATAATCAGGCTCCAAAGAGCCCTGACAGTCCTGAACGATGACTAACAGATGAAACTGCACAGACAGAAACAAAGTCTTGCAGGAGGTTAGGAAAATAAAACAAAGGAAAAAAAAAAAAAGATTCCAAATGCTGTATGAGTCCAGGAAGTAGGGAAGAAAGATCTAGCTTAAAAAATGCAAAATTCAGTCAGGCGCGGTGGCTCATGCCTGTAATCCCAACACTTTGGGAAGCCTAGGCGGGTGGATCACAAGGTCAGGAATTCGGGACCAGCCGGGCCAACATTGTGAAACCCTGTCTCTAGTAAAGATACAAAAAATTAGCTGGGCATGGTAGCGTGCACCTGTAATCCCAGCTACTTGGGAGGCTGGGGCAGGAGGGAAGTTGCAGTGAGCCGAGATGGCGCTATTGCACTCCAGCCTGGGCAACAGGGTGAGACTCTGTCACACACACACAAAAAAAATGCAAAACACCTAGTGTTGACTAAAGCTCAGAATGAGACAACTATAATAGGGGGAACGAGTGGGGACTCACTCAGGAGAGAAAATGTCCAGGGAAGAGGATCCAGAGAAACGGATCTTCAGGGAGCCTGGCTGGGGAGCTCCAGGTTTGGAAAAGGATCTCAGTCACGAATGATTTCCCACTCCTAACACACTTTACAGCCTATGAAACAACACTCAATGTTCCCTACTCTGTTTTATTTTAAAATAACAAAAAAATCAGTATGAATTGTTTAATCCTTAAATAACAGTATAGCCAGATCCAGGAATGTGTAATTATATACTTTAATCATGCTTATTTGAGATGAGATTAACAGGTGCTAAATTACCTGGTAGCTGTCCATGTCTTCCTCTTCCTCCTAAAAGAAAATATACATTACATAGAACTGAATTATTGATTTATCCAAGAATCAGGCTACGCTAAACAATCTGACTCTTTAGCCATAATTTATATTTTCCAATTGAATTAATATACTATTTCATCTCGCACCTACCCACACCCTCACTCTGAGTTTTACAGTTGTCAGGAAGTTGGAGCTGCTCACAGAAGAGTGAAGCACACTCATTTGACCTTTTCGGGAACCAGTGCAATGCTCTCCCTGCTGGGTTTATAGTCCCACTCGCCAGGGGAAATCAAACACCTGCTGGCAAATAGTCTTTACAAGCCAGTAGGGGGTTTCTCCAGAGGGGTGGGGTGATGTTGAGGAGTTAATCGCTAGCAGGCACTGTGGAATCTATGAAGGCTGAGACGTTTTAACCCTCAGCTTGCCACCTACACCAGGGCAGAACCAGTAATACAGTCCGATGCAGTGATTCCATGAAAATGCAAGGCACAAAAAAAGACAGCAAAGGTAAACAAAGAGATTCACGGAAAGAAATGTTCACAAAAAGTAGTTTCGTACAGGTTCCAAAAGGCACTCTGGTCTGATTTTGTCTTTCAAGAAGAACATAACAGGTATAGAAACTTACATGGAAGGTCTCATGTGTTCTGGGGGCTCTGAGCGGTCTAACTTTGACACATCCAATGCCAACAGACAGTATACATTCTTCCATCAGTGGTAAAGTCCCAGATTCCTGCACTGACTTCACTTCGACTTGAACTCTCCGGGACTGCCCCTGGGTCACAGACAATTTAGAGTCTTAAAATCAGTGTCTTGATTTCCAAAAATTTGATTTAGAGAGACCCCTACAGGCTGATGTTGAGAAAAATGTTTAATTCAGACACTGTCACTATACCTTATTGTTAAGCATTAAAATACAAATTTAAAAACTAATCGGGAAAAATCATTTCCCTTTTAAGTGAGCTAAAAAACAGAATAAATATATGTTTACATATCTTTCAATAAGAAGTAACATTAAAAAATTCTAAGAAAGGAAATGCAAACAGTTGGCCAATAAAAAAGTTCAACTTACTGATAATTAAATAAATACAAATTAAATTAAAGCATGATACACCTGTATTTTCACTTCCTAAATTGGCAATTATATTTTAAAAGAGGAATTTCCAATGCCCTACATTTATGAAACAATTTCATACACTGTAAGTGGGAATTTAAATTGGTGCAAGTTTTCTGCAAGGCAATTTGACTTAAAAATATAAGTTCCTTTAACCCAGCAATTCAACTTTCCAGAGAGCTAAGTAAATAATCATACATATACACAAAAAATCTTAAGCACCTTTAAGAACAAAAAATTAGACACAAATTGAATGAATATTTTATATGTTCAATAACTTTATTATTTGTTTTATACAAAACAATAACTTTAAACTGTGAAACATATAATGAAACACTATACAGTTGTTAAAGTATTACTGTAGAAAAACATATGACATGTTAAAGTACCAGTAAATATAAATATAAATATAAAATCAGTAAATATAAAAAATCAGTATCAGTAAATATATCAGTAAATATATTACGTAAATAATTTGTATATAATACATAAAATATAATTTACTGATATAGCAGTATATATCATTAATATAAATATAAATATATAATTATAAAAAATAATCAGTAAATATAAGTATGATTGTTTAGACTGTTTATTATGTGAGATTTGGTATATATTTACAATGAAGTAATATTTTAAAAGAGAATTCACAGTATTCCCAAATTACTGACTTCAAACTTGGTTTATAAATTTTAGAAATGTAAAATAGCATTTGAAAAATGGAATTTAAATGTTCAATTGCAAGTCAATTACTCTTGCCCTCTTCCATCAGATTTTAGTTCCCAAGAGCTCTGCATGATCAGGAAAATCAGCTCAGGCAACCACTGATCCTATCAAGCTCCATTTGAGTGGCTGGGATACAGATGTTTTCTGATTTAATATCACCAAGGACTAAGCCTCAGATATTTTGTGGGAAAAGTCCTAAAGAAAATATTTTAATAGCCTAAACAGTTTTGTCATTTCAATTAGCTACCTTTTATTTGCTTAGTTTGCCTAAGCACTTTCCGAAGTGATCTATTGTGAATCTGTGCCTAAGTGTGAAGGGTGAAGTGCGCACTTGAAGGGAAGATTCCTAAGGAGAGGGAAGAAAAGGAGAGAAAGGATCTGGCAATGGTTTACTGTTCCACAGAAAAACGTTTAAAAGTACACTTAAACTATTAGACAGAACTTCCTGTCACTACTGATATTTGACCATTTATTTCTACAAAAACAGCACTTTTCACATGGTTAAAGCTAATCAGTTGTCCTCTGCCACGTTCCCGTTCAAGAACAATACAAGCCAATTTTCAAACATATTAGACTCAAATGAGCCTAGCATTCAAGGCCCTCCGAAACCAGCCTCCAGAAGCTTCTGCAACCTGTTCTCTTCCTGTTTTCCAGCTGTTTCTCCACATGACTTTCTATCCAAATGGACCTAATTTATGGCCTCTGTGTCTTTATTCTTGCCATTAAGTTGGTGAAAAGTAATTGCGGTTTTTGCCATCATATAAGAAAAATCCTTTCAGAACTTGCATGATTTTTTCAATATGAAGGTAAAGAGGCGTATCCTTCAAAAAGCCCTTTCCTGATAAACCAACATTTCTTTGAACACTTTTAGTAAAGGGTGTCAGAAGTATGACAAATACTTAAATATCCAATTTACACTAAATCATAGAAAATTATCCAGTCTTGCCTTCCAGTAGATGAATTTCTAAGACTTCGAAGAAGATATATATTTTTTAACAGATGCCCAGAAAAAGATGTTCTTCACACCCTTAAGAATTCTATTTTATGTGTATAACACATGCTTTAATTTAAACTAATCTTTCACTTTGCTAAAATTTATTTGCTGGGGTCAGAGAACAAGTGTTTATCATCCTCCTCCTCTTAAAACATTCAGAAACTTAAACACGTAAGCAAATGTTCTCTTTCCTTTAATTTTCTCTATTTTGCTTTGAATGCTTTCTACGCTCGTTTTCTAGAGCGATTCTAGTATTTTACTGCTGTTTTAAAGTATGGAAACTCATAGAATATGGCAGTCTCCTAAACAATGCATTAAAGTATAGCAAAAAAAAAATTCCAAATCCTGTATACAAATTAAATTAAAAATTTCCCTCTCACTGTTAGTTGGCAGCACAGACTCTGCGGATGCATGTGGGGTTAAGTGGCCACTCCCATATTCTTCTCTGCTCTGTGGATTCTGGCATGTGTATCTACCCAGCTGTGTGTACTTAACACCTGGCATGTCAGGCCCTGTGCTTTAAACATGCATCTCTCTTAATCCTCACACTAATCTCATGAAGGTGGTGTTATCATCATGTCTACATAACAGGCGAAGGCAAGAGGTTATTGAACTTGCTCAGGGATAGACAGCCAGGACACTAGAGAGCCAGAATTGAGCCCAAGCATTTTACAATCTGAATGCTTATTATTTCTGGCATGTCACATAGCTTCTCCTTGTCTTCCTAAATGTTCTAAAGCTGTTTGATATGTTTTGGTTTATGTCCTACAAATCAATTCTTTCTAAAGCTGTTTGATATGTTTGGTTTATGTCCTACAAATCAATTCTAAGTTTTCCTTTAAAGTTTATCTTTTTCTTACCTAACACTAACAGAACTGGTTTTTAAAATATTATAAATATCAATATTTGGCTGACAGCAGTGGCTCACACCCATAATTCCAACACTTTGGAAGGCCAAGGTGGGAGGATTGCTTGAGCCTAGGAGTTCAAGACCAGCCTGGGCAACAAAGCGAGATCCCTGTGTCTCTACTTCATTAAAAGAAAAAAAAATTTAATAGCAATACTTGTGACATGAGATAGGAGAATTTTAATGTAAGAAATGGACTTGGCCAGTCTAGATTTCATTATTGCCAACATTTCTGCTAAAAAGAAGCCAATATTAAGCTTTCTGGCACCAAAGAATCTAATGTAAACATTCACAATCTTGTTACCTGCCGGAGCTGGAAGATTCCTCCTGTTGGGACGTCCTTTGCAGAAATCACTTCTACAGGGCAGTATTCACCATTCTCATTCTGTTCCAAGATTTGAACCCAGAATTCCAATTTCCTGGTCACTTCACTCCATCTAGGAAATAAGTGAAGTTCTTGGAAAATCATACATTTCTATTTCATTACAGGCAGCTTAGGGTCCTACACACATAAGAATTAACAATGAAAATGACCTCCAAACAGAGTAATTCAGAATGATCTGTAGTTCAGTGAATACCATGCATGTACATACTGGCAAGAATAATGGAAAGCAAAGTTAAACTCACAATATCAGAACTAGAAATGGCTCCTTTACTTTGTTCAAAAAGATGTAATGACAAATCTATTTCAAAGTCGTTACTCAAAAATTGGAAATTCTAATCAGATGTACAGAAGCAGCAAGTACACAGCCATAAAAAAATACAACCAAACAAAATCATATCCCTTGCAGCAACTTGGATACAGCTCGAGGCTATTATCCTAAGCAAATTAATGCAGAAATAGAAAAGCAAAAACCCCATATTCTCACTTATAAGTGGGAGCTAAACGCTGGGTATTCACAGACAAAAAGATAGCAACAACAGACACTGGAGACTCCCAGGAGTTGGGGAGCAGGCAAGTGAGCAAGGGTTGAAAAACTACCTACTGGGTACTATGCTTACTACCTGAGTGACAGGATCAATCACACCCCAAAGCTCAGCATCACACAATATACCCAGGTAAACAACCTGCACATGTACCCCCAAATCTAAAATAATTTGAAACTATTAAAAAAAAAAGGGAAAAAAAAGCTAATACAGGGGTTGTCTTTTCGTAGATAGACAAAGGTAGTGCCATATGCTTCAGTGATGTGCCAAGTATTTTTCTCAGGTCAGTAAGAGAATCAAGGAAAAAATCTCAAATGTCACTTTCTAATTTAGTATTTGCTAAACTATCCAAATGCAAAAAAGAAAAAGAAAATCTGTTTTCATCTATAATTAGACGAAAAGCACAAACATATGCAATTTCAGTCAATCCCTTTTAATGCTTCCTTTTAAGTCCACAAAGAAGCCTACCTCTTTCCAACACTGATGCCACTCAGAGCTATGAGCTAAAGACAACACTAGAATGAATCTTGATCCATACTCTCTACAGCTGATTAATTAAAAGTAATTCATAATGGTAAGTCACTATTCTCCAAAATTCATTTCACTGTTTCTTCTTAATCAGCTACAAATTGAACTTTCTTCCATCATTCTCTGCAGTCCACTTCCCTAAGGAAGTTTAATTGTGTGATTAATACCCTGGAGACACTGCCATCCCTTCAGGGAACACTGGTCATGCTCAGAAAATAGTAACCTCTATAAATGGCAGTACTAATCTCTAGCAATTTTTAAAAATTATAAATGGAATCTAGCCAGGCATGGTGGCTCACGCCTGTAATCTCAGCACTTTGGGAGGGTGAGGTGGGCAGATCACTTGAGGTCAGGAGTTCAAGACCAGCCTGGCCAATATGGTGAAACCTTGTCTTTACCAAAAATACAAAAATTAGCCAGGCGTGGTGTGCATGCCTATAATCCCAGCTATTCAGGAGGCTGAGGCAAGAGAATTGCTTACTCCCAGGAGGCAGAGGCTGCAGTGAGCCAAGATCGTGCCACTGCACTCCAGCCTGGGTGACAGAGTGAATGAGACTGTCTCAAAAAACAAAAAAAAAAAATTACATATATATAAATGGAATCAGATGAACATCTAATATTCACCTGTCCCGAAGGCTACGTGTCTTTGCTTGGATGATTCCCAAATCCCACAGGGCGGGGTTTTTCCGGGGATCGTTTATTTTATGTCCATATACTTCAATTGCCAATGCTCCTTCGGAAAGATGCTCGATAAAGTCTTCGGTGATGTTAACAGAAAACTCCTGAAACACAATAGCTAATTACAGAAGAGCAAACTCTCTCTGGTAATCTTATGATTGTTTATACCAGACATCACATACTTAATTATATCAGGGAAAAAAATAGAAAATGGAATGTTTTAGTTATACAGAACTATCATCTAAAACCCATAATGAATGCTCAGATGGCAAAAGGTTCTTGACTTTAAACATAAGTATAAATCGGAATTTTTTAAAACTTTTCAGATTGAAAGTCTAGTATGCAAGACCACCATTGCATTCTATTTTGTTAGCAATATTTTGGGAGCTATTTTTAAGAGCATAATTGTATAAAGTGTTATAACACTGATCTATAATGTGTTGATATAAAAGTTATATGCAATAAGGTAGTGTGTTGCAAAAACATTTTTTCCCACTTTTTAGAAAGTTAACTATCTCTATTAGGAGAATAAGGAAATAAAATCATTAGCACCAAAAAAAGATCTAATTTGTGAAAATTCTGCCAGCCTGTCCATCTTTATAAGATAGCATATTGCAATTAGGATTTAGCTCTAAAACAGTTTATTAAAGAAATCACAGAATCTCCTATCTCTGTTGTTGTCTCCCCCTCTCTATCTATCTTTAATGTAGTGAAGTATTTTGGCTTTAAACGGATTAGAAAGAGGCCTCTCTCTTGAAAGAGATGAAATGGATCAAGTGTGGTGCAGGAGCAAGAAAGACTTGGGGACCCAATAGTCCACATTCTGCTGCTCTTGAAAGAGATGAAATGGATCAAGTGTGGTGCAGGAGCAAGAAAGACTTGGGGACCCAATAGTCCACATTCTGCTGCTCACCAGCCATGGACAAACCAGTGAAGAACTACTTTGGGCAAAATGACCTCTCTGATTTGTTTGTGTTTTCAGCTGGGAAAAAACAAACAACAACAACAAAAAAACGCACTGTTGGCTGGGTGTGGTGGCTCATGCCTGTAATCCCAGCACTTTGGGAGGCTGAGGTGGGCTGATCATTTGAGGTCAGGAGTTTGAAACCAGCTTGGCCAACACGGTGAAACCTTGTCTCTACTAAAAATACAAAAAAATTAGCTGCGCATGGTGGCAAGCACCTGTAATCCCAGCTACTTGGGAGGCTGAGGCAGGAGAATCGCTTGAACCCAGGAGGCAGGGGTTGCAGTGAGCCAAGATCGTGCCACTGCACTCCAGCCTGGGTGACTGAGCGAGACTCTGTCTCAAAACAAAACAAACAAACACAAAAAAATGCACTATCAACAAAGATAACTACGGTGGAGGATCCAAATGAAGGAATAACAAAGAGCTTTACAGAGCATTCGGTGCTCAATAAAGTTAGTTCTTCTCTGTTACCTGTGTTCACTTTCTCTAAAACACAAGTTTCTTAACTGTTTTAGATAATTTCTTCAGTAACCTAATATAGGACATAGATTTTCTTTGGAGAAGAATATGCATATATACATACATATGTGTTTTGTTTCTCATGCAAAAGTTACCTTTGGGTTGTGGAGGAGTATAGATGCATTGACACTTTTTACTCAATCCCCACACTCTACAGAAACTGCTCCAAGACATATAACGGCACATTTAGTCAAAGAAACAAGGTTCATTTTCTGTTTTGTTTTCACATGAGTAATCTAAATGCTGACCTACTCTGGAAAACAAACTCACATTGCAATGATCAAAGACAACCATGCAGTGCGGCTCCTTGCTGACGGAAGAGGAGGAGGTGTCCACTTCAGGAGCGACAATCACCGGCTCCTGTTGATCCCAGAAGCTGTATTTGCAGAACACAAAGTGGGACAGATGCTGAGGCAACCCAGTAGCTTGCAGGATTTTAACCTGAAGGAAAAAGAAGGCTCTGTGTTTTGAAATCTGAGGGTTCCAACAAGCATTCAGAGTTGCAGGTTCCAGCCCCGGCTCTGTCACTAACTTAGGTGCTTATGATATTTATGTTGGCCAAATCCCATTCACCCTGAGACTGGACTTCTGCATCTGGGAAATAGTGGTAGCAATGATTATATTTAGTGAGAGGCTGGACACAGGGTTACAAGGACCTTGACTACAGAGGTGGATGTTGTAAAGTCTAAGAACATTTAAATGTTAGTTTCTCAGAATATAAGAATCATCATCTCGTTAATTCAGATGAAGAAAGATCTCAAACATCAGCACTCTTCAATGATATGAACTTGGCTAACCATGGATATGCCATAGAACAGAACAAGATTGTCAGGCATAGCGAATGAAGAACAAAATCGGTGTATGGGCCAAGAAACAACAAATATCAAGGAAAGAGCAAAACATGGATTTGATATTTTAAAGTATAAAGAGGAACAAGGTTCTCAACTGAAAATGTTACACAATACTATACAACATTGTTTGGGAAAACTTAAAAGCACCAGAAATGTATAATTTAAAGATGTGGGGAGAGAAAGAAGGGAAGTGAAGATGGTGAATGTTGACCATTTTCTGCAGCATTTATGGAAAGCCTTCTCTATGCAGATTTGGGGGAAGGTGTATCAAAGGAAGCGTGCTCCGGACCAGGAGGGCAGGGTGCGGTTGTAACAAAGTGCAACTGGAGATACATGTCTAATCAGACCCAAAGGCCCCAGAAGAAATGCCTATAACAGTTTCTAAGCAGCCAAATATTCTTAATATTTCTTTTGGTGGGCAGCATTAGATTGATTTTTTTTTGAGCCAGGGTCTTGCTGTGTTGCCCAGGCTGGAGTGAGTGGCACAATCATGGCTAACTGCAGCCTCAATTTTAAGAGTTCAAGCGATCCTCCAGCCTCAGCCTCCCAAGGAGCTAGGACTACAGGTGTGTGTCACCATGCCCAGCTAATTTTTTTTTATTTTTAGTAGAGATGAGGTCTCACCATGTTTCCCAGACTGGTTTTGAATTCCTGAGCTCAAGTGATCCTCCTGCCTCAGTCTCCCAAAATACTGGGATTATAGACATGAGCCACGATGCCTGGCGTGGTTTGATTTTTAATTTGGAGTTTTTGTGATAAACTGCAATATTCTACAACTTCTCCAACTACGAAGAAAATGAAATCCTGAAGTCAGTTAAGCTAAATTCTGACTTTATAACTGATTAAACCAATTTTCACATGACTGAGCATTAATCATAAATCATATTTTTCACCTGGTCACGTTCTGCATGTTGTATGATTTAATCTACCTCCAGTAAATACAGTTAATGAAAATAAATCTGAATATATGACATAAGAGTTCATGTAGTTCAGAAGCCACAAACATAACCTTAACATTTCAGGCTATAATCCCAGCACTTTGGGAGGCCGAGGATCACTTGAGGTCAGGAGTTTGAGACCAACCTGGCTGACATGGTGAAACCCCATCGCTACTAAAATTACAAAAATTAGCCAGATGTGGTGGCACACGCCTGTAGTCCCAGCTACTCCCAAAGGCTCAGACACGAGAATCGCTTCAACCCGGGAGGCGGAGGTTGCAGGAGCAGAGATCGCACCACTGCACTCTACTCTGGGTGACAGACTCTGTCTCAAAAAACAAACAAGCAAACAAGCAAAAACACATTTCGAGAAGTATTGATGACACACAAAATTACACAAACCAGATAATTTTATTTTCTTCCATACTAGACATATAATGGGTGAGCAACAAACAGGAACCCCCATTATAATTCATCTTTTCTGTGATGTCAACAGGAGTTTGAAACACCTAGATAGCTACTTCCTGACAGGCTATGAAAGACAGATTGGCTGACATATTTTATTCCTCCAAACCAAACTGAGCAAACAATACTCTGCAATTAATTTTTCCACAAAGTTGTTAAAAACCATCATTTTCTCATTAAGTGTTTTTAAATATTTATATTATTTAAGGCACGGCAATATGGCATTTGGGAAGATTACAAGATATTGGAGTTACATAAAATAAATAGAATAAATATCTCGGCCAGGCGTGGTGGCTCACTCCTGTAATCCCAGCACTTTGGGAGGCCGAGGTGGGCGGATCACCTGAGGTCGGCAGTTCAAGACCAGCCTGACCAACATGGAGAAACGCCGTCTCTACTAAAAACACAAAAAATTAGCCAGACGTGGTAGCACGTGCCTGTAATCCCAGCTACTCAGGAGACTGAGACAGGAGAATCACTTGAATCCGGGAGGAGGTGGAGGTTGCAGTGAGTTGAGATCACGCCATTGCACTCTAGCCTGGGCAACAAGAGCGAAACTCCGTCTCAAAAATTAATTAATTAATTAATTAATTAAAAGAAATAAATCTCACCCACTTATCAGCTTGTGTGCTGGCTCAAATTACTTAAATTCTTAGTTTTCTTAGGCTTCGTTTTCTCCTAGGTGAAATGGGAATATCAGTAGCTACCTTACTCTACAGGGGTGAGACTTACCACACCAGTGAAATGAAATGAAATGAAAGAGACCTGTAACAGGTATTTTTTTTTTTTTTTGAGATGGAGTCTCGCTCTGTTGCCCAGGCTGGAGTGCAGTGGTACGATCTTGGCTCACTGCAAGCTCCGCCTCCCAAGTTGACAACATTCTCCTGCCTCAGCCTCCCGAGTAGCTGGGACTAAAGGCGCCCACCACCACGCCCGGCTAATTTTTTTGAATTTTTAGTAGAGACAGGGTTTCACCATGTTAGCCAGGATGGTCTCGATCTCCTGACCTTGTGATCTGCCCGCCTCAGCCTCCCAAAGTGCTGGGATTACAGACGTGAGCCACCGCGCCTGGCCCTGTGACAGGTATTGAGTAGATACATGTTCAATACATACTTCTTAGTGACTAAATTCCATCTGAAAACCTTTTTTTACCATTCAAAATTAATCACAATTTTAATGTTAAAAAAGACAAGAAACAAGATTTAAAATGCTGAACTCTCGTCTACAGGCAACCTCTCAGGAATGCAACTGCCAGGAATGAAGACTGTCAGCCATAAGAAATGAACACAGGCTGTTTGGGTTTTGTGGGGTTTTCAAAAAAGTTTTTGCACACAAAAACTAAAACCACCACAAGGTGTCAGAGTATCACAGACTTCAACTTGCAGCTGTTCAAGACAGAGGAGCCCAGGAATGTCTGCAGGCACGGATGCTGCGCCCAGGTTTTTAAATATACAAACTTTACTTCATATCAGTGAAAACATGGAGATGTTAATATGTGCATATAGCCTTGTTACAAAAAAACAAATCCAGACTTCTTTGGGGGCTAATTACACTCACCACGCATGACATCTTAACTGTCTCCAGGCTGGTTTCTTTTGTTTTTCTACCAGTGTTCTATTTATTGTCATATAGCTTATTTGTCCTCGTCCTTTTTACATAAAAGGCCATTACATGCCAGTATATGGTCTCTAAAAACCACTTCCCACTGAAAGGAATCAGGTTCCTTGGAGAAATGGCTGATTCCAGGTCTGGGACAGGAAATACACAAGATGAGATCGGAATATTCATCACACCGGAAAACAAGAAAGCTACCCCAGTCCAGGAAGGTTAGAGTTATGACAACAGGACTCAAGGGCCAACTGAAGTGGCTCCCACTGGCCAAAGATGGGAACATTTCTGTTTAAATACAGGTAGTGAATGCAACAGATAGACACACACCAAATATGGTTAAGTCCAAGAGTTCATAATCATGCTGTTAAGACTAAGGACAAAAAAACTAACTTGTCACATTTTGGAAAACCAATTCATTATTTTAAAAATTAGTCCGGATATGGTGGCTGACACCTGTAATCCTAGCACTTCGAGAGGCTGAGACAGGTGGATCACTTGAGGCCAGGAGTTCAAGACCAGCCTGGCCAAGATAGCGAAACCCTGTCTCTACTAAAAATACAAAATTAGCTGGGCATGGTGGCACAGCTACCTAGAAGGCTGAGGTGGGAGAATCGCTTGAACCCAGGAGGTGGAGGGTGCAGTGAGCTGAGATCACACCACTGTACTCCAGCCTGGGTGACAGAGCCAGACTCTGTCTCAAAAATAAAATAAATAAATAAAAATTGTAAATAAAGGGAGAGATGCAGCATTTATCCTTCCTTTTCTACACAAATTATCTCTGTAGAGCAAAACAGTTGGTAATAGGAAGATTTTCTCTGGAGAAAAATGAAATGACAATAGAATTATAGCACCATTCTTTTGTAACTCCTAACAAAGTGATGCATCTAGTTAAGAATCATCAGTGGCTGATCATCCCTCAAAGACAAACAACTAGACAAGATGTGGCTCCTGATGGAAGAACGCAGGCCACCACCTACAAAGCACCCTGGCTGCCTCCCTCCCCCAGGTAACACCTGTATACCTAACTACCAATTTTCAGCAAATGCATCTTAACATACTAAGTAACACCAATCAGCAGAATCCAGACTATGGGAAACTGCAGGTCAACAACCCAGTTTCTACAATAAATGAATTGCAGGTGTGGTAAGAGAGGCAAAAAGAGAAAGCGAGCGAGTGAGAGAGCACGAGCATACCAGGGCCTAAAGATTGAAACAGACCAAGAGACATACCAACCAAGACAATTAAGAAAACTGACGATTTTAATATTAAGAAATTATTAATTTTTGACAAATTACTAATTTTGACAATTATGGTTATATTGGCTTAAGGACTCATCTTTTGGAGACACACACTGAACTATTTACAGATAAGATATGATGCTGGGGTGTGCCTGGGGTGCTAAGGGAGGGGGGCAGCACAGAAGTGGCTGAGTGTATGAATGAAAGGAGGCTGACCACAGGTGGTAATTGTGGAGCGAAGGTGAATGGGGATTGGTAACACATTTCTCACTATTTTTATTTATGTATATTTGAGATCTTCCATTAAAAAACATGGTATTTTAACCTCATTTTAGGAAGCCCATATGACTCAGAATGTACTACTTTTTTTCAGTAATAAGGATAAATTTCCCAAGTGAGAAGTGCCCTTGTATGTTATTTTACTTTAATAGTAGAAGGTGATATTTGAGAGTTGCATTTACTAGTCCATCACCTTTAAAATGGGCCATTGTGGGGCCATCAACCCTATGTCTCCATCTCCGATCATCACATGACTCAAAGGAGCTGCTCTGAAATCAAGTACGATATAATAAAAATGAACCCTTCAGTGAATTAAGATTCCTCCCCCTTCCTAGTGAAGTAACTGAAACACCAGAAGCCCTCTCAATATACGCGAAGTCTTACAGAAAGCAGCCCAACTCCAACAGCTCCAGCTTCCCCCTACCTTGTGGCTGACACGTAACTTACTCCCTTCAACATCAGCTTCAATTCTAGAGATGTTTACTGGGAAAGAGGACTGGTTCTAGGATGAGCTATGAATTAAGAGTCAGGTTTAGGCCTTCTTCGCTTCACCTCACCTCCTTCTCACTTGTACATTGCAACTGCGCCCCTCGCTGACTTCCTGTCCCCCAGCACCTTCTTTTTATAAGAACTGGTTCCTGCAGGGATTCTCAGCCACCAGCAGGTCTGGCTCACTAGCGGGTGTTTGGAAATGGAGGAGGCGATTTTGCATTATCATGAGTGGGGGAGGCTCTGCTCTACTTCCAAAATTTGAAAAGGAACATAATACTTACCATCTAAAGACCTGCAGTTCTCAAAATCAGCTATTAGGTTGGTGCAAAAGTAATTGTGATTTTTGCCATTAAAAGTAATGGCAAAAACTGCAATGACTTTTGTATCAACGTAATACTAGGATGAAGCTGGGACTTACCATGCACACCAGTTTGTTCTCCTGGGTCTCCTTCTCAAAGGAGACCTCTGCCACCTCATCGCCTCCTGCGATCCTCTCCCCAACATCACCACTGAGTCGCATCACCTCCACATGCAGCCGACCTGCCACCTGCAGCAATGAGGGAAGGCAGAAACATTTCTCCAGATTTGGTTCGTGCTCCCTTGAGATGACCTCTCTTCTCTTTTACAGTCAAGTTGTCAGGTTAATGGTGTATGGGAATTTAGAGGCCTAGTCTCTGACAGTTACTCTGCCCTAAGAGTCCTTGGAAACACAAGGTATTAATAAGACACGTTACTGACAAAAAATAGCAACAATATCCCATCACCACCCTCTTGTTTCTTAAACTATTCTCTACAGGAAACAAGGCATGAAGAGAAAACCAACCTCTCCTTTCTGGTTGATGATGGGAACAGCGTATTGTAACTTCACATCATAGAAAAGGGACTCGAGGAAGACATTGGCCACCCCAATGAGACTGTGATTTTCCTGCTCATCATAGAATGGATCAGCACGTTTGAAGTACGATCGTATTACCTGTAAAGAGATTGAGAACACACAACTTTAGAAAAACCATTTACAATAAATGCATTCAACCTACTGCTTTTTGATGCATTCTAGGTTATTAAACTTAACTTTCATCATCCTAACTCTTGTATTTTTTAGAGTAAAACATTCTAAAGTTTTTGCTAAAGCACAGCACTGTATTACTCCCACACACACTCTTCCTCATTCCCATTCACAATGGAGGTGAGCATCCTCCACCCATGACAGAGCGATCCCAGTAACAGGTCATTACTTTTATCAGCTATTCTCCTTTACATGGAAATTTTGCCACAAAATAAACAATATATGTTGACCAGAAAAAGAAGTAGAGTGTGCTAAACTACACTTCACCTTTCTTTTGGGAAAGACAGTAATTCTTATCTGCTCTGCTTATTCCTAGCAAGTCATCAGATAAAACTGCTGCTAATAAAAGGTGAGCCCTCACACCTATAATCCCAGCACTTTGGGAGGTCAAGGCAGGCGGGTCACCTGAGGTCAAGAGTTTGAGACCAGCCTGCCCAACATGGTGAAATCCCGTCTCTAATAAAAATACAAAAATTAGCCAGGTGTGGTGGTGGGCGCCTGTAATCCCAGCTACTCGGGAGGCTGAGGCAGGAAAATCACTTGAACCCAGGAGGCAGAGGATGCAGTGAGCCAAGATCGTGCCACCGCACTCCAGCCTGGATGACAGAGCAAGACTCCATCTAAAAAAAAAAAAAAAAAAGGTGAGCCCCTATGGGAGTGGCTCTTTCGTTATTTATTACTGTTGTTTTATTTCTAAGTTGAAATAGGAGAGGGGTACCAAAGAGACAAACATGTTTTAAGCAAAAACATCACCTAACTATAAGAAACATTTTTATTGATGACAATCTGGAAAAATCATTTTTACAAAACAAAAGGCAAAGGAAGTAAACAACTCTATGCGGAAACAGGTCTAACGGTAATGAAAATATGTTCAGACATACGTAATATGCACTTCTATTTTAAATACATATGAGTACATGGCTGATCTAAGTAAGAAAACCTGCAAGTTAAGGACAGAGTACCAATGTATAGATTTATGGCATTTATGTTATGATCAAAACTTCTTCAAAAATGCTCCTTGGAGTGTAAATATTAAGATACCACCGATGTTCAACTTACAAAACATATATTGTAGGTTTATTATCTGCAAGGTTAAACGGGTTGAGCAATGGGAGGAGAGACAAATAATGAGGCCTGGCCTCTGTCCTAAAGAGGTTCCCAGAGAGCACAGGAGACAGACACCCGCACACCAACAGAAGTCAGAATGGAAAGTGGAGAATTCTGCTAGAAATCTAAAAGACAGAAATGAGAAGAAAAAAGAAGATACCAGAAAGAGAGATTATTAAAATTGTTAATTTGCTAAACAATTTAGGGGATTAAAATAAACCTTACTCCAGAAATAGGATTATAATTTTGGAAAAAGAACAATTTTCCCCTGAAATGGGTAGACTCATTCCAGCTTGGCTCCTTCCATAATTACCAATTAAGTGATTTTCTCTTATATAACTTACTGGGTTATCTTCTTCACACTCTTTCCACTCCTGATAAAGGTCTCTCATATCCAACAGCCTGTTGTCCAGTTTTTCCAAAGACCAAATCTGTTTTCCTTTTCCTTTTCTTCTCACCTGGATTGCAGGCTCACTAAGAAGAGAGCCTCGCTGCAAAGAGAGTAAGAATGACCGTGAGAAACACACAGGCAGCGGGAAAGTCAAAGCTGACAATTCCACCCCCACCAGTCAAATGTCATTACACCAAAACTCAAATGGCAATCATCCTTTAATCTGTTGATTACAAAGCCTCCAAAAAGTCTTACAAGCTATAACATAATACCTTCCTACCCAAGTGCAATCAAAACCTATTTATAAACTTCACTTTAAGTATAAACTTACATTAAAAATTTTTGGGGGGGAGTTGCTGGGCATGGTGGTTCACGCCTGTAATCCCAGCACTTTGGGAGGCCAAGGCAGGTGGATAACTTGAGGTCAGGAGTTCAAGACCAGCCTGGCCAACATGGTGAAACCCCTCTCTACTAAAAATACAAAAATTAGCCGGGTGTGGTGGCACGTGCCTGTAATGCCAGCTATTTGGGAGGCTGAAGCACAAGAATTGCTTAAACCCAGGAGGCAGAGGTTGCAGTGAGCTGAAGTCTTGCCACTGCACTCCAGCCTAGGTGACAGTATGAGACTCTCAAAAATAAATAAATATATACGTGTGTGTGTGTGTAAAGAGACAGCATCTCACTCTGTTACCCAGGCTGGAGTGCAGTGGCACGTCATAGCTCACTGCAGCCTCGAACTCCTGGGCTCCAGTGATACTCCTGCCTCAGCCTCCCAAGTAGTTAGGACCACGGGTGCATGCCAATACACCCAGCTAATTTTGTCTGTTTTGCATAGAGACAGGGTCTTGCTATATGGCCAAGTCTGGTTTGGAACTCCTGGCCTCAAGTGATCCCCCTGCTTCAGCCTCCCAAAGCACAGGGATTATAGGCATGAGCCACCACATTTAAATTTTGACTGTAGTTGGAAATGATTTTAAGTTTAAAACCCAAAAGACCACATTTAACAGCAAGTTGAAATAAAAGTATTTTATTCAGGCCACCATATGACCACAACGTTATCAACGGGGAGAGAGGGAAAGTTTGCTGCGGTGTATGGGGAAGAAACGTCCCTCTCAGAGGCTGAATTTTGTTTTATTGTAATGGATGGCATCTTCAGGGGGTATAAAACATGAAACACTTAAAAGAGTAAACTGAAAAGTCCCCGATTCACCCATGTGGAAGCAATTAATGATACCAGTTTCCAAATATGCATTGTTTGGGTTTCTTATTAAGATCATACAGAACTAGATGGAAGCAGTGCTCACACCACATTATTACCGTGCCAAATGCCACTGAGTTGTTCACTTTAAAATAGTAACATTCGGCCAGGTGTAGTGGCTCACGCCTGTAATCCCAGCACTTTGGGAGGCCAAGGCAGGCAGATCACAAGGTCAGGAGTTTGAGACCAGCCTGGCCAATACGGTGAAACCCCGTCTCTACTAAAAATACAAAAATTAGCCAGGCATGGTGGTGGGCGCCTGTAGTCCCAGCTATTCAGGAGGCTGAGGCAGGAGAATCGCTTGAACCCAAGAGGAGGAGGTTGCAGTGAGCCGAGATCGCGCCACTGCACTCCAGCCTGGGCAACAAAGCAAGACTCCGTCTCAAAAATAATAATAATAATAATAAAATTAAAAAAAAGTAATGTTCTATTATGCAGATATCACACCTCCCCCCCAAAAAAAGCATGCTCTGAAGTTTTTCCAGCTTATAAGAGCAATGTGGATTTTTTTCAGAGTAGAAGAACTTGAGCAATGTGTTTTTAATGTAGAAAAAATTTTAGAACTTTTAAAAAACCACAAAGACTACAGATTCAGCCTAACTAAGGAGAGATGCCAGGCGACATGAGTTCTTCCGGGCGTTGACATGGCTGCCCCAATGCAGAGCCATACCTTTCAACAAAGCCCAAAAGAGGTTACGGAGAAAAGGGCTGCGGTCATGCTTACTGGGGAAAAATCTTTCAGGTTTCTGCTTTTTTCAACTTATACACTATAAAATCAAAGAGGATCTTGTACTTCTCAGCCTTCAAGGAGAAAGTAGGCCCTGAACCTTCTCCTAGTGACTGGCCTTCCTCTTCGGTTTTTGGTGAGTCCTACTGTACCCAGACTTTGCCCTACAAACACTAGTGTTCTAATTAAGTAAAAATTTTCAAAATACACACAGAGTATACAAAAACAATGATCTGTAAAGTAACGATCATATCATATTTACAATACCTTTCTCAAAATACTAAGAATCATATTTGCCAAATATCTAACCCTGTACAAAACGCTGACCTTGATGCTATGATGTCATAGGGAAAGAAAGATGTAATCCTTGCTATCAAATTAGAATAATATCCGCCTGTAATCCCAGCACTTTGGGAGGCCAAAGCAGGTGGATCACTTGAGGTCAGGAGTTTGAGACCAGCCTGGCCAACACAGCAAAACCCCATCTCTACTAAAAATACAAAAATCAGTCCAGCGTGGTGGCACACACCTGTAATCCCAGATACTGAGGAGGCTGAGGCAGGAGAATCGCTTGAACCCAGGAGGCAGATGCTGCAGTGACCCAGGATCACACCACTGCATTCCAGCCTGGGTGACAGAGTAAGACTCCCTCTCAAACAAAAAAAAGAAAAATAGAATATCCAAGATGGATTGATTAAAGTTTTGCTGTGTTGACTACTGTAGGCTAAACAGAACACACGGATCCACAAAAAATTCATCTGAATAGAAAATTCTACCTAATCCATCAAAAATTATGTATGAATGTGATCAAGAGCTAGAAAAGAACCTCAAAAAAAAAAAAAAAAAAAAAAGATGAAGGAAAAAAACCCAACTGAATGGCAAAGATAGAAGATTGTGATGGGACTTTCCTTCTACATTTTATTAAATTTATTATACCAAAAAAAGTATGATCCTGAATATATACATGACACCATGACACAACTAATGAGCAGTTTCACAGAGCAAGCTATTCCAAGTAGAAAATAACATAAGCAAAATGAACACCTAACTTGTGGAGAAGGGGTTGTAGAGTGGTAGCATAAGGAAGGAAAAAAAGACACTCGGGGAAGATTAATCAGAAAAGACTTCTAAGAAAGAATTTAAACAGATTTGAAGGAAGAAAGTTGACTGAAATGAACTGTCAGGGCCAGGTGAGATGGAGAGTATATTCCCCTAGCAGATAAAATATACATACACTCAAAGGTAGAGAATGGAAAAGGAAGTCAATTCTACCCAAAAGCAAGGAGGACAAAGGATCTGGACTTGGGGCAGGCATACACAGGGATCTGAAGCTTAAATAACACCAGGAAACATCAGGCGATCTTATCCAATGAGATCTTTGTTTTTTTCAAGGAACGGCAACCTCACCTTCCTGTTGGCATCCAGGCTGGAGGCTGGAATCTGTAGGGTAACTTTGTATTCTGTTCTTTTATCCAGCTCCTCAGCAATGTAATTAGCTTCTCTCACCAATAGATTGGCCTTAACAATTTGTTCCCTCAGCCTCATCAGGCTGTTATTCAACGTTGCTTCTCTAAAAAAAAATAAAGAAGCGGCAGAGGTAGGGAAGAGATTAACACAAAGCAGCTAGTCAGAAAATCATACAGTGGTAGTACATCATTGCCAAAGTGTGAACTGAGCTTTTTCCGTGGTCGTCTGCACGCAGGGACTGTGTTGCTGACACTGACCCATGCACACACTTGAACCTGAACTACACGATAAGCACTGGAAAGCAGCCACACAGCAAGCCGGCTGTAGATAACAGCAGTGCCCGTGTATGCAGATCACCAGGGGATCTTCATCAACTCAAGATTCTGTCTCAGCAGGTCTGAGGTGGAGGCCTGAAATCCTACATTTCTATCAATCTCCAGGTAAAAGGGAAGCTGCCTGCCTGCAGACCAAACTTTAAATAGTATGAAGTTAGTGAAGTACAGTCTGCAACCATGGGATAAGGCATTTCAATGCAATGCTAATTAGCCAATACAGAGATCAAATTTGCAATCTGCATCTCATCAGCACCATGCTTTACCTACCTGAGCTAATCAGTCCAGATAACCAACTTTCTGTTTTTCTAAAAATCATCTACCCAAGCTTCAGAATCTAAAGCATAATACAATGATCAAGTGTACTTCTATATCCAAATCCAAAAGCCATACCAACTGAAAATGGAGCAGCACCTAACACCAACAGTTTTAAATAATGCAATATAAATGGGCAATTCCCCTTTTAAAAACAAAGGCAAAGTGGTTCTTGGCTGTTAACACTTATCTTTTAACATAATTCTTTTGTAAGCACCATCTCAATGTTCCCATTTGACACTTTCCCTAGGTGTGTTAGAGGTGGCAAGCCTGAGCTATAAAGTTAACAGGCCCCTCTGTGCCGCCTACCTCTCCTCAGCCCACTGTCTTAAGCGTTGCTGAGCGCTGGGCGAGTGGAAAGAAAACCTGTCCATGCTCCGGCAGTTCTGCTTCTCAGGAGACAGCCGTCTCCGGAGCTGCTCCAATTCGTGCTCATACATAAGCCTCTGGCGCTCCAGTGCAGATCGTTTTTCTTCTTCATGCTGTTGTTCTAGGCTGTTTAATATGGACTGCATCGGATCTAAACACATTTTTAAAAAAGATACATGATCGAGAGTTACAACATAATAAACTTCAAATGTTGTCCTATATGGTAATGTTGTCTGTCATCTTAACTATACCACCTAATACTTTAAAGACAATTTGGCATAAACTTAGCTTTCCTGACTTTCAATCACTCATGTTGTTATATATTCTCAGACATATCCTCAACCATCTTCCCTGCAGAAAAAGCAGGTCTATTATATGTTCTACACATAACCTAAGACATGGCGAATCCTCCAGAAATACAATCATAAGCCAATGACAGGCAAGTTTCTAAAGCAGAGAAATTTGACCAGGCACAGTGGCTCACACCTGTAATCCCAGCATTTTGGGAGGCCGAGGTGGGCGGATCACCTGAGGTCAGGAGTTTGAGACCAGCCTGGCCAACATGGCGAAACCTTGTCTCTATTGAAAATACAAAAGTGAGCCAGGCATGGTGGTGTGCACGCCTGTCATCCCAGCTACTCAGGAGGCTGAGGCAGGAGAATCGAATCACTTGAACCCGGGAGGCAGAGGTTGCAGGGAGCCGAGATCGTGCCACTGCACCCTAGCCTGGGCGACAGAGCGAGACTCTCTCACAAAAAATTAAAATAAAATAAACAAGAGAGATTCTATCCATCAGATCAAAGTGATCTGACTGCATATTAAGGCAGAACATTTTGATAAATATAAATTAAAGCCAAAGACACAAAATACAGAGAATAGCAACATAAAGATTTTCCTTTTTGTTAACATTGAAAGTCCCCAATCATAAACATTTTTAACACTCTACCATTTTTTTTTTTTTTTAAAGAGAGAATGTCTTGCTATGTTGCCCAGGCTAAAGAACAGTGTTATTCACGCGCCCAGTCTCAGCTCACTGCAGCCTGGAACTCCTGGGCTCAAGCGATCTCCCCACCTCAGCCTCTACCAACTGGAACCAATTCTCAAGTGCACGCCCGACTTGCTCACCATTGCTGCCCAGGGCCTTCATGGTGACCTCCATCTGTGCGTATTCGTAATTAAAGTTAATTTCACTGGACACCTCGCTGGAGGAGTCTCCGTCTACATCCAGCTGCTCAGAACTATTCTCGTTCTTCATGGAGTGATCCTGGTCCTCATCCTCTCGTTCTGCTTTCTTTTTCTTTTTAGGCAAATTGAGTCTTGGTGGGAAAAAGAGTATTATTTTCTGAAGTTAAGATAGGCACTTATTCATGTCATTCATTAAGTACTGGTATCTGTTAGAAGCCAAGTGGATACCATGTAAGTACAAGGCAATTACTGTACTCAGGAAGTTGATAATCTTGTCGTAGAAATAAGACACTCATGTGCCAGCAAAAACTTACAACAGAAAGTATGACACTAGGCCACACGCCTGTGACAAGCTCAGAGTGAAAGGAAAGCTGAGGACGTTTTCAGAGCAGGGTGATAAAGGAAGGTGCGACAGGAGGAAATCATTTGAACTGAGTCTTCACGGATAAGGAGAAAGCAGGACAGAGGGAACAGTGTGGGAAAAGATGTGAAAATGGAAATGTTCATATTCCCTGGAGAAATGAGTAAAACAACGGGATATTCAAAATTTGCATAGCACACTAGAGCTAAAGCTGGAAAGATCAGCTGAATCCAAACGATGAGGGTTTTGAACACAAAACAAAGCAGTTTACACGTCATTTAATTTAGGAAGGAAAAAAATGCTCCATGCTCTTTGTGCCCATCTACCCTTTTCTCAGTAACCAAAATATCACTGGCCCATGGCAAAGGATCTCTGTTAGCTACAGAAAAGTCAGTATGACATCTGGAGCACACCGACCAGTGACAATAACAAGAGACCAGGATGTTAACTTTTTACAATATCCAGCCTGCCTGCCTTGTCAACACAACATCAATTTTGTTTGGGAAACCACATGTACAGCCCCAGGTGAGACACAGTCTTTCTCAGCCCCCTTTGTAGCTAAGAGGCAAATTCTAGCAAAGGAGACAGAAGGAGAAGATTGCTGGGGACTCTGGGAAGACTTCTCTGCTTTTTTGGATGAACAGGACAGTCAGGGCTAGTGCAGCCATGGTTCTCCTTTTTCTTCCTGTACCTGAATGCTGCTTTGACGGCAGTGCAGCATGGCCAACTTCAGGCCACAGAGAGATGCCAAGACAGTGACCAGACTTTAGCCATGACTTTTTTTGAGAGGCTTAGCCAACACTAACAACCATGTTCCTTTAGATTTCTGGTTCTGTCAGGGGAATAAATGATCTGTCTAACCCATTACAGTAAAATTCGCCATGACTTAGAGCTGAAAAGAATTCCTAAAAGAACCTTATTTTATAGATAAGGAAACTAAAACCACGACTAAGTTTCCGTAAAAAAATAAATAAATAAAAAGATAAACATGTCAGAAAAACATTAATAAATTCTTACACCACACGGCAAAAGAATCATCTTCCAGTGGGAAATAAAAGGGAAAAACTATGTAGGTAAACTCAGTATTTTTCCAGAGTATATTGTTTATATGTCCCTAGGGTTCAGACCATATACAGTGAATGAACACACACACACATATATAATACACATGCAGCAAATATATACGTACACACACAATAACATAATTGTTGTAGAGAAAGGTTTACTTTTTAACATGTATTTTCTATTTCAGAGCACAATCTTCAACAATCTCTTTAAGGGACATGAACAACATCATACCTGAAGAAATGGTTGTTTCCCCATAATATCCTGTCCCCATGGTGTAGCTGTATTGGACTGGAGACAGATGACCCATTTACAAATGTTCTGTAAGGAGAAGAGATCAAACGTGAATGATGAGTACAGTATCATGTCTTCTGCTTTAATTTCCCAATAACATAGAGATATAGTTACTAGGGAAAACAATAATTCCCCCAAACACAACCTGTTCTTGGTGAATTGTAATATTTGCATTTACTCCTTTGCTGATTCACCTAAAATGTTTATGGTACAAAGCACAGGCACATCTCATTTTACTGCGCTTTGCTTTATTGTGCTTTGCAGATATCACATTTTTTACAAACTGAAGGTTTGTAGCTATTCTATGTTAAGCAAGGCTACAGGAGATACTTTTCAAACAGCACGTGCTCACTTCACGTCTGTCATGGAGGTCTGTGATAAGGGACCTTTGACCTCACCTCTCTAATTGTTTTTGGAACATCGTGAACTGCACCCATGTAAAATGGTAAATTTAGTAAATGTAGTATGGGTTTTGACTCTCTCCCTCTCCTCGGGTCTCTTTATTCCCCGAGACACAACCATATTGAAATTAGGCTAATTAATAACTACAATAACCTCTAACTGTTTAAGTAAAAGAAAGAGTCACACATCTCTCAAAAGGTGGAAATAATTAAGCTCAGTGAGGAATCACATCGAAAACCAAGACAGGACGAAAAGCCAGGCCTCCTGTACCAACAGTTGGCCAAGCTGTGAGTGCACATGAAAAGCTCTTGAAGGAAATTAAAGGTGCTTCTCCAGCGACTACATGAATGATAAGGCTGAACAGTCTTCCTGCTGATATGGAGAAAGTTCAGTGGTCTGGATGGAAAATCAACCCAGCCACAATATTCCCTCAACCAAACCCTAACCCAGAGCAAGGTCCTAACTCTCTTTAATTCTATGAACTGAGAGAAGTGAGGAAGCAACAGAAGAAAAGTTGGAAGCTAGCAGAGATCGGTTCATGAGGTTTAAGGAAAGAAGCCACCTCTGTAACATAAAAGTGCAAGGTGAAGCAGCAAGTGCTGATGGAGAAGCTGCAGCAAGATCACTGATGAGATTTTTGATGTAGATGAAACAGACTTCTACTGGAAGAAGATGTCATCTCGAACTTTCTTAGCTAGAGAAGAGAAGTCAATGCCTGGCTTCAAAGCTTCAATGGCAGGCTGATTCTCTTAGGGGCTAATGTAGCTGGTGACTTTTAAGTTGATGCCAATGCTTATTGACCATTCTGAAAATCCTAGGGCCCTTAAGAATTATGCTAAATCAGCTCTGCCTGTGCTCTGTAAATGGAACAAAGCCTGGATGACAGTACGTCTGTTTACATCACAGTTTGCTGAATATTTTAAGCCCACTGTTGAGACCTAATGCTCAGAAGATTCCTTTCAAAATATTACTGCTCATTGATAATGCACCTGATCACCCAAGAGCTCTGATGGAGATGTACAAGGATATGAATGTTGTTTTCATGCCTGATAACACAACATCCACTCTGCAGCCCATGGATCAAGAATTTTCACTTTCAAGTCTTATCATTTAAAAAATACATTTCATAAGGCTATAGCTGCTATAGACAGTGATTCTTCTAATGGATCTTGGCAAAGTAAGTTAAAAACCTTCTGGAAAGGATTCGCCATTCTAAGATGCCATTAAGAACATTTGTTATTCAGAGGAGGAAGTAAAAATATCAACATCAACAAGGAATTTGGAAGGAGTCCAATCATCATGGATGCCTTCGGGGGGTTCAAGACTTTAGGGGAGGAAGTAACTGCAGGTGTGGTGGAAATAGCAAGAGAGCTAGAATAAGAAGTGGAGACTGAAGATGTGGCTGAACTGCTGTGACCTCAAGACAAAACATTAGTGGGTAAGTTGATTCTTATGAATAAGCAAAGAAAGTGGTTTCTTGAGATGGAATCTACTCCTGGTGAAGATGCTGTGAACATTGCTGAAATGACAACAGAGGGTTTAGAATATTCCAGAAACTTAGCTGATAAAGCAGTGTCAGGGTCGAAGAAAACTGATTCCAATTTTGAAAAGTTCTACCGTGGGTAAAATGCTACCAAACAGCAACACATGCTACAGAGAAATCGTTCTTGAAAGAAAAAGTCAATCAATGTGGCAAATTTCACTGTTGACATATTTTAAGAAATTGCCACAGCCATCCCAACCTTCAGCAAAACTACCACCTTGATCAGTGAGCAGCCACCAACATGGAGGCAAGACCTTCCTGCAGCAGAAAGGCTACCCCCTGCTGAAGGCTCCAATGATTTTTTAGCAACAGAGTTTTAATTAAAAAAAACTTTTTTTGAGACACAGTCTTGCTCTCTGTCGCCCAGGCTGGGGTGTAGTGGTGTAATCTCGGTTCACTGAAACCTCTGCCTCCCAGGTTCAGGCGATGCTCCTGCCTCAACCTCTCAAGTAGCTGGGATTATTGGCTAGTAGAGACAGGGTCTTGCCATGTTGGTCAGGCTAGTCATGAACTCCTGACCTCAAGTAATCCGCCCACCTCAGCCTCTCAAAGTGCTGGGATTACAGGCGTGAGCCACCGCACCTAGCCGCAAAGTATTTTTAAGTTAAGGAATATATATTAAGATATAATGCTATTGCACAATTAGTAGACTATAGTATAAACCTAACTTATATATGCACTGGGGAATCAAAAATTTGTGTGACTTGCTTTACTATGATATTTGCTTCATTGTGGAAGTCCGAACCTGCAAAGTCTCCAACGTATGCCTGTATAATAGATTATTATCCCCCATTTTTCAAAGTTCCAAGTGCTATGTAGTTACTTAAGATGCTTATGGTATGAAGTATTAGAGATCAATAGATAACCTCCATTTTTAAAAGTTCTAAATTTGTTCCACAGTATATTAAGGAGTAAAGAGGGAACCATTACAGCCAATAATGAAAAGATGGTAGCAATATACAACAAAAACAAATATGTCCAATCTACGTGAATGAAAATAACCAAACAACCAGACTCTACAAACATCTCCTGATATCAGTAATGAGAAATGAGACCTATATTAAAGTCTTCTGTAACTTCCCATAGCAAGGAAAATGATCACATCCTATCAATATAAGGAAAATTTACCAGTTCCACTGTGCTGCTTATCGTGAAAATGGCATTCAACAGAAGTGGTGGGTAGAATACCACTAAGGGAAGAATTTGGAAGGGTGGGAAATAATTAGAGTATGCACAGCATGGTAACACTGATATTCCTGGGACACCAGTGTCATCATGCCCCTCTCCTGCTGAAGGACTCGTTTATTAAGATACAGGATATCAAGTACAATTTTTTTAACTTTACATTAAAGGCTCTTCCTCCCACAAGGAAGGCCTCTTAACTCCTGCCAAAAAAAAAAAGAAAAGGCTTATTTGCTGTACACTACACATGATCAACTCTTCCTCCAAATCCAGGCTTCTATCAGTCCTACAACCTGGAGAAATGTTCCCATTCCTCTCATCCTCCTACTCTTACTCTGTAATCCAAGCCCAGCTGGGTTTCTACTTCCTCTGTAAGAGATGCCAATCACCCCAACCTACAGTATTTTAGTTTCTTTAAACGCTGTAAAGCTATGGAGCATTTACCTGGTGATATAGTATTCGTGATTTATGTGTATGCATACATGCAAAATTTTATTTCCTATCTAGATTTCATTCATGATGCAGGTTTTTACACACTAAAAGTAACTGGATCTTGGCGAGACACAGTAGTTTATGCCTGTAATCCAGCACTTTGTGAGGTCAAGGAGGGAGGATCATTTGAGCCCAGAAGTTTAAGGCCAATCTGGGCAACATATCAAAACCCTGTATCTACAAAACTAAGTTTTTAAAAGATTAGGTGGGTGTGGTGACACGCACCTGTAGTCCCAGCTACTCAGCAGGACGAGGTGGGAGGATCATTTGAGCTCAGAACTTGGAGGCTGCAGTGAGCTATGATTGCACCACTGCACTACAGCCTGGGTGACAGAATAAGGCCCTGTCAAGAAGAGGGAAGGAAAGGAGGGAAGGGATCGGGAGAAGGGAAGGGGAGGGGAGGAAGTGAGGCACAGAAGAGGGCAGAGGGGAAGAGGGGAGGGGAGGCAGGGAGCCGGTGTGAGAAAGAAACTGTTGTAAGATTTTGGCTCTGGGTGGATCACTTCAGACAGAATTTAAGAATGCAGGGGTTCCACATATGCTGGGTACTGTCAGAAAGTGGGAGTAATCGTATGAATGGGTATTTCACAAAATCGTATCCATGGGTTCAGGCTAGAACAGAATAACGCTGCAACTGGTGAAGAAGTAGCAGTCACTCATACTGGTTCAGAGAAGGGTATTCTTTGCGTGGCACAGTGACCATGTTTTCATCTGCACTTAAACGCAACGATGACGTGGCCTGCTCTGTCTTATTGCATCCCGGTCTTGGAGAACCCTTGCCTGAGGCTGGGGTTCTGTGTGATTATTTATGGCCTCATTAGAGAACAGCACAACACAGCTGTGAGGGCCACACCAGCTTCTGCTCCTGTTTTCTCACTTGATCCTTCCCCAGAGCTTGATAGTCTCAATACTTGAAGACTTTATGGATAAAATCAGTGATATTAATGATTTTTTGACATCATAAAATGAAACAAATTAGCATTTGAAAGGTCAACATAATTCAGTTAACCACTGTCTCTAACAGTTACAGACTGTTATACTTCCAACTCTGTAACAGGGGATAACAGCTCTATAGCTGAAGGAAACAAAGTGACAAACATGCCATTCATAAAATTTGGAGCCCCTTCATTCCTCGATGGTGTATTAAGTTCCTGTGTACTAGTCTCACATTATGCGCCAGGAATGGAGAATCAAAAAAAGAAAGGCCCTTGTCCTCAAGCAGCTCATGGTCTAATGGGGGTAATAAGAGTTCACAGCCCACAGGCAGACACTAAGAAGCACTGCCACAACAGGACGATGGTCCGATACCTCTTAAGGGCACTGCATTCAGACCAAACAGTGACTCCCCACAGGAGAACATGGCAGCACTTAACCCTGCAGACCCAACAGGAGTTAGCAGGTCAAAGGATTGGCAGGTGCTGAGGAAGAGGAGATAAACTGGGGGGTTATAAGGGATTTTCTATCACAAACAGAGGAAAGCCTTCTAGGGCTGTGGTGAGTGAACCAGGACAGCTCCTGGTGTTGGCAGGGGCTCTGATCAAGACTTGATGAGGGCCTAAATACGTAAGGCCATGGCAGTGGGTACAGAGAGGAAGGAATGGGTGTGAGAGGCATTAAAGCTAAATGTAAGGGGCCCGCCCAACCAACTGGATTACTTAATGTGGTCAACTTAAAAGCAACAAAGGCCACTGTTGCCACTAGAGTACTTTCTTCCTCTGAAAAACTCTTGTGATATGAACACTAATTCAAGTATGTTACCTGGTGTTCTTCTGAGGAGTCAGCATAACCTGGCCTTCTGACGTGATGTCTATAATACAGTGTTCAGGAAGAATCCCCATGCCGCACAGTTGGATATCTTGGGAATTTGCTGACCCTATCAATGTATGTTCCTAAGAAAAAACGAAATTCACTGATTAATACTGTATTCTTACATATACACAATTGAAATCATTTACACTGAGCCCTCTTATATTGTCCTATTACCTTTGCGAAAATTTTTTTTATTTTTATTTTATTTTTGAGACAGAGTCTTGCTCTATCCCCCATGCTGGAAGGCAATGGTGCAATCTCAGCTCACCGCAACCTCCGCCTCCCAGGTTCAAGCGATTCTCCTGCCTCAGCCTCCCGAGTAGCTGGGATTACAGGCATGCACCACCATGCCCAGCTCATTTTTTTGTATTTTTAGTACAGACAGGGTTTCACCATGTTGGCCAGGCTGGTCTCAAACTCCTGACCTCAAGTGATCCACCTGTCTTGGCCTCCCAAAGTGCTGGGATTACAGGCGTGAGTCACCATGCCTGGCCTAAAAGATTTTTTAAAAGCGAATGAAGCCAGGCATGGTTGAAACAAAAACAGGAAGGGAGCGAGATTTGGCCTGTGAAAAGCAGTTGGTTGACCCTGACCTAGACTAACTCACCTACTCCCATGGTTTTAAATGCCATCTACAAATAAACTACATCTCTATCACCACCCTAGAGCTACATACTTTAGTTCCATTTTTTTCCCCACCTCCACAACCACTATCGCAGTCTTAGTCACTTATTTTTTATTTATTTATTTATTTTTGAGACAGGGTCTTTTTCTGTCACCCAGGCTAGAGTGCAGAGACACTATCCATGCTCACTAAACCTCACGTTCTTGGGCTCAAGCAATCTTCCTGTCTCGGCCTCTGAGTAGCTGAGATCACAGGCAGGCACCACCTTGATCAACTAATTTTTTATTTTTTTATTTTTTGTAGAGACAGGGTCTCACTATGTTGCTCAGGTTGATCTCAAACTCCTGGGCTCAAGCAATCCTTCCACTTCACCCTCCTGAAGTACTGGGATTACATGTGTGAGCGACTGTGCCCAGCCTCAGCCACTATTATTTTCTGCCTACTCAGCCTACTTGACACAACTTGGATGTCTGAAGATACATCAAATGGAACAAGCGCCAAAGCTAAACTCTTGTTCCCATCTCCCCTAACCCAACAGAAGTCTATTTCCTTCTCCAATAACAATGGATGGCACTACCACCACCAGTCAGTCAACTGAAAAGCTTAGATATAATTCTTGAGTCCTCTTTCTTTCTCTTACAAGCCCATACCCACCCCATGTCAATCAGGGAAAACCTTACAGATTTTTCCTCCAAGGTCTATCAAGAATAAGCTTGTTTTCCCCACCTCCATGACCACATCCTAGATTCAGCCTCCAGGATCTCTTGCCTGTGGATACAGGAGCTTCCTACTGTGTCTCCATTGCATGCCACTCCCTTCCACTCCTGCCACAACAGCTGGTCACACCATCCCCTATTTAAAACCTTCTAAGAGTGGGCATGGTAGCTTACACCTGTAATCCCAGCAATTTGGGAAGCCAAGGCAGGAGAATCGCTTGAACCTAGGAGATCAAGACCAGCCCGGGCAACACAGTGAGACCTTGTCTCTAGTAAAAAAAAAAAAAAAAAAAAAAAAAAAAAAAAAAAAAATTGTGGCCAGGTGTGGTGGCTCATACCTGTGATCCCAGCACTTTGGGAGGCTGAGGTGGGTGGATCACTCAAAGTCAGGAGTTCAAGACCAGCCTGGCCAACATGGTGAAACCTTGTCTCTACTAAGAATACAAAAAAATTAGCCAGATGTGGTGGCACATGCCTATAATCATAGCTACTCGGGAGGCTGAGGCAGGAGAGTGGCTTGAACCTGGGAGGTGGAGGTTGCAGTGAGCTGAGATCGTGCCACTGCACTCCAGCCTGGGCGAAAGAGCAAGACTCCGTCTCAATAAATAAATAAATAAATAAATAAATAAATAAATAAATAAATATAAAAATGAGGCAGGAAGATTACTTGAGCCCAGGAGACTGAGGCTGCAATAAGCCATAATCATACCACTGCACTCTCACCTGGGTGACAGAACGAGACCCTGCCTCAAAAAAAAAAAAAAAAAGTAAGAATAAAACCTTCTAGTGGCTTCTCTTTGAACTTCCAATAAAGCCCAAATTCTTACCCGGGCTTACAAAGCATTCTACAACCTGTCCCTGCCTGTCTCTGACCCTCACGCTCACCATCTTCCCCTCACAGAGCATGTGCCAGCTACATCGGCCTCCCATCTGTTCTTTGAGCACACTGAGCCTATTTCCATCCTACTGCCCTTTACTAGCTGTTTCCTCTGTCTGAAATGTTCTTCCCCTGATCCTGACATGGGTCATTTCTTATCATTTCTATCTCAGCTTTTAAAGTCACATCCTCAGAGAGGTGCTTCCTGAGCTCACAATTGGAAAAAGCCACTGTCATCCTGCCCTATTTTAACTCCTTCCATGACACTGACTGACTGTGGGTTTACTGTCCATCTTGTATTCCAAGCACTTAACAAAGGCCTGGCATATGTAGGCATTAAAAAAATATAAAAATAAATGCACAATCATTTCCTTTTGTGTGCCCAGGTAATCAAAATAAGATAAAGTTAAGCAGGGATAGCATCTCAGTCTCTTTATTGATAGATGGGTATAATGATTCTGAAGTATGCTACTATAAAGAATTCCAGGATAAATAAAGGGGGTGTTATATTCTAGAAGACTAAGAGAACTGTACAGCTGGAACTAGAAAGAACTTTGGAGATGTTTTAATCCAATGCCTTCACTTACACATGGAGTGGCTGAAGTCATCCAGAGATGTGAAGTCATCTGCCCAGCATCTAAATTGACTTTTGAATTGGAAGGCAAAGTAATAAATAATGCTCAGCCTCCAAATTCCACCATAAAACTGTTCTTGGACTGAGATCATCCTTTTGAATGTGCTTTGTCTTGAAGATATGCTTGCTGTGGGGTTAGCTTGGGCGATCAAGAAATCAACACTGCCTCAGACTCGGCCAAACAGGGCTGGCCACACAGCCTGAAACACAACCCAAACACCTCCACACAAGATGACCAGAAACATTTGATGACTCTCCAAACATCTTTAAACAGCTTCTTTGTTTACGTTTTTAGTGAAGGAGCAGATATGAATCAGAGTTTTTTCTTGATATGTGTGTTCGTGTGTACCAATTTGAACTACAGTACAATGGAAAGAAAAAGAACGTCTGGTTCTGAGAAAAGGACAGAATATTTAGGTCCTATTCTAACACCGCATCTCTTCCCACGTAGTCAGCTCGTTAGCTTTACTTTCCCGGTCACATTCATATGAATATCCCCAGCTGACATCCTAACTCAGAATGCTACCAGCACTGTTCAGAAGCAAAGTAAGTAATGTGATAATACATTGTTTTTTTGAAACAGAGTCTTGCTCTGTTGCCCAGGCTGGGATGCAGTGGCATGATCTCAGCTCACTGCAACCTCCACCTCTTAGGTTCAAGCGATTGGCCTGCCTCAACCTCTCAAGTAGCTGGGACTACAGGCATGTACCACCACCCCGGCTAATTTTTATATTTTTAGTAGAGACGGAGTTTCATCATGTTGGCCAGGCTGGTCTTGAACTACTGACCTCAAGTGATCTGCCCGCCTCAGCCTCCCAAAGTGCTGGGATTACAGGTGTGAGCCACCACGCCCAGCCAATAATATATCATTTTTTAATAGGCAAGGATAATATGTGTATAAGAAACCACACAGGTATCAAACAAAAAAGTGGAATGTGGGATCTTTTCTATTTGTATAGTGCTTCTGTTTACGAAGTGCTTCTGTATCTCCAACCCTCACAGGAACCTGGCAAAGTAGCCAGAGACCTTCCCTCCATTTACAAAGGAATTAGACTAGAGGGGGCAAAGGGCTTGGCCGTAGACTAGAGAGACAGGTCACTCCCTCCTACCCCAGCTTTGCCGCCACTGAACCACAACACTTGAGACATGCACACATGAAGGTATGCATCAAAGACACAGCCTAACTCACAGCATGACAATACATCATATAAGATACTTATTAACAACAGGGCTTCTCAAAATGACACAGAGTCACTGACCCAGGATCTCTCCAGGCTTTTCTGAAATGAAACCACACAATTCTCTTAGAGCTGTTTCCCACATAGTCAGCCTGTTAGCTTTACTTTCCTGGTCATGTTCATTAAACCCACACATGTGAGGGGAAAGAAACTGTGTGCCAACAGTTATCAACTCTGTGTTAGAGTCAGTGTAGTCCATCATATATGATAAGTAATTTGTGCTCTGGGCTTGACACAGCCCATTCTGGGCACTCCTCGAATCTGTGTGGTGTCTCAGGGTTCAGGCTTATTCTGAAGTTGTCTCTTATCTTACTAATATATCCCATGATTTGTAGATTTCAGTGGATACCAATATTTGTCTTCTTTTCTGTTCTGTGCTCTGACTCACTCAGTCTCTAAATAACCTATACTCTCTCTCTTTTTTTTTAATAGATTGATAACCCAAATTTTTAATTTTTCCTAAGAGTTACTGGAAACATAAATTTCATACCAACTGGTCCTAAGAACTTTATTTATACATTTTTTTCTTGTGAGCTAACACACTGCTCACAAAAGAATGTGCTTCACATAAACCATAAAAGCTTTCGTATACTTACTAAATGAATCATTTAGTCTTCAAAGTCATCCATTTTTAAAGTTATCTACTTAATTCCCTGATACAAATCACATTAAATAATGGTAGGCAAGGTATTTGACTTGTTGGAAATAATATCAGAGTATCATTTTTTTATATTGTCAGGTTGAATGGCATCAAAGACTAAAAAAGAAAACTGAGTCCAGAAACCTAAGATGGTTCTATAACTTTTTGCTGTTTTCTAAGCATGGTTCCCCAAGTTTACTAAAGTACTGTGAAATATTGTCCTATTTTGTAACAAGAATCTAGTAGCAAAGCACGTTACTTCACCTTTAAATAGTACACCAGAAGCTCATTCAGAGCTGGGTCAGCATTCAGATTCACAAGGAAGCATTTATCATCCCCAACTTTGATTCCCGAAGACTGAAGAGATATTCCAAGACTCTCAAGCTGTTTCTGTCGTTCCTGTAAATGTTATCAGAGAAGTATTAATTTCACAGCTATTGAGGCAGTAAGATATCCAAGCGTTTACATTACAATGTTACAATTATTCAATAGTGTTGTAATTCAAATACATTCTCTTAGGCTATGGCATTATAGATTTATTGCATTTTTCTCTTTCCAAACTATATGATTTTTTTGTTAATTCTAATTTTATTTTGAAAAATAAAGTCTATTACATATAGTAACTAATTGTACTAGTGAATTCTCAGTTTTCATTCTTGAAAATATCTAATGTCTTGAATTCATCTCATTTAACTCTGTATATATAAAAGCAAAGGTGTGTGCACTTTCCTCAACTGGGATCCTTCTTAAAAGCAAAGGAGGATCAATAAACTCTCCTGCTTGACATCTTCAGTGACCTCCCCATCAGGATAAAGGCCAAACTCCCTCAGTAAGGATCACAAGGCCCTTCAACCTGGCCTGCTTCCCCTCTGGCTTCATGTCTTCTCACTCCTGTCAAACCCAGCACTGCATGAAACAAGTTCCAGGTCCTTGAGAGTGCTAAGAATGTTCTCTGGGCTGGGTGTGGTGGCTCATGCCTGTAATCCCAGCACTGTGGGAGGCCAAGGCAGGCAGATCACTTGAGGTCAGGCATGCAAGACCAGCCTGGTGAAACCCCATCTCTACTAAAAATATAAAAATTAGACAGCTGTGGCAGCAGGTGCCTGTAATCCCAGCTACTCAGGAAGGTGAGGCAGGAGAATCACTTGAACCCGGGAGGTGGAGGTCGTGGTGAGCCGAGATCATGCCATTGTACTCCAGCCTGGGCGACAGAGAAAGACTCTATCTCAAAACCCCCCAAAAACAAAAAACAAACAAACAAAACAAACGTTCTCTGTGTTCTCGTTAGCTGAAAAGATTTTATACCTCTTTTTTCTATCTGGAGCAGACGTGTTCTACTTCGTAACTGTTTACCGGGCCATTTCTCTCACACAGGACTGTGTGCTGTGTGGGTATGGATCCTATCTTATATACTGTTGTGTTCCCAGCACTTAGCACAGTGAAGGACACATGGCGAGCACTCAAAACATCAGTGTGGTGAATTTATCCAAAAACAAACAAATTTGCATATGCACTCAAGCGTTATTTTCATAACACGGGCCTTTCCTTTTTTGTGCCTGCCTCTGAACCTATACAATATATGAACATCTGTACATCATAAGGATATGGGCATGGATCTCACAACCAGATGCTCTGTAGTTAGGGTACAGTCGGGGCTGGAGAGGGTATCTTCGACTATGGGTAAATAGCAAGTAGCAATGAGTCAATCACCCAAGACCTCTGATTCTGGGGAAAGGCAAGACAAACTAAGTCATTTAACTACAGCCACAAAGTAAGTTCGCAGCATAATTAAAATAAAGTTTCACAATTTTGCTATTTCTAGGCATGCCATCGTAATTTATACAATCACTGCAACTCAGCCAATATATCCTGCCTAGAAGTATACTACCACAAAATTGAAATGTGTATTTTGGTCCTGGGTCTTCAAATCAAGTCTTTAAATCCAGTTCTAACAAAAAGAACTACAGGGTTCTTTCAGAAGTTTTGAGTCATTTAATGCTAACCATCAGAGTTTTCTGCACTCAATTCCAAGAAGTGATTCTCCTTGAAAAAGACTCATGTCCATAAGATGAGGTAACTAACTATACCTTTCTCTAAGTTATCCTAGTTATCACTGTTTTACGCTACTTCCCTGTGCATATTTCTGTCATTTGAGATTCTATAATGGTAAAAACGCTACAAAATTTTTGTCAAAGCCGAAAGAGGCACAATGGTGGAAAACTGTCAATTCATTATTCCGTTTGCCACCAAAAACTAAAGTTTTAAATCATCTAAAAAAATTACAAATGTTTGTAACATCTAGGAATCAGCTCATAACAAAGTACTATATGATAAAATACAGTTTACTGATATCATCAAATATTGCTTCTGATATCAGGGGTTGGTTAACTTTTCCTATAAAATGTCGGATAGTAAATATTTAGTCTTTGTGGGCCATGGGGTATCTGTCTTATTCATTCCTGCTGCCGAAGCCATACATAATACATAAACAAATGAGCACAGCTATATGACAAAAAAATTTACAAAAGCAAGTGGCAGACCAGGTTTAGATCACATGCATTGTCTGTCAACCCCTGATCTATCTCAAGGTTTTGATTTCACTTAAGTGTGTATCTTTTAATGGGAACATAAAAGATAAAAATAAGGGACAATGTGGTATAGCAGATATGGCACTGGAATTAGAAAATACTCATCTTGAGTTCTTTCTATGCAAAAATATTACTGAGCATACAACACTAAAAGATACAGTCTTTTTTCTTAAGAACTTACAAACTCAACAGGGACTTAAACTATACATAACAATTAAACAATGGTGAAGTATTGGATGATGTAAGGGTCAAAGGGTGCAGAGGCTGCAGAGAATTCTGTGGTAGGGCCATCCAAGGGCTTGCACCCCACAGGAAGATGTTACAGAGCCTAGAGGACCCATGGAGAACCCAGCTAACTTGCAACTGCCCCCAGAATGATGTGAGAAGTCCTTCAAAAAAGAAATTCATTGAATTCAGTTTGCCCGGAAATTGCCAAATTTATCTGACCATGGACCATGTCAACTGACATGCCTCAAGTCATCTTCCAGAAGACTTATTAACACTTTGTAGCTCTACTGTCAGAAATAGATTTTGAAAGATATCAGTTTGGATTAGGAAGAAGTAAGTGATCAAGAGACCAGGTTTTTTCAAAGAGAAAAGAAAAACATTCAGCAGCACTAAAGCCTGGGAGCTCTGGAAGGTTAAGGCATTGAAGGAGCTGTTGAATAAAATCAGGCAGTGCCCCCAGAAGGGACCCCTGAGAGAGGAAAAGAAAAGGTGCCAACACTAAGCTCCCCAAGATGTAGGCTCACTTAGACTTGCCCTGTTTTCTATCAGCACAACGACTCATGACAACAAATGTTTACTGTTGGAGCAGCTCAGAATGGCTCACACAAAGTAGCTTCCAAATGGGACAATTATTAGAATGACTTATAATTTATAAAAAACACAGGGAGATATGTAATGAGAAATAGTTTATACACTGATCTCTTCTCTATAATTTTAGGGATATGCTTTAAGATAAGCCAATGCAGGGACACAAAAACAACACTGGCCATATGCTGATCTTTAATGAAACCAGGTGATGGGTACCTGTAGATTTAGTATACTCTTCTCTAATTTTTATCTACTTTGAAAATGTCTGCAATAAAAATGTTTTTAAAATCTATTTTAATCCCAGTCTGTGCTAATATAACATCCACTTTATGCTAAGTAACAACAGTATCATCCTACAACATCTGATACACAGATTGATTCTGGACAGCACATTTCAAGATGGAATCTACTGAGTGAAAACAGATTGAGCAAGTTCTATATATTCTCTAATACAAGGAACAGTTAAAAACAACAGGGAATTTTAACTTAGAAAAGGAAGAGGAAGAGGCAGAGAGATGACTTTAAATAGATGAACAACTTGGGTAGTAACAGTCCCTATCTTGTTAGACTACTGAGAGGATTACATGAAGTTCTGTAGTTAAAAGTGCTTAGCATAGGGCTCAATACATAAGTGTATCCAATAAACGCTGGCTGTTACTGCCATCACCAGTTACTGTGTTTGGGTGGGACACTTAACGCTCTTAGCTACAAAAGAACAAACTAGGGCCAGTGAGTAGAAGTAAAAGAATAAAAGACTGATTCAATCGCTACTATTGGAGTTGTCTGATTATGAAAAGCCTGTTAGATGGGGTCCTGAGCTCCACATTACCATATGTATTTCTAAAACAGTTGGAAAATCATGAAACAGGAAAGCCACAGTGTAAATCTATTATTAGGTAGACAGACTTTTTCTCCCAATGCTAAACTTAACTAGATCTTCCTAGACGAATTCTAATGTTCCTACCCTAAGGTGTTTTTTTTTTTTTTTTAGATGGAGTCTTGTTCTGTCACCCAGGCTGGAGTGCAGTGGCACGATCTCAGTTCACTCCAATCTCCACCTCCCGGGTTCAAGCAATTCTTGTGCCTCAGCCTCCCAAGTAGCTGAGACTACAGGTGTGTGCCACCACGCCTAGCTAATTTTTGTGTTTTTGGTAGAAACAGGGTTTTGACATGTTAGCCAGGCTGGGCTCAAACTCCTGACCTCAGGTGATCCACCTGTCTTGGCCTTCCAAAATGCTGGGATTACATGTGTGAGCCATCACACCCAGCCACCACCCTACGATTTCATAACTATCACTGTCACTAGAAAATGGTGAGAGACAGTCACCTCAGATTTAGGAATTTCATCTTACTTTCACTTTCACTGGGTTTTCACATGGAACCAAGAAGTTCATGGCCTAATATCTATTAGCAGTAATTTTTTTTTTCTTGGCCACATGCACTAGATGGAGTAATTTTGTAATTTCAGGAAGTTCCTTAGGTCTCCAAAGCACTTAATAGAATGCGGTGTTAAGAGCCAGGGGCTACAAAGGAGTTATTTCATTAAATTTTTTTTAAAGATTACTGATACTAAAAAATTATTTCTTACATAAACAATCAAGTGAATTATATCCTGTTTATCCTTCAAATTAATTTTGCAAAGTATAGATTCTTTCAGATCTAGATTCCTAATGATAGTGTGAGATTTGCCATCAGCCAAGCTGAAGATCAAAAAGGAACCAGAAACACCATGTGTCCCACTGTGCAAACTGCCATGAGGTTTCATGCGCTTCATCATCAGGAAACACGAACCTGTGCAATCTCCTCCGTTTTCCTTAATTTCTCCTCCCAGGTCACAGTCATTTCCTGGATTAGCTTCTCAGATTCTTCCAGCCGGTCCTTTAGCTCTGGAGATTTCATTGCCTACAAGCAAAATGTTTACTTCATGAAATGTCTAGAAGATGCCCTGGAAAAAGAAGTGGCCAACTCTAAAAGGACAAAAGTAACAATCTGCCTCCTCATGGCTGAATGTCACGCTGAGGTCTGACATCTACTTCGACTGTAGATCGAAGTACCTCGATTGTAGATCGAAGTACCTCGATTGTAGATCGAAGTACCTCGATTGTAGATCGAAGTACCTCGATTGTCTGAGGACCACAAACTCACTGAGTTATCCAAAATATGCCCAAAAAGCAGGCTTTTTCCTTTTCTGCCACTCTATTGTGAAGATATAATTACATTTAAGGATGCAAAAATGTAAAGCTTCTAAGGGTTTATCTTTAAAATCCTAATAGGTTATACATCTAGACTCAGACACATGATTCATTCTAGCCCTTATTGATGACTTCAGGAATTTATCCACATATGTACAGACTAAATGTGTACATGTTGCAGACTGGATGGTGTTATTAACACCAAGGAGACAACAGTCTTCATGGACTATAAAATTATTCCTATAAAAACAGGATAAAATTCAACAGGTAAAAATACGATCAAGATAATCATCTTGACCATGTCTCTTACTGATTTATTCCCAGAAAACAGGTATGAGAAAGAAAGCAAACTCCAGAAAGAGCCCCACAGTGCTGAGTAACTGTGGGAAGCGAAATGCTAATGAAAGTAGGAATCCTGGCCGAGCACGGTGGCTCACGCCTGTAATCCCAGCACTTTGGGAGGCCGAGGTGGGTGTATCACCTGAGGTCAGGAGTTCAAGTTCAAGACCAGCCTGACCAACATAGAGAAACCCTGTCTATAAAAACTACAAAATTAGCTGGGCGTGGTGGCGTGTGCCTGTAATCTCAGCTACTCAGGAGGCTGAGGCAGGGGAATCACTTGAACCCAGGAGGCAGAGGTTGCAGTAAGCTGAGATCACACCATTGCACTCCAGCGTGGGCAACAAGAGTGAAACTCCACCTCAAAAAAAAAAAAAAAAAAAAAAGTAGGAATCCTGAATCTAATATTTCATTCCACTTTCCCAAGAGGATGAGCACTTGGGATTGCAGGTCAGAGTTGGTAGGTTTTCAAATTTATGAATGCAACATTATCCATTACAGAATACACAGAAGACAGCTGTAATAGAGTACCACTAAATACATGGGTACTTCTACTACAAAATATTTTCTACAAACGTAATTAATCCACAACATGGAAAAGCTAGATTATGAAGGTGTAGAAGACTCAAGATTTTCATTCCGACTTCTACCAGGTAACAAATGAGATTCAACAAAAATCCTGCTCTCCATCATTTTCTGCACAAAAATTAAAATTACATACACATGGTCTCCAGCATCTCTCTTCCTCTCCTATTCTATTATACCTCTCTCTTTTGTCTGCCACCTGAATAGAAATGCAAACATTTTCTCAATTCTATTTGCTCCTGTTCAACCTTTTTAACATCTGTAAAACCTCTTTGGAATTCTAATATGACAACCTTCCTTTATTTATTACTCATCCCAAAGTTCTCTTGCTGTAAGAAATTCGCAAATTTTAAGTAGAGTACTCATCCCTCACAGCCCAGGGGAAGGAAATTCAAGCTCTAGGCTGATTCCTCTTCCTGGACTCACAGGGCGCATGCGGTGGCGCCTCCTACCTCTGCTTGGGTCAGCTGCTCCCGGAGTTTCTCAACTTCTTCCCGGAGATCCCGGATAATTCGGGCATTAGGGTCCTCATTCACCACAGCGTGGTTTACAATGTGCTTGGCTCGATCTGCATACCGCAGAGTTGAGAGGGTTTCATCATAGTTATCAGCTGCAGGACTCACAGTAGCCACCATGGCGGTCTTGCTGTTACCCCCGAGGCTGTCCTACAGGAGAAAACAGAAAGTTGAGTAGCATATTAAAGTTGGAAGAAGACGTCATATGAGAAACCTGAAATCAGAAATGGTGAACAAATTTCCCCAGGTCGAACACATTCAATGACAGAGCCAGGGCTAAAATGCAGGTGTATGGACTCGAGTCCTGTGCTGTTTCTTCTCTGCCAAGCCATTGTACTAAAAATAAGGAGTTTTAGCCTTTGATAAAGGATGGGGAAATGTCACGAAACCTACCTTTATTTCGGTTTAACATAAATTAATTCTAAGTCATCTGCCCTATTTTATAGGCAAGATGATACCACAAGAACACAGACTACTCGGAATAAAAAAGGACTCCTTAAATGCCTCCAACATCTTCCTCCTTAGAGGAACAAGCATGATACTTACTTGGCAACCTCCTCCACAACCCCCTGTACTGGGAGTCTCTGTGAAGCCTAATAATGGCTCAGAAAGTTGCTGTTACAAGCTATCAAGCACCTTGTAAACTTTTTAAAACATAAGGTACAATTATAGTCTCACAAAAAAGTGTGTTAAAGCAACTTCATTTTCTTCGCTCTGATAGCACTTCAAAAGCTACTAAGATTGCAAGTTCTACAGAAGCACTTCCACCGTTCAGACAATGGTCCTGAGAAGAGATACTGTCTTCATGACACTCAAACTGCTAAGTACAGTGAAACGGCTTTAGGACCAACTGGCTTCCAACAGAATGAAAAACCACCCTCACTTGAGAACATTAAAAATAGAGATTTAACTCAAGCACAAAACTAGACTTGGGGCATCAAGCCCACTGCGCTCTGCTGCACCACAGACAAGGCTGCCTATGCAGGCGACCTCCTGGCGCCCACACCCTAGTACTCTCCGCTTCCCTTGAGGGTGGCCAGGACTTATTCATCGGTCTCCAAGGAATTAAAGTGATGGCATGTCTAAGGGTAGATTCAAAGAAGATGGTGGCTTCTGTCTTGGGTGTTTTCTTTCACTCTGGGGGAAACGGGCTGCCGTGAAGTGAGGCGGCCCTATGAAGAGAGGCCCACAGGCACGAGTTTGGAAGCCGATCTTCTGGACCCTGCTGACAACCATGTAAGTGAGCAGACACCTCCCCACACCGGTCATGCCTTGAGATGATGATGACGGCAGCCCCCCATCCCCAACACTTTAATTACATCCATGTGAAACAACCCGGCTAGAGCCACGTCATTAAGCCACACGCACCCGGAGTCCTGATCTATGGAAACCCTGAGACAATAAATGACTTGTTTGCAGCTGTTCCATTCTGGGGGTAATCTGTTACAATCAATAGATAACTACTCATATATTAGGATACCAACCCAGGCTGAGACAAATCATCAAAGCAAACAAACAAAAAGATTGAATATACTCTTTTTAGGAACAGAATGTCACTGAATGACAGACTCTCAAGATTAGAGGGAACACTCCAATGGGCCGGTAATGGGAAACTCACTAGAGCATAAGAAAGCTAACTCTACTTTGGGGCAGCATTAACCTATGGAAAACTGCTTTTGAAAATAAAAGGCTTTTCCAATCTTATTACAACGAAAATGCGTTGGAACAATCTGTGATTTCCCCAGTCTTTGTGCACACACTTTACCTAGGTCTCCACCTTTTGTGAGTTCGATTTATCACAGAGCCTGGTTTTATCGGTGAGAAAACAGGTTTGTTCGGACAATGAAGGTTAAATCTTGCACTCTGCCTAAAAATCTAGAACTGGTAAGTTGAACAATATCCTAGCCCGGTTAGACTCTGCCTTCAAGTCCAACATGATTTCCACTCCCCCACAGCTGCCCACAATACACATTTGGTAACACAGAGAAAGTTCAGGCCTGAAGATTAAATAAGGTGACCTGACATCTTTCCAAATTATCTTGCCCTAGTTTCAGAAACAAAATGATTCCTAAGGTGTTACTAAAAGGTCAATATGATCACAGACAATATGTCCCTTATTCATATACCAGTGAAAGTTTGGTTTTCCACAGAAAACATAATTATATTGTTGAAGAAAATATAATTTAATGCATGACATGGGAAGAACTATAACTAATTTGGACTTTAGGAGGTAAAAGCCATGACTGTTTGCTTTGCTCTTCACTCCTAGACATTAATCTCACATAGCTGGTGCTCCAGATTTGGCAACTTCCAGAAAAAATTCATGAAGAGTCCCATGAACATGAATGAAATTCAAATGTGATATAACGAAAGCACAGGAATTCAATCTCATCACCGTTTGGTTCACTGGCAGCATCGCGTTGTCCTCTGAGAACCACTGCACACTGTCAGCCCACGTGAACAGCAAATGCTCTCAGCTGAAAGAGGATTTGTAACGATAACTACCAAAGGAGAAAAGCATGTATATTGTGCTCCAATTTATGCTGAGAAAAGGAAACCTGGCAAACAACAAATGCTTGATATTTTAAAAGCCCTTGTTCATGGAGCAACAATACCCTTATGTTAAAAATGACCTCATGCCATCAGCAAAAAGGAAATCACAACAAAAGAACTGGCACTCATTCAAGGAGAAAGTAGAAAGTGTCTTGTTTACTCTTTAACTGTTTAGGCAAATCAGATGAGGTTTGTTTCAAAGGTGGCAACAGCAAATTAAATAGTCATAGGAAAGAATTTAATTTTGGAAGTCAGAATTTTTAAAAGCTGAAAGAACTCTGTGAAGACATATTAATCCAATTATTTCATTTTACAGATGAGAAAGTGAGACCCAGGAAAACGACAGACTTTTCAAAGGTCACAGAGCTGATTCAGAACAGAGCTGAAATTACTCATTCACTCGACTCTTCCTGGAGTTCACCACTAGGGAGGATGCTGGTAAGTAATACTATATAACAAGGACTAAGATGATAGAGATAAATACAATATGGTCTAAAACAAACAGCAGAGAGCCAAATCTTGAAAGGTTAAGGAAGACTCTCACAGAAAGTGACACTTGAGACCCAAAGATAGAGAAGCATCACCCAGGTAAAGGGAGAGGGGAGAGGAGGGAGGAGAGACTGAAGAGATGGGAGGGGAAAGCATGTTCCAAGTGGAACAAGAGTAAAGTCCTAGAGGCAAGACAACACTCATCACTTAGCTGGAATTTGTAACACCAAGAAGCACAAGATGAACAATAAAAAAAGTAAAGGGGGTCAGCTCATAAAGGACCTTGTAAGTCACACGCCATTAAAGAATTTGGACTCTATGGCTGGGCGCAGCGGCTCACGCCTATAATCCCAGCACTTTGGGAGGCCAAGGCAGGAGGATCACTTGAGTCCAGAAGTTCAACACCAGCCTGGCCAACATAGTGAGACCCTGTTTATACAAAAAAGAAAAAAAAGGAACTTGGACTTTATCCTAAGGGCCTATAGACAGTTACTGAAAAGACTGAGGGTTAAAAGTATTAATGTAGAAAGATGTTGCAACCTAACCATGGAGAAAGGACTGGACTAAGAAAGCTCGAGGGAAATGACTGTCATCCAGGCGACAGATGAAAAGTGGCCTTCATTAGGGAGGTGGCAGTAGGAACGAAAACAGGGAGATGAATTAGAAAGATACTCATTATCTGAGCACTCACTACCAGAAGTTACTTCACGTTAAGAGGCCCACATTTACATGGTTATTCAGAGGACCAAAAATCATCTTAATATGAAATAGTTCCCCAGTGACGACTCAGCGAATGCGTAACCCTCATTTAATGGTTGTTCCATCCTCCCTGGGAGAAGAGCACTCACATCTATCCTGGACCAAATCACCAAGAAAAGCCACAGCTTCTCTCATTCTCAGATGTTACACACATTAAGAGCACAACACAATTACAACGCAAATATGAGGCAGAAAAAAAAAGACGCTGTGAAACTGAAAATGTTATAGAAGATGGGCAATTGTACAAGTTCAATGGAAATTATGTTGAAGAATACAGGAAGTATGCCCATGTCAAACTAGCATCTGGGTGAGTCAGACTAAGAATTTAAGAAGGAAAAAGCAACAGGGACCTAAAACCCACTTTAAAGGAAAAGGATCTCCATTTCAACCAATTTGGAGAGAGCTCTGGGAAAACTGCTTAAGCTCTGGAACATGTTTTGTGAAAAAAAAAAAAATGCCCCTATTTACGATCTTCTGTGAAGTCCAAATGACGTTAAAAAAAAAATCATATAATTTTTTTTTCTTCTTTTTTTTTTTTTTTGAGATGGAGTCTCACTCTGTCGCCCAGGCTGGAGTGCAGTGGCATGGTCTTGGCTCACTGCAACCTCTACCTCCTGGGTACAATTGATTCTCCTGCCTCAGCCTCCCAGGTAACTGGGATTACAGGTGCACACCACTACTCCCAGCTCATTTCTGTATTTTTAGTAGAGATGGGGTTTCACCATGTTGGCCAGGCTGGTCTCAAACTCCTAGCCTCAGGTGATCTGTCCACCTCGGCCCCCCAAAGTGCTAGGATTACAGGCCTCAGTGAGCCCCATGCCCAGCCAGATCACATATATTTTCTTTTCTTTTTTTTTTTTTTTTTTGAGATGGAGTCTCACTCCATCGCCCAGGCCGGAGTGCAGTGGCGTGATCTCGGCTCACTGCAAGCTCCTCCTCCCAGGTTCACACCATTCTCCTGCCTCAGCCTCCCGAGTAGCTGGGACTACAGGCGCCCGCCACCAAGCCTGGTTAATTTTTTTGTATTTTTTAGTAGAGACGAGGTTTCACCATGTTAGCCAGGATGGTCTCGATCTCCTGACCTCGTGATCCGCCTGCCTTGGCCTCCCAGAGTGCAGGGATTACAGGTGTGAGCCACCACGCCCGGCCAATCACATACATTTTTAAGGAAAAAGATAATGACAAATATTCAGCAAACACATGAGTTATTTTTAATACATGAAAGTTGCAATGATAACCTAAATTAAGTAAACAGCAGATTAAGTGACCTTTTAAAAAATGTTATGGTTTCATTCTTCAAGTTCAAGTACTATGAACAGTTTTTTTCATTATTTTCTATCAAGGACTGGTAATATGAAGTGAGTATCCTTCTAATGAAAATTAACCTTTGATAAGAAGAGCACAGCCTTGGCAAAAACAGCTGCACAGTCAAGTCAGCGATGATTCCAATCCCGATCCTGCCATTCATTAGCTCTGCACCCTCCGTGTCATCTGACCACTGGGAACACCACCCTTTCCCTTCTGAGAAGGAAAGGAGACGATACCCATGAAGCCCTTGGCATGGCACCAGATACTCCTGCAACAGGTGCTCTTGCCTCCAGGCCAATGAAGCCACTCAGTGATTACCCGTGCCATTTTCACTATGTCAATTAAGTTAACAAAAGATATTTCTTGTTTTTTGGTGCTTTTTTTTTTTTTTTTTTTGAGAGGGTTGTCTTGCTCTGTCACCAGGCTGGAATGCAATGGCATGATATCAGCTCAATGCAACCTCCGACTCCCAGGTTCAAGCCATTCTCCTGCCTCAGCCTCCTGAGTAGCTGGGATTACAGGCATGCACCACCACACCCAGCTAATTTTGTTATTTTTAGTAGAGATGCGATTTCACCATGTTGGCCAAGCTGGTCTCGAACTCCTGACCTCAGCTGATCCTCCCACCGAGGCATCCCAAAGTGCTGGGATTATAGGCATTAGCCACCATGCCCGGCCAACAAAAGATATTTGTTGTTTTAAATGGACTCAAGTAGCAACACTGAAACAAGGACAATATATGATCAGGAAATGTTTCTGTGGAAAGTTTGAAGAAGTATCTTATCAAGATTTCTTCTACAGGCCAGGCATGGTGACTCACAACTGTAATCCTGGCACTTTGGGAGGCCGAGGCAGGAGGATGCTCAAGGCCAGGAGTTCAAGACCAGCCTGGGCAACATAGCAAGACCTCATCTCTACTAAAAATTAAAAAAAAAAAAATTGCTAGGCATGGTGGTGTAGTCCCAACTACTAAAGGAGGCTGATATGGGAGGATCACTTGAGTCCAGGAGTTCCAGACTGTAGTGAGTTATGACTGCACAACTGCACTCTAGCCTGGACAACAGAGAGACCCTGTCTCCAAAAAAAAAAAAGACTTCTTCTATTAAAAAAAACAAATTCCTGGCCAGTCGCAGTGGCTCATGCCTGTAATCCCGGCACTTCAGGAGGCTGAGGCGGGTGGATCACTTGAGGTCAGGAGTTCAAGACCAGCCTGGTCAACATGGCGAAACCCTGTCTCTACTAAAAATACAAAAAGTAGCCAGGTGTGGTGGTGCGCACCTGTAATCCCAGCTACTCGGGAGGCTGAGGCAGAAGAATCGCTTGAACCAGGAGGTGGAAGTTGCAGTGAGCCGAGACTGCGCCACTACACTCCAGCCTGGGCAACAGAGCGAGGCTCCGTCTCAAAAAAAAAAAAAATTCATTTGGTAATGAAACGATTTAAAAAAAAATTTTTTTAAATACATATGTTTAAGGTATACAGCACGTTTGATATATGTAAACATAGTAATATAATTGATTACTACATTCAAACAAATGAACACATCCATCACCTTACATGGTTATCTTTTGTGATAAGAGCACCTAAAATATACTTTTAGCAAATTTTTTTATATACAATACAATGTTATTAACTATAGTCCTTAGACTGCCCATTTGATCTCTAGACTTAATATCCTATATAACTGCAAGTTTGTTCACTAATTTTTTAAAGAAACCTATTTACTCTATGATTTTAATGGCTTTTATGAAAAAGAATAATTATATTCATCCTCCAAAGTCTTGAATTTTGCAGTTTGCTTGTTTTTCTAATTACAGAAAAAAAACTACAAAACATTTTTGTTAGTCTTACAGAAGCAGAAGTTCTTATGCTGTTTGAGACAGGAAAGAAAAGTAAATTTTTTTTTTTTAGGGTAAAAGCACTTGAGGTATTTAGTTATGTAAGCTGACGTCAGGATTCAAGTAACAATATCTGAATAATAATGTTCTATTTTAAAAGACAAGGTTAGAATTGTCTTTATGGTGGGCCAAGGTGTTTTAATTTTGTTCCTAATAATTATCTCTTACTATCTGATGTTTGTGAGGTTGTTTGACGAACTTTTACAAGCAGTTTTAATTATCACGATTTGTTTACACTTTTGTTTAAATTTCTAACAGTCCTGCATTTTGGCCAAAGGAAGTAATGGACCTGATATTCTACTGTGGAAAATTTACTGAATTTTAGCATTACATTTAAGAGAGAACACACTGACATTTACGTAAAGAATGTTTTATTTTAACAAAAGATATTCAAATAGTGTGCAGAGTTTTGAATTAAAAAGTTGAATACTGGTTAACTCTTGAGAGGAGGAGGAAACCAGAAGAAACCCCTACTTCATTTCACAAAGGCCTTTTTCTAAACATGCTATGGACTAAATCAGTAACTATGTCCTCTACTAAGCTACTGGGGCGGCCCGTGTTGAACTCATCTTAGTATGTTCAACCCCTAATGCAACGCATGCCAGGTGTTCAACAAATTCTTGATCAATAAGAAAATAAAACATCACAAAATTAAACAGGGCACATAAAATTATTTCTCCATTTTAAAAATAGAAAAAAAAGAGTATTAAAGGATTTAGTGAGGTGACACCTCTATAAATGGGTTAAATTGTCACTGCAACTTATACCCTCTAATTCCCAGTCCGATATCCAACTCACCACACCACCTTATGAAGACTAAAGGGGCTCTGGAAGGCTAGAGGAAGCTGGAAATAAGTCTCTCTTTTTTCACCAGACTCCTATTACATGTTATCACCATCTCTGTCATGGATCTATCACAAACTCATGTTCTAATATTGTGTGTGCACATCTTATCTCCCTTACGAGCCAGAGAGGGCAAGAAGCGCCCTCTGTTTTCCTCTGTTTTAAAATGGAGGCTACGTTCTCCTCCTACCACCGCACATTGGCTTTCTTCTTTCTCACTTCCATTGCTCTTGTTCATACTGAATCAATGAATGAATGAATGAATGAATGACTGTGTGCCCTACTCTGCAGCCTCTAACAACATCTTTAAGAAGCCAAAAGCAAATTAAAGGCATCATGAGTAAAGCTAAACAGAAACCAAGGTCTGACTGTCCCAAAGTTAAACAGAAAACAAGCTCCAAAATGTTAGCCCAACAAAAGGAGTCTGTGGAAGGCCAGGGTGGCCCAGCTGAGTGTGAGGCCAGTGGAGGCTCCTCCTCCATGACTCACACAGTGGTCAGATTAGCAGGAGGCCCTTTCTCTACTCCCCTAAATCTCCAGAAGCAATCGTGTGATTCCGTGTGCGTCCAGCGACCCCACCACATCCAGGTTCTAGTAAGCTGGGATGTGAATTGCTAGGAAAAAACCTATGTTTATTCCATCAAAAATGTCATTACCATAAGAGCCTAATAATTATACATTTGCACACCGATAGAGGAAATGATACCTGGAAGGGATTAACAGTCTACTCTTTTTTCTTCCTTCTTGCCAACCACCAAAAGTATGCCAGGAAGGGAAAAAAAACAAACTTACTTTGAGCAGCCAAGTGAGAACTGAGTCACGATATGGAACAAATTTATTCTTGTTTTTGCCAGCACTCTGATCTGCAAGAGCTGAGATAACCAGACCGAGGGTTGTGAGGGACCTGCATGGTGCAACAAACCAAAATAGTTACAAAAATGAAATATATCAAATGTCACATTTTAGCACAAAGATTGAACACTAAGATGTCCTTGTACCTGCATGTGAGCAGCACCCTGTCAGCATTTTGCCGCTCAGTTCAAAAGCACACAACTCAAAATAGTTATTTTCCCCCAATACTACTATAAGCAATAAAAATGCTTAGCCTCATATTTTGTAGTACATAAAAATGTGAGCTATAAATCTTCAGGTCAATATAACACCAAAACCATGTATCTTTAAGAAAGGAAGCCAGAAACACAATAATTAAACCATAGTACAAAGCAAAAATTGTATATATGAGATTCAATAATAGGATAGCATCTGGGTGACAGTGTTTTATCATCTCCATTTGGTTTCTTTATGACTCCTATGTGTCCTTCTGGGAGCCAAGGACAGAAAAACTTCCTACCCATAATGAGCTAACAATTTGGCTTGAGGGAGAAAATGTGAAGTCCATATGAAGGAACTGATAAACAAAATATTACTTCGTATTATTCGTAGCACAGGATCACCCCTCCCATGAAAAGAATTACCTGACCCAAAACAGCAATAGGGCCACTGCTGAGAAACCCTGACCTGACTGAGGCTGTGCTCTTCAGCCCCATCAAGCACCTCAACAAAACCTAAAATGAGCCCACATGAAGGAACTGGTAAACAAAATATTACTTCGTAAAGTCTTAGCTTCTTGGACTTGGACAAGCATGACAGTGTTTAGTAAAGGAAAAGCTCAACATGGTTAGTACATGTTTGTCCAAAGAGCAACACACAGGTCAAGATCAACAGTTCCACTCTGAGAGACCAATTAGCTTTGATCCTCTCTATAGCTTAGACCAGTGGTTCTCAACTGGAGGGTGACTATACCCCCACAGGGAACAGCCATGGTTGTTGAAAGTGAGTTTGGGTTGACACACCTGGGGGTGGGGGAAGAGGTGGCAGCTACTATCGCCATCTAGTGGGGAGAAGCCAGGGATGCGGCTAGACACGCTACAAAGCACAGCATCACCCCTCCCATGAAAAGAATTACCTGACCCAAAACAGCAATAGGGCCACTGCTGAGAAACTCTGACCTGACTGAGGCTGTGCTCTTCAGCCCCATCAGGCATCTCAACAAAACCTAAAATGAGCCCAGGCCCATTGAAAATACCAGAAAAAAATTCCAAATCACCTTAATATTTTAATAACCACAGATGTTCCCCTATTGACTATTAAATAAATAAAGCAATAAAAATAAGCTTCGAGAGCACTTACTTGTTAATGTTGCTCCCTTCCTTCAGCCTGTCCCCTGCAGCGCCTGTCTTCGTTGCTCGTTCACTGCCAGCTAAATCCACCAGGCTGAGTTTGCCCACTTTCTCTCCAGATGTCTACAAAGGAAATCAATCAATACTAATCAACAGGAACACAGGGCCAGGTGTGGTGGCTCATGCCAGTAATCCCAGCACTTTGGGAGGACAAGGAAGGAGGATCACCTGAGCCCAGGATTTCAAAAACAGCCTGGGCAACACAGCAAAATCCTGTCTCCACAAAAAAATAAAAATAAATAAAAATAGCTGGCCATGGTGGCGTGTGCCTATAGTCCCAGCTACTTGGGAAACTGAGGTGGGAGATCACTTGAGCCCAGAAGTTCCAGGCTACAGTGAGCTATGATTGCACCTCTGCATTCCAACCTGAGCGACACAGTGAGACCCTGTCTCTTAAAAAACAATACAAAAAGCAGTTCTGTCACAACCAAATGGGTTATGATCTAAACCTTTTATTAAAAGTATTTACTGTTACTTCAAAATTATTTTGTGCTGCTATAACACACTGTAAGAAAACTGTACAATCTAACGGTGGAGACACAGAAAATTTATAAAACTCTACTAATCCAGCCAGGATGAAAGCTAATTATCTCAGGAAAACAGTGCCTCCAAAATGGGCCATTTTGAAGGGTGCCCAACGAAATTTCCAGAGCAGTATACAAAAGTACTTATAAGACTTAAATTTTACTATTATTGGAAACTGTGTTTAAAATTTCATGGATATTTATCAATAATCCTGAGACAAAACACTAGCAATTCTGACATAAAAAAATAATCTGACCTTTATACAACAGAAGAACCCCTCAAAATCTCAAAACATTTTGTAACATTTACATCTTATTCATATATAATTCCATTTCATGTCAGGTGTTATTAGATTTACATCTTTTTCTAATTAAGATATTATATACATACAGATACATAGATATCTTTATCAAAAGTGTTTTCTTATCAAGCACATACATGTAACATACTTCGTACTTCAATAGCAATATAAGGAATGTAGGAAACCAACACCAAAATCTATAGACTGAATCATTTTTAAAGCTTTCCTTTAAAATAGACATTTATTTCCATAAATAAACATGCTGTTAACAAAAGGATATTCAGCGTCCCAAATCAAAAGTACTTTTAGTTAAAAAAAAAAAAAAAGTCTTCAGTATGTTTTTTGTTTTATGCTGAAAAGGAAATAAGAAACAAAGAACTTTTTGTTGTTACACTAATCTTGCTGTGACGGTAAAAGGAGAAAAATATGCTTTCAGCAGATGAAAATCCTGCCAAAATATAGCACTTTGCCAGGGTGATTATTTTACCTTCTGGTATTTAAAATGGACACACTAGGGGGTAGGCATCATAATAAAATACGTAAAATTCACATAAAAAGAGGGAAAACGCAAATATACTAGGCAACAGAGAAGTTTGCAATGCAGCAGAAGCATGTTTATCTCTGACTGGGTTTACTCTTCACTAGATTCAAAACCAAACACTCAAAAAGTTATTCCACAAAAGCAAGTGATTTTATAGTACAATTGCCCCAGTGTCATTTATTCCTTCTAATAGTGTTTCACAGAAGGCAACACTGCAAAAGAACCTCTGCTAAATCAGCTAGAATTTTTTTTTTTTTTTTTGAGACAGAGTCTTGCTCTGTTGCCCAGGGCAGTGGGGCAATCATAGCTCACTGCAGTCTCAAGCTCCTGGGCTCAACCAATCCTCCCACCTCAGCCTCCCTAGTCACTAGGTCTATGGGCATGAACCACCCACACCTTGCTAATTTTCAAATATTCTGTAGAAATGGAGTCTCATTATGTTACCAGGCTGTTCTCCAACTCCTGGGCTCAAGCAATCCTCCTGCCTTGGCCTCCCAAAGTGCTGGGATTACAGGTGTGAGGCACAGTGCCTGGGCAAGCGAGAGCATTACCATTGGCTCACGCAGTTAGCCGTCACAGTTTAAAACTCAAAAACTGCTGGGGCAGACAGTGGGCCATCGGTGCACTTAACTTCTGCTCCACCTTCCTTTAGTGGGAGTGGGCGGGAAGCTTAAACCCACATTTCTCAGACTCCCTGGCCACCCAGGCTCAGGATACACCTGCTAGAGGCTGGAACGCAAAAGCAGAGCAGAGGCTGCCTGCTGCCCCTTTCTGGCTCTTTCTGCTGGCAGCGGGACTGGGGAAATGCAAGCACATTCTCCAGGTTCCAGGGTGCTACGAGGCAGCAGCATGGACAGAAGCAACTTCTCTATTCCTGCTTCCTGGATCACAGCTATGGGCATGCCTGGAACACAGAGTTCTAGAGGTGTCCTCAGAGGTGTCACCACCCCGGTAGCCAGATGTGTGCTGTTCAGAAAGTTATTCCTCGAGAGGCAGTCTAGAACCTGGTCCTCCTCAGATGTCCCAACAACCCTGGAATCACCTGCTTCCCTACATGACATCCCTTTCTATTGACCTAGAGGAGCTTCTGTTTCTTGTCCAGAGTCCTCATTGATACACAAGTCTAGCCAGGACTTTAATTCATCTAACACCTGAAGAGGAAAAAAATAATCCACTTTAGAAATATAAAAACAGGTCATGCATCTGAACACCTACCCCAGACTTCACATCGTAGAGAGTATGTGTGAGGGTGATTTTGAAAACTGCATGGGATCGGCTACTCTCCTCGTTCATGTTGGTTGCAGCAACTGTGCGAGATTTGTTACCCTCAGACATCAACGACTCAATATCCTAAGTGGAAACAAGTCATAGACCCACGTTTCATTACTTGTGTAATACACACTAAAATCCTGCTACACTACAAAATTCATTACAAGTTTTGCTACTTAGTCAACAACATTTGGAGTTAACATTTTGTTTCTCAATGAATATTGAGCCCCATGGAGTACAATAGCCAATACTGTCTCTGAAAACTTTCAAAGTACATCATTTGCTACAGGTACAGAGGTGGCAGCCTTGACTCAAAGTTCAGAAGCTACACCTTTGGTCACACAAGATGAACAAGTATGCCACACCAACCCTCATCTAATATAGAAATTTGAAAAAACGTAGTTTCTTTAATACAGAAGCAATACAAATTTATTGTTAAATTAGATTATACAAATAAGCAACACAAATAACTTAAATAACTTGTGCCATTTGTCGCTTCATACAGGCATATCACCGACTACCACTATCTTAGCAGACCTGGTTTTAAAAATGAGAACCTCAAGAGACTAATTTTCTGCATTGACTTACCACTTGGTTGCTACTATTACTAAAAAAGAGAAACAACAAAATACAATAGGAAGGTCAAGGGATTTTCTTTTTTTTTTTAATGTTATAAGCTCTAAAACAGTTAACCAACCTGGATTTTAACTGCATTAATAACAATGCAGAGCTATGACACCCAACTGCCTTACAAGGATCTTAATGAGGAGTGAGAAAAATGTATGTGCGAAAGTCGACTAGATGCTTCCCATTACCCAGTCTTCACTTCTTTCCAGTAGGGCAGCCCAATCTTCAACGTGGCACATATGGCCGAGCTAAGAGACTACATTTCCCAGATGCCCTTGCAGCTCACTCTGGCCTCATGACATTTTAGTGAATAAGATTTAAAATTAAAATACGCCATCTGGGAATTCTCCTTAAGGGAGTAGGCATGCTATCTCGTGTTGGTTCTAAGAGCCATCTTGAACTATGGGAATAAGGACATTACCACACCTCTCTGTGTTGACCACTGGAAGGAATCTAGGTCCCTAATAACACATTTGGGGCCACCATACCAGCCCTGGAGAGTCTACCTCCATATTTCTTTTCCTTGAAAAGCCTTGTTTCAATCACCATTCATTCACACTTTCAAATGTATACTGAAAGCACCTACCATAGGCCAGGTACTTTTCAGACACTGAGAATATATAATGGACAAAACAGATAATAATCCATGTTTCAAGTAACTCTGATACATTTTTTTAATGTTATGTGCAACTGAACACAATCCTAACTGACACACATCATCAAAAACTGAAAATCACAATTTTCTATTAGAAAAAGAAGAATGTTTACAAAAAAATTCAACATGATACATAAAAAGCCTCAAAGTAAAAACATTAACTGCAAAAGGAAGTAAAAGTAGGCCCCAGAATGGGAAAACAACAACAAAAGATAAAATTCACAATTTTCTAGATTGATTCCAAACCCACTTTAGATTCACTAAGTCTGATAACTTTTCATTTAAAAGCCTCATCCTATTTAGTCTATATTTATTCGCTTGTCTGTGATCAACTATCTCATTTTTAGGATTTTTGTAAAGTGATTTATTAAGTGATGCTATTATATATGCAATTTTTAAAAATAACAAATTAAGCCAAGAAAAAAAAGAGCCCCACCCTACTACACTAAATTTACATAGTTCACATACAGGATGTTGTTACCTTGTAGCTTGTGACAGCCAGTTTAGAAAGTCCGTCGACATAAGGTCCCAACACACTATGCTCTCTGACTTTCAACGTCTGACGGCTTCTGTTCATGAAAAACAAAGAAATGATTTTTTAACAATAGCCTATTTTTAAAAAGGACTCAGCTCTGCTCCATAAAAATATACAATGAATCCAAGAAAGACCCCAAATAAGTAAAACCAACTGACTTGATCCCAGAAGAATTTAAACCAAACTTTAAAATCTTCACTGCGAAGAAAACTTCATAATGTGATTAAATATCACATCACTCAAAAGGGTATATTGTGGGATGTCTATTTACTTACTACAAAGAATGCAGAGTCAAATAAATATGAACAATCTATTTGTCTTACAGAGAATGTGGTACAAAGAGCAGAAACTCAGTAAATGTTAACTGTGCGAGAAAGGAAAACTACAGACCAGTCTCAGTCATGAAGAAAGACAAACGAAAGACAGTAAACTGAATCTAATGATTTCAAAATACAAAACTGGGCTTATCTCAGGGCTTCTAGGCTACCCACCATTGGAAAAAAGATCCATGCGCTTTAATCACATTGACAGCTTAAGGGGGCGGAGGAGGGAAGTATGATCATTTCAATAAACGCATGAAAAAAGATTCAATAAAATTAAAATTAAATATTCATTACGTTTTTTTTTTAAAAAAGAAAACCCCTCTTAGCAAAGAAGGAACTAATAAACCCAATAAAGGACATCTGAGAAAAATGTAGAGCACAGATAGCATACTTAATAATATAAACCAAAAATATTAATAATATAAACCAAAAATATTAAGAATAAACCAAAAAATAAGGGTACAAAGTTTCTGTTAGGAGGAGTAAGTTCTTGAGATCTACTGCACAGCATGGTGACTATAGTCAGCAACATAATGTGTATTTCAAAATTGCTGAGAGTAGACAGACTTTAAATGCCTGCACCACAAAAAAAATGGTAAGTGTGTGAGGTGATGGATATGTTAATTAGCTTGATATAATCATTCCATAGTATATACATGATCAAAACACACTGTACTCCATAAACATATACAAGTCTCATTTGTCAATTAAAAATCAAATTATAAAAAAGAATGTCAATGATAAGGTTACTGGTGATTTTCATTTTATATTTTTGTTTATCCTTATTTTAAATCACGAATGTGTGTCCACTTTTGAACTACACAAAATCTTTTTTAAAATAAGTAATAAATTATAATCCTTAAAGTTTTTTTTTTTTTTTTCAAATGGAGTCTTGCTCTATCACCCAGGCTGGAGTGCAGTGCCAGGATCTCAGCTCACTGTAACCTCCGCTTCCCAGGTTCAAGCAGTTCTCCTGCCTCATCCTCCCGAATAGCTGGGATTACAGGTGTGCATCACCACACCCAGCTCATTTTTGTATTTTTAGTAGACACAGGGTTTTGCCATGTTGGCCAGGCTGGTCTCGAACTCCTGACCCCAAGTGATCTGCCCGCCTCAGCCTCCCAAAGTGCTGGGATTAGAGGTATGAGCCACCGTGCCCAACCAATGCGTCAAGTTTTTGGGTGGTTCTTTGATGCCTATGAAGAGAGGTGCACACTCCTCAGCTTGATACGCATGCTCCTTTATAATCTGCTCTTGACCACCTCTTAGTCAGCTTCTCCTTATCCTCACCTTAGGCATGAATTAATTTACTTTTATCCATTTGTATTATAATAAACTTTGGGCTCTAGAACAGCAAGAATAACGTCTAATTATTTTGGGAGTCTGCAGTTCCTAGCACAAGTCCTGGCACATAAGAATCACTAAGTGAATGAACAGACTTCACTAACAAAGTGAAGATTAGAGAGATTAAGGTGACAGTGAGGACTCCAAATGTGTTAGCTTCCGTCATTTGGAGAGCGAGTGCTAGTAACTAAGAAGGCAGGAGAGGAAGGGAAGAAATGTTGAACACATATAATGAATGACTAGCACAGAAGCTGAACCACATTCAATCACTAACACCCATAATAAAGACAGCGAGAAGAGGATAGTTCTAAAATAACCCTTCATATAAACAGTAAAATCAGGGGATAAGGAAATGACTCTTAAATCTAAAATCTATAGTACCCTAGGATCAACCATTAAAAATGTCACTTATTACCATGTAACTGGATAAAGTAGATATAGAGTATTTGATTTACTTCTCGCCCAGGATATAGTCTATTATTGACTTTTTCCTTTCATATTTCCTTTTTCTTAATGTATCCTCTATTATCTCCTGAGTAAAACAACATAATTACATTACTATATACTAGATGCTGAATTAATATAATTAGTACGTGAATAAAAAATGAAGTTTTCTCAAATGGTCTTTGACTGAAATGAGATCACCTTTAGAGATTTTAATCCATTTACTTTGAATCTTCAGAAACTAAAAAAAAAAAATTTCCAAGAAATTTTCACTGGGGAGATAGCAGCAGCTACCACTTATTGAGCACTTACTGTATGCCAGCAAATGTTCTAAGACCTCAGGTGTATCATCCCAGTCTATCTTCATAACAGCCCTCTGAGATAATTGTATCCTATCATTTCCCTCTTCAAGTTCCCTCTAGGCTGACAAGTTAGGCCTGGAAAGCTTAAGAAACTTGCTCAATAGGTAACAAGTAGAGGACCTAGATCCTGAGCTATGCAAATCCGAAGCTCTTCAGAATTCACTGTTAATTACTGTAAGTAATTACCGTAAGTAAGCTGTTAATTACTAACCTATACCCAAGACAAACATAGGAGAAATTACTAAAGACTGTACATGTGCAGATAAGTTAAAAAGATGCCATACAAGCACTCTGGATTAAGCAGAAGAATGAACAGGTATGAAGTCAGTCAGCTAAGAATTTCTGGAAAGAGTAGGTCTGGGCTGGATCTCAGAAAAGTGATGATCTTTGCGAGGTCAAAGTCCAAGAAAAAGTATTCAAGGCAGAACAAAGAAAAAAATATACAGGGATATAATATTAAGTAGGATGTGGGTACCTGGACTGTAAGGTACTCTCTGGCCTCTTTGTTTTGGAACATTTTTTATTTTTAATTTCTTTTGAGACAGGATGAATCTCTCATCCTGTCACCCCGGCTGGGGTGCAGTGGTACAATCTTGGCTCACTGAAGCCTCAAACTCCTGGGCTCAAGCGATCCTCCCATCTTGGCCTCCTTTTGTTCCATGTTGACTTCTGTGCATCCTACTCTCCGACCACACTGAACTGCTGGATCATTCTCCAAAGGTGATTAATTTACACCTTCAAGGTGTGGGAGAGGTTGTTCCCTACACCTGAGTAGTTCTCACCCAACTTCCCAGTGGACCAACTTCCCACTCCGCACAAATGTTATCAAGAAAGTACACTCTGGAATCTTCCCTTCTCCTAGGGGCAAGATCAGTCATTGTCCCTTTGCTCTCTAATTTGTAGGAGCCTCCTTCACAAGTTAAAAGCAGATAGCGTTGTATTTTAATTATTTGTTTACAAAACTCTCATTCTGTCCACATTGTGAGTTCTTGCACAGTGCCTGGCATATAATGATCACTCAATAAATGTTTGTTAAGTAAAGTTTGTACAGAAGCACTGAGCATCAATTCAATCTCCCTGTGAGAATCCTAAAGATTATCATCTTGGTCAAGGAAAACTGACAACAGAGAGGAGCTGAGGGTTCTGTTTGCTCTTGACTGAGAGTCACTATGATTCACTGCCTCTAAGATCCTCTTTTCCTTGATCATCTTCCTCATCCAGCAAAACTAAACGTCCTCCTGTTGTCCTGCAAACTTTCTGTAGGCCTCAGCTTATTTGGCTCTTTGACCTTCCTAATGCTGTTTTTACATCAACAAGCCACAGGCTGTGGTCATTATCTCCATCTTTCTCCACTGTTGCACTTCCTTAAAATCTGAACTCGAAAAACTCTCTGTGGAATGAACAGATTTCTAGATACCGTGCACTTTCCTCACTCAGTTACAGCTGTAGAGTCAAACCAGCGTTTGTGAAGGCCTCCTAAGACTTCCAATCCAATTCTCTTTACAAGTCTGTGCCATGAAATCATGGGCACTTGTTTTTGTTCCTGAGAATCTTTAAAAACTCACTGTCCTAAAGACTAGGTTTCATCTCTCTGATTATGCCTCTCCCTCACCTCACAGCCCACAAAGAGCTGAATTCCACCTGAAATTTCTTGGGTTTAAAACAAACAAACAAACAAACAAACAAACAAACTCTTGAGCCCAGGAGTTCAAGGCTGAAGTAAGCTATGATTGTGCCACTGCACTGAAGCCTATGTGACAGAGCGAGACCCTCTGAAAAAATTAAAAAGATTTGCACTTAAGCCAATTTAAGTCTGTTTCAGTTCACAATGCTGAAACACTAAAGTCTCAAAGTCCTTTACCCTTTGGGATCAAGAAGGTCTCGAACTTTTTCATTATAAATTTCCATGTAGGACACTTCTACTTTAAAACTCTGTTCTTCATTTTCCTCTTTCTGAGTTCGTTCAAAGAGTCCACTGCAAAGTCTTGGGATTAATCCAGGTTGGTCAGCTGTGCCCATCATGGTATAAGATTTTCCAGATCCTAAAAAAATGGAAATCAGAGTTACTATTTTCTCTTTGAGACGTTAAATGCATAACCCTCTTTCCGTTGCTCATAATAAATTATAAACACTTGGCAAAACGCCAAAATGCAGTGAGAAATACACCCAAATATAATGAGAATAATAAGTACAGAAGCTTTTTTACTGCACATGTGAAAGTGAAAAGCAAATGTCCTTTAGAAAGAAAAATAGGGCCGGGCGCGGTGGCTCACGCCTGTAATCCCAGCACTTTGGGAGGCCGAGGCGGGTGGATCACGAGGTCAGGAGATCGAGACCATCCTGGCTAACACAGTGAAACCCCGTCTCTACTAAAAAAATACAAAAAATTAGCCGGGCGAGGTGGCGGGTGCCTGTAGTCCCAGCTACTCGGGAGGCTGAGGCAGAAGAATGGCGTGAACCCCGGGGGGCGGAGCCTGCAGTGAGCCGAGATCGTGCCACTGCACTCCAGCCTGGGCGACAGCGAGACTCTGTCTCAAAAAAAAAAAAAAAAAAAGAAAGAAAGAAAGAAAGAAAAATAGGCTGGGTGCGGTGGCTCACGCCTGTAATCCCAGCACTTTGGGAGGCTGAGGTGGGCAGATTGCCTGAGCTCAGGAGTTCGAGATCAGCCTGGGCAACAAGGTGAAACCCCGTCTCTACTAAAATACAAAAAAAAAAAAGAAAAATTAGCCATGCGTGACGGCACATGCTTGTAGTCCCAGCTACTCGGGAGGCTGAGGCAGGAGAATTGCTTGAACCCAGGAGGCGGAGGTTGCAGTGAGCTGAGATTGCACCACTGCACTCTAGCCTGGGCTACAGAGCAACACTCCATCTCCAAAAAAAAAAAAAATAGAAAAATAAACTTATTTAATCATCCTTATACTTTAAGAAAACACCTAAAACAAGTGAGAAATAGTGAGGTCTAAAAGTTTTCCGAAATAAGCTGAAAGAGCCATATAATTAATACTATAGTGCCTGCTCCCAACCAGTGATCACAGCACAAAAAATATAGGTTCTCCCTGTGGACCCCAGAGCAAATTAACTCGCTACCCTTTCACTATAGTGTGGAAACTAAAGAATAATCTTTTTTCTTATATAAAATTATTTTCTCGGCTGAATGCGGTGGCTCACGCCTGTAATCTTAGCACTTTGGGAGGCCAAGGTGGGTGGATCACCTGAGGTCAGGAGTTTGAGACCAGCCTGGCCAACATGGTGAAACCCCTTCTCTCCTAAAAATACCAAAAAAATTAACCAGGCATGGTGGCAGGCACCTGTAGTGCCAGCTACTCCGGAGGCTGAGGCAGAAGAATCGCTTGAACCTGGGAGGCAGAGGCTGCAATGAGCAGAGATTGTGCCACTGCACTCCAGCCTGGACAACAGAGCAAGACTCCGTCTCAAAATAAAATATTTTCTCCATTGTAAAAGAAATATATATTAAATAAAATTTAGAAAACACATGAAAATAGAAAGAAAAAACTTAAATTACCATAGTCCTACTGCCCGAAAACCAGTAACTACTGACGCTTAAGTATAATTCCTTCTGTTTTTAGTAGCAGTGTTTTTGCAAATATGCTTTTAACCTACAAGTTGCTGCTTTTGTCATGCAACATTTTATTGTTATCATAATACCTAAAGCTAATGTGCCACATTTCCTAAGTACCAGGACTTCTGTAAAAAGTTTGCACATGGGAACTCATTATGACAACCCTACAAGAAGGTCTATGATCATCAGCCTTTCCAGATAAGGACGCTGAAGGGCAGAGAGGTTAAGTAACTGCCCAGGTCTCTCTGCTGGCCAGCTGCAGGAGCAGGACTGGAGCTGTCGCCGCCTGGCCCCAGCTTTCTGCCCTTTCAACACGACACATGAGGCTTCTTGAAAATATCCAACACATTCTTCTGTGAGAACATTTCTAGTTGGACAAGCTGTATACTTTACTCTTACAAAAGTAACTAGTTCACTTCAAATTTTCTTTTCTTGACCACAGAGACTCAAAAGCCAAAAAGCTTCTTAGTTATTACTGGTGAGATATTAACAAGTATGTTCTTTTTGGTATTTTATCTGTTATGGTTCTGAAAGCCTTAAAAAAGCATGATCTATAGGCATGGCTAGTAATATGTTCAACAGTCATAGCTCTGTATTTTTTCGAAAAACAATGCTGCCAGTGCCTTGTGAGAAAAATCAGTAAAGATAAAAGATCCCAATCCTAATTTTATTACACTCATTTTAAAATAATGTTCCTGACTACTTTCAACATCTACAGTACTTTCTGAAAGCAAAAACAACAAGGAATAAATCAGCAATGTTACTCAGTAAAATAAACATGGTTCTATTTTCTTTCATTGACGGTTGTTTATGTGATTTCATGTTATTTAACATTACCAGTCTGTCCATAGGCAAAGATACATGCATTGTAGCCATCAAAAGCATTCTGCAGGATATTCTCCCCAAGGCACTTGAAAACAATATCTTGACCTGAGAGAGAGAGAATAAGAGAAAAGATATTTTAAGCCAAAACTACATATGAACAATTCACAAAACAAAAACAAAAATCTCAAAAATGTATAATCTGCTTATTTATCTCCAAACAAGATTTTTAAATTTGAAGAATGCTCCCAAAGGCTTATGCCTTCCAGGTTATTTCTAGTTAGGACATGAGGGAAAATCAGCTCCCTGTAATACATGCTTGAATAAATAAACACGACTAAGAATCCCCTGCAATGCAGAGCCAATGAGCTGCTCACTTTATAATCAATGATTATAAATATCTGAAATTTATACTTGGGACCCAGGTGTACCTGGACTTAACTATTTACCACTCAGGCAATGCTTTTATTTGGTGGGTACAGTGCTTTTATTCGGTGGGTACCAGAGTTTAGAATAATCATATATACCAACCCCCTCTCCTTTCCCTCAGTGACAATTTCTAATTACAGGATCTACAACACATACCAGTTAGGACAGGGAGTCAGAGCCTGGAAATTTCCCTCAGCTTTCAATCATGGACATAAAGAACAGAGTCAAGTTCTCCCCGACAGGCCAAATGAGATATGTCACTAGTCAGTAATCGAATGTGAATCTGACAAGTCACCCTACCTCACTTAGTCTCAATACCACATGGAAGAACTGGATGCTTTTATGTTATGGCAAGGGTATTCCATTATGTCTCATTTCCTTTTTTTTTTTTTTTTTTAATACCAGTTAACTTATACTTCTGATATTGGGCCACCTAGACCAAATGAATCTTAACTTCAAAACAGCCATAATATTCATCTTTCTCATAACAGAAGCCAAAACAATATGATGCTTAATATTTAAAAGAGATTGTTTAAAAACAGGTGACAAAAGCAGTAAGGAATAAAGGCAATCAAAGGCTGTCACTGCAGTCCTAAACTTGTGGTGAGATGGGGCTTGAGACAGTCATCATTTAGAAGAATAATAGAGTAACAGACTTCCAGAGCCAAAAGAAAATTTAGAGAGAATATGGCATATTCCTTTCCATCAAAAAGAGAAAACTGAAGCTCTGACAGGTGAGGTGATTTACTGAAAGGCGCAGGGGCGGTAAGAAGCAGGGCTGGGCCTGCAGCCTAGGGTTCCTTTTCTCCTTGGCCGGTGCTCCCCTTCTTTCACTATGCCATCCTGTCTCTCCAGCCCAGTCTCAGGCCTCCAGGGCAATCTAAGGGGCGACCTTGTGCTCCCGGCCTCATGTAAGAGCTGGGGCGTGTGAGCGTGGAATAGCCACTGTGTGTACTAGTGATGTAATTTCATCAACGTATACCAAGAATGGCACACGGTGAATCTCCCATTTTCCAATCAACATTAAAAACTCTAATAGCAAACACGGGAGGGTGTTGTCTGTACTTTCTACAGTTATGCAAAAGAATCCTATGGTACTCATATATATCCTATGGTAATTATAGAGATGTAGGTTACCATCCACAGTTCCTGGCTCATTAACCCTTGTTGCAGTCTTTTACATCGTTGGGGCATTTTAGCCTCAGGAAACTATCTGATCTCCTGCCCTCCTTTTACCTGCCGGAGGCAAGACTCTCATCTGATTGTGGGTCAAGAGCTTCTCATTCCACAAGGTCTTGCCTCATATCCTAAAGGAAGGAATGCTACACAGAATGGCCAAGAAAAGTCTGAACAGACAGGACATGCTGTGTTCAGTCATGCGCTTTTTGTCCAATCACATTTCTAATCGGTTGACAATCATGCCTATATAAGGAAGCCTCCATAAAAACCTAAAAGGACAGGGTTCAGAGAGCTTCTGGATTGCTAAACACACAGGGCCCAATAGGAAGGTAAGAACTCATCCACACGCTGGGAGGGCGCCGCGCCACCTCCATGAGGACAGAAGCTCCTGCGCTTGGGACCCTTCCAGACCTCACCCTCTGTATCTCTTCATCTGACTGTTTACCTGTCTCCTTTAAAGAAAATCCCTCGTAATAAACCCCTAAACACAAGTGTTTCCCTGAGTTCTGTGAGCCGCTCTAGGAAATTAATCAAACCCAAAGAGGAGGTTGTGGGAACCCTAATTGGAAGCCAGTAGGTCAGAAGTTCTAGAGGCCTGGACCTGCGCTGGTGGGAAGGAGGGAGCGGTCTTGTGGGACTGAGCCCTCAGTCTGTGGATCTGACGCTGTCCCCAGGTAGAGAGCATCGGAACTGAGTTAGAGGACACCCAGCCAGTGTCTGCTGCTTGGGGTGCAGGGAAAACTCCCCCAACATTTGGTCACATTAAGTCATCTTCTGTGTTGATGACTGTTATTGTGGTGTGACAGCAGAGGAAACACACAGTTTGGGGGGTTTGCCAAGCAATCGTGTAAGGGAAAAAATACTGAACCCCTCTTCTATACCATCAGTAGTTGACAGGATGCTGGATTCTATTACCTGCATACTTTTCTTTGACAGATTCATCCATAGACCAGAAACAATGATCATAAGCAAACACCTGTTGAAAATGAACATAAGTGTGTATTAAGAAAACCTCAACATTACTTATAAACCATAACTGATAGAACTGTTCATAATAGTGAAATAAAACAACTTACTGTCATACAATGGGAATTAATTATGTATGTAGAGGCTTACAATGAGAACTAAACATGCTATAGGTGATATGACTCTATATTTTACATGGAAAACTATTCACAAAGGTAAGTGATAAAAGAGGTTTACAAAATGTGTAATAAAATGGCTATTGCACACACACATGCACCTACAGTCACACACACAGAATTACATCTATAAAGTTTATTTTTTTGCAGCGAAATTAGTGATCTTTGTTTCATGTTTTTATATTTTTTCAATATTTTTATTTTTGTAGTCAAAGAAAAAGATATTTTTTAAATAACATTTAAAGATGCTCACTACAGCATGTCCAAAATAGCTTAAAATAGCAGAATGTTTACATAAATTATGACATGCCCATGTGCAAGTATAGATTTGAGGGTATAGAAGACTTACTAATTAAAAAAAAGTCTATGTTAATGAAAAAGTTATAAAAGTCTAGAGTATGATTCCATATTTGTACCAAAAAACTATATGCATAAAAAGCAGGAACAATCTGTATTAAAATGCTACTTGGTGGGATCTTACAGATGATCTGTTTTGATCTTTCACCTTATCACCACTTTCTAGAATATCACATAGTTCTTTTGCACTGTTTGAAAAGCTTCTTTTTCACTAATTATTTCTTTTTAAACCAACTAAGCAAAGGCAAATTTTTCACTGACTGCATCTTTCACTTTTTCGATTTCTGTCAGTTTCAAATCTACTTACTTGTGTTTTGTGATTTTTATCTCCGTAAAGATTTTAAGTGCAATTGTTTTAAAATGTATCTCGGTTCACATTTTGTCACATTCTCCCACTTTGGGAGTCTGTTGCTATGCTTGCTGATGATGGTTTGCATGTTAGTTTGCAGGTACATCTTAGCAGGGAGTGTTTATTTTATGGTTTACATGATTGCTTATTTTTTCCTCTCCTGATGGCCACCTTTCCATGACTAGTTTATGTTGTCATTTCCATTACTGAAGCCCAGATTTTGGGTCTTCTCAAGGCCCAATGTCTCCATCCCTTCCTATTAACACAGACATTAGCTCAATGTTGGTGGCCAAAAACTGACTGTAAGCTTTCACTCACAGAGAAGGCTCGCCCAAATCAGTTTTCACATGGTGAGCCTGGCTCCAGTCCCCAACCATACACCAGTGCCCCCATTAGTCAGCAAGAGTTGAACTTCCAATCACCTCCAGGCACCTGGTCTGATTCCAAAGCCCTGGAAATATGTCACTTCAGCCCTCGCTTACTGCTGGTCCTTGAAGTTATATATGTTGTTGTTGTGTTTTTCTAGTTTTGTGTAGAGATGGGGTCTCACTATGTTGCCCAGGCTGGTCTCAGACTCCTGGCCTCAAGCAATCCTCCAGCCTCAGCCTCCCAAGTACTGAGATTATAGCTGTGAGCCACCATGCCCAGTCTAAATTTGTTTTTGAGTTTGATGACATGATTTGCACATTCTAAAATATTTTATCTATCTCTGCTATAATTTTGATGTTGGCAGGAGAATGTTTCTGTGTAAACTCACAAGATTATCTGGACCAGAAGTCTAAAAGGTTAATTTTTTTAAGAAAGAAAATTAGGTTAAGATGGTAAATTAATAATGCATACTGATATCCATCACCCAGCTAAAATTAACTCAAAACGACAGGCGATGGGGGAAGTGGGGAAATTGCCAAAAAGGAAGAGAAGGGGGAAAAAAGAACAAGGTTTTGAAACCAAGAGTGCTTGCTTGTGCCTGGATCAGAATTGAGAAACTCCTGAAAAAATAGTTCCGATGAAACTGATGGGGGTAAGGGTGGGGGCCTGCAGGGAGAGCACAGGCTGCAAAGCCAGTGAGCAGTTCTGGGAGGTACCAGAAGGGCAACTAAAGGGGGAGGCAGATAACCCTGGCAGCAACCGAGAGGACGACTGGCTCAGCACCTCTGGACAGGTGAGGATCGGCACACCTCCATCTCTGTGTGAAACAGCAGGCAGGGGAGACACCTGTTCCCTGGATGGGGCTGTGAGAAGGAAGCGAGGCCAGGAAGTGAAAGCAGACCCCCAGCGGCTGACAGCCCCTGAGAGCCCTTGGGCCCAGAAGACATCATCCAGCTGCAGTGTTGTGTTACACACTGCTCACCCTCCATGTTTTTCCAAAGCTAAAACGTATATCTATCAGCAGTGGTGGCTCACTAAGCCATTTTCAAACACAGAGGAGCAAAAGGAGGAAGATGGAAGATGGCCCCAAAGGACTGGGCATCAAACTGAGGGGAGCTGCCTTGCAAACTCCAGGTGTCACCCATAGTGAGAATCATTACAGCAGAGTAGGAGTAAATAAAATGTGGAGCTCAAACGAAGTTTCTCCTGTTCTAGCTTTCCACGCTTATCTCCATAATTTTATTTAATTAATTCTGTTCTTAATAAGGCTAAGTAAAAACCATCCTGATTCTTGTAAGCTTAGTTCTCACTTCAAAAGCCCTATGACATGTGTATACAGTCATCCCTCAGTATCCTGAGTGGGACTGCTTCCAGGACCTCCCATGAATACCAAAATCCACAGATGTGCAAGTCCTTATATAAAATGGTGTAGTATTTGCATAAAACCCACACATATCCTCCCATATACTTCAAATCATCTCTTGATTACTTAAAACACCTAAGACAAAGTAGATGCTATGTAAATAGTTGTCATACTGTACTGCTTTTTACATTTTTACTTTTTTTTTTTTTTTTGAGACGGAGTCTCGCTCTGTCGCCCAGGCTGGAGTGCAGTGGCGCGATCTCAGCTCACCGCAAGCTCCGCCTCCCAGGTTCACGCCATTCTCCTGCCTCAGCCTCCTGAGTAGCTGGGACTACAGGCGCCCGCTACCACGCCCGGCTTTTTTTTTTTTTTTTTTGTATTTTTAGTAGAGACAGTGTTTCACTGTGTTAGCCAGGATGGTCTCAATCTCCTGGCCTCATGATCCGCCGGCCTCAGCCTCCCAAAGTGCTGGGATTACAGGCGTGAGCCACCGCGCCCGGCCCTAAATTTTTACTTTTATTGTTGTATTATTTTTCATAGTTTTTTAAAAACTATTTTCAATCTGTGGTTGGTTGAACCACAGATGTGAAACCCACAGATACAGAAGGCCAACTGTATATTTATCAGAGATAGGTTCTAAATGGCACTCTCCTCTCCATTATTATTGGGGTTTTTTTTTTTTTTTACTTGTCTTTCTTTTAGGGATTTCTTTAACAGTGACATTTCTTATTCCCAATTTGAGTCGAGAGGCTATCCCCAAAGTAACCATAATGGAGCTAAGCCTGTGTGCTCGACACTGTTCAAAGGAACCTGAGTTAAGAAAAAAGGTAAGTGCCTTGCATCTAGCAGGTTGGGGTGCTGGGATTCCAGCCCACAGTCTGGCTCTAAGGTCCCTCCTCTGCACCACTAGGCTAGCCTAGCTCTATTCCCCAATATGAAAGTGCCACAGCCTGGCACAAAGTTGGGGACTAATAAACACTTACTTTTTATTTACTACAGCTCTAAATGGTCCTCTTTAAGGCTTAGCAATTTCGTAAATTATTATAGGTAACTTCCAGGCAAAGATTTCATAAACTGGACAAGTCTTTTCTTTCCAAGTAAACACTGTAACAAATTCGAATAACATAGAAGCATAAAGGAAAAATCAAGGTCTCCCTGTTCAACAAGTACACCTCTCCCCAGAGCTGAGGTGTTTAACCTCCCATGTATTTTAGTCAACACAACATTTTTTCTAAACATGCAACTGAATTAAATAAAATATGAACAATTTTTAAATCACCAGGCAATGGTTCCTTCATATCTTCACTGCAACCTCCAGCCTCTGCACCAATAAAAATAAAAAAAAAAGCTGGGCACGGTCGCTCACGCCTGTAATCCCAGCACTTTGGGAGGCCGAGGCGGGTGCATCATTTGAGGACAGGAGTTGAAGACCAGCCTGGCCAACATGGTGAAACCCCGTCTCTACCAAAAATACAAAACCCAGCCTGGTGTGGTGGTGGGTGCCTGTGATCCCAGCTACTTAGGAGGCTGAGGCAAGAGAATTGCTTGAACCCAGGAGGCAAATATTGCAGTGAGCCAAGATCACGCCACCGCACTCCAGCCTGAGCAAGAGCTAGACTCCATCTCAAAAAATATACATAAAAATAAGAAAACGAAAATAATCCAGCACCTTTTCAGTAGAAAAGATGAGAGAAAGTTTACATATATAAAGAAACCAGTGCCCTATTTGGCTTTTTCACAATAATGTTTTATACTGACAGGGTGACTTTCTGTTTGTCATTCAGTCCCTGTGGTTAGGGAAAAAAAATTTAATAAATAAATGATCTTAAAAAGTCAGAGTCCCAAACAGCCATGTCTATAATACACATTTTAGCAATAATAATAGTGAACTGAATTACAATTCAGCCACGGACTGTAAAGGAAAAACAAAACCCCAAGAATGGAGACAGAAATCTAAATTTCCTGGAAGTTCCAAGTAACTTCATGGTCAGTTAAGAAACAGACTTTGTGCCCACTTCAAGCAGGGCTCCACATTCCCTAAGAGACAGAGGTGAAAGCATGTTCCCTTGAGGCGGCTGTGGCTGTGCAGGCTTCTGTTGGCCAGGAATGCACCCCCAGCTGTCTCGGGAGTGGGGAGGATGAGTCGGTTTTGACCGCAGTTTGGAACTACCAGTCTAGAGCCAATCTATGGAGGCGGCTTGAGGCCGTGCAGGTTTCTGTTGGCTGGGAATGCATCCCTCGCTGTCTTGGGAGCAGAGAGGATGAGTCGGCTTTGACCACAGTTTGGAACTACCAGTCTTGAGCCAATCTATGGCACAAAAGGAATCTGTGTTGTAGCTGCTAGGAGACCAGCCAGAAGTGGTCAAAGTGCAAATACAGCTTTTCCATAAACCTCCGGCCCTTCCCATGCCAATAAATGGCTTCAGATTTGAGAGTAGGCTGACAGCTTGCATTACTTGTACAAAATGATAGAAAATATTTTCCTTTTTGAGAAGAAAACTTCTAAGAGTTCAACAACATGCATATAAGATCTTTACAAGCATCACATAACAAACCAAATCTCTTACCTTCGGCTGGCCCCTGAGCTCCCAAAACAGATGTCATCATTGACGTGAAAGAAAAGTTTAAAAAAAAAAAAAAAAAAAAAGTTAGTTTAGAAGACTTTTTTGGAAGGGTAAAATAATAAACATTATGTAAATTCACAGTAAGAATATAAAATAATACCTTTGAAGCCACATAGTAATTTGAAGGATAAATGAATGTCTATTAGCTAGTAAGATAGGCTGCTAATCACAGACAACTTGTATCTCTCTGGTAGAAGGAGGACTGAGCACAGATAATAATTTCAACAGTCCTAATATTTCTGCCTTATAGATTTTGCTTTTATCTTTGTGTATGTCTTATAAATATATATTTTTAAATCTTTTACTTTTTTATCATCTGGTTTCAGTTCCAAGTAGTTTTCTCTGCTTTGAAAAAGCAACAGATTACTCTCTTATCTGTACAGGCTCCTCTACAAAACAATGAATTCTATTCTGGCTAAGGAAAAAAGGCTAAATTAAAGAAACCACTAATTTCTTGCCAGTGAATTAACCCAGCTGAGTATCCCTCATCCAAAACGCTTGAACTGTTTTGGGTTTCGTATTTTTTCTGGATGTGGGAATACTTGCATTATGCTTAACAGCTGCACATCCCAAATCCGAAAATCCAAATTCCAAAATGCTCCAAAGAGCATTTTGTTTGAGTGTTACGTGGGTACTCAAAAAGTTCCAAATTCTGGAGCATTTTGGATTTTCTATGTGGGATGCTCAACCTGTACTTACTGAATTACTCACTACTTATTCCTCTCCGCACACATAAGCACTTCTAACCTCCCACCTTCCTCCCACTGAAACTGCCACTTACTGACATCTCATCAGGGGACAAGAAAATAACTCAATGTATACAGTCAATGTAATCCTGAGATAGTTTCAAACTTAGAGAAAAGTGGTAAAAAGTACAAAGAATGCCCATAGACCTTTCCTGCCAATTTACTAATTGTTAACACTGCCATGACTGCTTTTCTCCTTCTCCTTCCCTTTCCCCCAAGGATTTATATGAATAAATACACACATACACACATATATATATATTTCTGAACCATTTGAGGGTAAGTTGCAGACATGCCTCTTTAACAATCCGGGTGTCCAAAACACAGAAAACAGTCATGGGTTCACGGTTTCTGTTTCTGGCTGGGCCAGTAAAGCCCCTTCCTCATCCTTCTTTTCTGCTTATCACTAGAGATAGAAACTAAAGACCATGGCTTCAGGCTGCTTAAAGCCTAAAACAAAACAGAACAACAACACAACAAACTAAGTCACGTTGGACAAGCTTTTCTAAACTTCCTAAAAACGATGATGTTCACTTACATAATAACAGGGCAATACTGAAATCAAACAATTTAAGAATAAAGGAAAGTACTTTTGAAACTGGAATAAAATAGGAACAATAATAATTGGCCCTTCTCAGAGGATCAAAACTCAACTTTCAGGGCCTGAAACCTGAAAGGAAACTGTACATGAAAATGTTTGCTTCCAATTGTCTTCGACCATCTCTTTGTTGCTTTGTCTCCTGAGATTTTCTTCTAAAAGAAATTTAATACTTATTTGTATCAAGTGATCTCTGACAAGAACATTAAAACACCACAGAAAGTCTAGCAAATGAGTGATACCTGTTTAACAGAGATTTTGGAGTAATATCCAACATGGCTAATACATAAAAGAAAATAATTTCTCTGGAATAAGAGATGTAGAAGAATTTCCTGACAAAAAGACTTCTGAAACACTTATACACTGCTGGCAGAAATATAAATTAGTACAACCTCTATGGAAAATAGTATGCATGTTTTGTTTTTTGTTTTTTGGGTTTTTTTTGAGACAGAGTTTTCACTCTTGTGGCCCAGGCTGGAGTACAGTGGCGTGATCTTGGCTCACTGCAACCTCCGCCTCCTGGGTTCAAGCGATTCTCCAGGCTCAACCTCCTGAGTAGCTGGGATTACAGGGGCACACCACCACGCCCGGCTAATTTTTTGTATTTTTAGTAGAGATGGGGTTTCACCATGTTGGCCAGGCTGGTCTTGAACTCTTGATCTCAAGTGATCCGCCCGCCTCGGCCTCCCAAAGTGCTGGGATTGCAGGCATCAGCCACGGCACCCAGGCAGAGATTTCTTAAGGAACTAAAAGTAGATCAACCATTTGATCCAGCAACCCCACTATGGGTATGCACCCAAAGGAAAATAAGTCATTATGTGAAAAAGACACATGCATATGTATGTTTATTGTAACACAGTTCCCAATTTGCAGCACCTTAGATGGAGCTGGAGGCCACTATTCTAAATGAAGTAACTCAGGAATGAAAAACCAAATATTGCATGTTCTTACCAATAAGTGGGAATTAAGCTATGAGCATGCAGAGGCATACAGAGTGATATAACAGACTTTGGAGACTCAGAAGAGGGGGAGCAGGAGGGGTGAAGTATAAAAAGATTACATATTGGGTACAATGTACACTACTTAGGTGACAGGTACACTAAAATCTCAGAAGTCCCCATTGTATAACTCATCCGTGTAACCAAAAACCACTTGTACCCAAAAGCTATTAAAATAAAAAAATAAAATTTTTTAAAAAATAGAAAAATGTTTTTGAAAATTAAAAAAAAAAGACTTCTGAAATCTGGAGAGGTTACTGACATGCTATCATCTTTTTATTGTCTTTATAAGCAAAGCAGTTTCTCATCAATTGCAGGTGGCTTTGTTATAAACCTACAGGGAGGTAAGAAGAGAATTCAACATGGATGAAAGGCCTCACTTTAGACCAGGTGCACTGCATGCTACATGACTCTATTCTCATAATAACTTTGCAAGATACTATTAGGATTCCAGTTTTACAGATGCAAAAAGTAAGGCTCAGAAAAGTCAACCCGTCTAGCACATACTTCAGGTTGTGAAGTGAACATACTTCAGGTTGTGATGTGAACATCCCTGATCTGAAAATCCAAAATCTTTCTAAATGGTCCAAAATCTGAAACATTTTGAGCGCCAACATGATGCTCAAAAGGTCATGTTCAAAGGAAATGCTCATTGCCCTTATGGAAATATTCCAAAATCCAAAAAAAAAAAAAAAAAAAAGAAATCCAAATCCAAAACACTTCCCAAGCATTTTGGATAAGAGATACTCAACCTGTAATAAGCAGTATGGATCTGGGATTCAAAACTAGGTCTTCTGACTCCCAAGGTCCACGTTCTTGCCCACACTGATCAAAACACTCTAGACTTAACAATCTATGAATCACACATTAACCACTGCTCCTGCTAACATTTCCCAAGGTACTAATTTCTCCCATTCTAATGATTACCTAATAAAAGGTTAGCACTTGGTGCTTATGCTAGAGTACATTTACTCTATTTTATAGTACATTTACTATTCATTTTATTTATAGAAACTCCAAAGTGTCTTTTCTGAGGGGAAAAATATATATTTACTACGATATTTCAAGTTTAAATAAAATGTTTTTATACCAAAAATATCAACTCTTCCTAAGACAAACAACAAGTATGAAATTCAATAACATATGACACATAGCAGAAGAATCCATGGGACTAACCTGAATTCACATCATCATAATAAAAACAGAAACAAACCAGTAAATTAATTACAGAGCTAAGTTTGCAGCTAGGGATTCTGGTGGCTATGACAGTAAAGCTCAAATAACCTGCAAAGGCATGGGACACCCAAAGATGTAATTACAACCCTGTACAAAAATAAATAAGTAAATTAATTAAACAAAACCTTGTCAAAGTGTAGCTGCAATTCAATACAGCCATGTCTCACTCATCCCAAGATCCCTTAATTAGAAACCTCAACTATCCAGATCACTGTGGAGATTCAGGAAGCAAAAGCAGCTGCTGACCAATCCAGAGAAATGTCTCAAGTACAAGCACTAAAGCTGTAATTTCTCAGCTGAGTTGAATTATTTTTGTTGTTGTTGTTGCTTAACTTTATTTTGAAATACTTTCAGGCTTACAAAAAGCTCCAAAAATAGTACAAAAAAATCCTGTACACCCTTCTCCAAGCTTCCTCAAATGTTAACCACCAAATATTTCTTATATCACCACAGCTACAATGACCAAAACCAAGAAATTAACCATCAACACAGTTTATTAAATAACCTATAGACAACCTCCTCCAAATTTTGCCAATTACCCCCATTAATGTCCTTTTTTTGGTCCAAGACCTTGTGTTACATATACTTGTCATGTCTTCTCCAACCTGGGGCAGTTTGTCTGTCATGACCTTGACACTTGAAGAGGACTGGCCATGTATTTTGTAGAATGTCCCTCAATCTGGGTTTGCCTAATGCTTCCTCCTGACTAAATCCAGATTGTGCATTTTGGCAAGCCCACCACTGAAGTCACATTGCGCCCTCCTTGGTGCATCCTACCAAGAGTCATATGAGGTGCATGTGCCATTACTGATCATGTTAATTCTGATCACTTGGTCAAGGCTGGATCTATGAGGTTTCCCACAGTAAAATTACTATTTTTACCTTTGTAACAAATAAGAATCATGTGGGGGATAAACTTTGAAACTATGTAAACACTCTGTTTCTCATCATCATACTTTCACCTGCAAATTTTAGCACCCACTTGTAATTCTTGCCTGCAATAATTACTATCTCCCAAATAGTGACTGTTTAGTTACTGGAGACCTCCCCAGCCCAGGTGGATCACCATGGATGAATGTGCTTTTTTGGAAGCAGGCAGCTTGGGAAACAACAAACAATATGGCTGCATATCTGGGATAAAGACAGTTATCTATGAATAAACTAACCTCTTCCTCCTTTTTCCTGATCTGGCTTGTGGGCTCATGCTCACTTCTCATTTGAATAACAAATCACATCATACAAAGAAATCAAATTATATCTGTAATCTCTAGAATGCCAAAATACGAAGAAGAAATTTTATAAACTCATCACCTCTGAAAATGTTGTAATACTTCTGTCCATGACACAAAAAAAAATTGATATTGGGTCCAAAAGTAAACCACACAGTATCACATACGTGTAAAACACAAAACAACATCAGTAGAAAGGAAAGTTATAGATCATTTACTTTTGTCAACTACCAAAATCAAATACTGAATCCAAATCCCATCACCTCTTTTAATTCTAAAGGTCTGAGTTGCTGAAATCTTCACAACTGAAATATTTGGAATCTCTGTTTCAACAAGACCCCACCCCAACCTGCTGTATAACGGATGTATACATCACAAAGAGCTTATTCTAATACAGCCATACTACGTCATGATATTGTTGCTTTTTTGAACTTGGCTGGCACTACCAGCAACCAAACAACAATCTGTGTGATGAGTATGATTTTTTTCTTTGTCACTCCTCCCCCATTGTACTTTCCATACACGGAATGAAGCCGAGCTGACTTGAAATTTAGAAACTGACTACACTCACAACAGAAGCGTCTCAACATTTGCTTACTCCAGTCAACTCTCTGTAAGAAGTACAAATATCACAAAAAGCCCTGTTCGTTGTGTCCTCAATATCTAGAATTTTCCATCCACTTTTGAAGGATAAATTCTAATAGCAACATTGATAAAGTAGAGTATGACTGGAGAATAATAGCATTCAGGAGGCGGGGGGATTTGAAAACTCTACCAGTGAAAGAAGCGGAAATCCCTGTAGCTGGAGCGGGTAAGATGAGAGGAAGATAGGCTGCCCAGCCTCAAAGCTGAGGGGACTCATACCTGGCAGGGAAGCTAACTTGTTTTAGGTCACTTCCAGGGCTGCATTCAGTAAGATATACTGGGGAAGGTTGCCACAAGTGGGATATCTCTTTATTTTATTGTTGTTTTGAGACAGAGTCTTGCTCTGTTGCCCAGGCTAGAGTGCAGTGGCAAGATCTTGGCTCACTGTAATCTCTGCCTTCTGGGTTCAAGCGATTCTTCTGCCTCAGCCCCCCAAGTAGCTGGGACTACAGGCACCCACCACCATGCCCAGCTAATTTTTGTACTTTTAGTAGAGGCAGCGTTTCACCATGTTGGCCAGGCTGTCTCGAACTCCAGACCTCAGGTGATCTGCCTACCTCAGCCTCCCAAAGTGCTGGGATTATAGGAAGTGGGTTATTTCTTTAGTATAAGAATAATTAACACTGTTTCAAGAGACAGCCAGTTCCCCTAGCAGTGGAATGTCTAAGCGGAGAGCAGAAAGCATCTGCTGGGAACTGGCACAAGGAATGTGAAGCTGCCTTGGATTCACTGTTCAACTCTTTTCACTGACAATAAGAAAAGGAGCAGTGAGCCTTCAACATCCCTATCAGTGCCACCTGTGGACCACTGGAGGCTCAGGCGTCATCTCCCCCAACACAGCTACGTCACTCCCCTGTCCTCCATATACCTAACTTAGGTAACGCCATTCCCCCTAGCAATTCTGGTTGCTCAAGGCCCACCCACAAGAGAAAGGCTCAGATCACAGTTTATCTCCCTCAAGCATCCATCCATATGAACCCTATACAGAAGTGATTTCCTTCCCCAATTCCTACATAAAGCCGAAACTGTTTCTACTGCTTATGTAGGACCACTCGGTTTGTCTCATGATAGAATAAACGTTTACATGTCATCTCGGCTAGACCATAAGCTTCTGAAGGACAAAGTGTTCTTCCTTTACGGGAATGTCCAACACAAGGCTTTTTGCTTATTCTGCAAATATTTCTTAAGCTGTTCAGGTGATCTGGCCCCTTTCTCTATCTCCAACTACATCTTTTACTGGTCTTCCTTTCACCCATGTGGGACTGACCCAGGTACCAATCTTTCAGTCTCAGGGCTTTCATACATGACTATTTCTGTCTTGGACTCTAGAGGCTAACTCCTATTCATTTATTAAACTTCATTTATTCATTTATTAAACTCATGATTAAATTTCTCAGTTTAATCATGAGTTCCCTAGACACTATCTTTCTTAAACAGCCTATGTTACTCTCGAAGAAGTATTATGGGGAAAATAAAACCACTTCCACCACCATCCTCTGTCTCTAAAATCATGTCCAAAACAATAAAGAAAACAATGTTTCCATGTTCAATGAAACTTGGAGATATTTACAACTGAAACACACTACATTAAGACAGAAAATGTGCCAGGCGCGGTGGCTCACGCCTGTAATCCCAGCACTTTGGGAGGCTGAGGCAGGCGGATCACAAGGTCAGGAGTTCGAGACCAGCCTGGCCAATATGGTGAAACCCTGTCTCTACTAAAAATACAAAATAAATTAGCCGGGCATTGTGGTGCATGCCTGTAATCCCAGCTACTCAGGAGGCTAAGGCAGGAAAATTGCTTGAAGCCGGGAGGCGGAGGTTGTGGTGAGCCGAGATCACGCCACTGCACTCCAGCCTGGGTGACAGAGGGAGTTCCGTCTCAAAAAAAAAAAAAAAAAAAAGATAGAAAATGCATCCACAGAATACAAGAAAAGACTGAAACTGGTGCCAATTACCCCAGAAGGTAGGAGGAGACCTAGAAAAGGAAGGTTGTTTGAAAAGAGCAGTTAGACATCTCCTGTGTCCAATCCCACTCAGGACAGTTGGTAGATACTGGTAATTTGCAGTCCTTGGAGAAAACTTCTTTAAATGTAGAAAAAAGTTTGACAACCCCATTCTATTTGAATCTTCCACCCACACAAACAACAACTGGTTGAGAACAGAGGGACATCCAAGCAATATGGCCACTGAACCACCACTAGTATATTTCATAATCATAGGACTTTAGAAATATGAAGACTCTGATACATAAATTCCATAATTTCAAACTGTCATATACTGGGATAGCATAATTCAAAGAATACACTCAGTATTAACTCAATCACTTGCAAATCACTTGTCTTTTCTCATCTGTGAAACACACCGGCAGAATGAGTTTCATTTCATCGTCCACTTTCACTATAAGAAAGCTTAAATCTAGCCAGGTACAGTGGTGTGGGCCTGTAGTCCAGCTATTCAGGAGGCTGAGGTGGGAGGATTGCTTGAGTCCAGCAGTTCAGGACCAACACTGCAAGACCCCCATCTCTATAAAAACTTTAAAGAAAAATAAAAAGAAAGTTTAAATCTGGCCAAAGAATACTGACATTTGTGGAGGGTTTTTTATGAAGTATATTTCATATCCCACATTCACAGGGTAATACACACTCATTTTAATCATGGCAAATTCAAATAACTTCAAGGTATTCTATATACAGAGATTAGAATACATTACTGAGCTGAGGCCCTGGGCCAGACATCTGGCCTTCGGCCACAGACCAAAAAAAAAAAAAAAAAAAGGCGGATTAAGATATTCTTAGACTACAAGCAAAGAAAGCTTATAATTTTTATTTCTCTCAGTATTTGTGGTTTTCAATTTAATCCCTATTTTCCATCGTGTTTCTTGATCAGATTAATATGACTGAATTTCTACTTGATTAGATTGATCTGGGGAAAATGTTCACTGAATATGAAATTAACTAATTTCCCCCCAGCCCTTCACCTTTTCTACACCTATATCTCTGAATCAGAGGCCACACACTCAAGGTCTACAGGCCCGACTGGGCACAGTGGCTCACACCTGTAATCTCAGTATGTTGGGAGGCAAAGGCAGGAGGATCGCTTCAGCCCAGGAGATGGAGGCTGTAGTGAGCTATGATCACACCACTGCACTCAGCCTGGGTGACAGAGCAAGACCTTGTCACCAAAATTTTTTTTAAAAAAAGGTCCACAAGCATTTTGTTCAGGCCTCACTGTATTGATCAAAAGTAGAAAATTAGAAGACATCACATTAGAAAATCTGGATTTTCAAATTCTCTTGAAAATTCAGAAGACTTGGAAATGCTAGGCTTAAGTTCCCACACAGCAGCAACAGGTAGATCTGAACAACTACCACCTCCTACTAGGCCCCTGCAGTTTCAAATTCCTCCTATTAAGAGAAAACAGAAAAGAGTTTTCTTTTCTTCAGACTTGAAAAAAACACCGACTCACAAATTCATAGGAAAATAAGGAGAACACTTCCAAATCCAAGTCCTAAGAATCTAACAGACAGAGCCATCACAATCGTGTCAGGGCTACATTACAGATTCTACACACCCCATTAAATAATACAATCTGCTTTAAGATTCCAAAACCTAATCCCAGCTAGGCTAAACAAGGAATCACAATTTCAAATGTCCCTCGCAGCAGTAATGTCATTAGAATTAATAGCTATGAAATCAAATTAAACCTAAAGCCTTTGTCTTCACTATAACCAGTGGTAGGTCTAGAGTTTAGATCTAAGTTGGAAAGCTTGGTACTTCAAATTAAAAAGAAGCCAGGCGTGGTGGCTCACACCTGTAATCCCAACACTCTGGGAGGCTGAGGTGGGAGGATCACTTGAGCCCAGAAGTTCAAGACCAGCCTGCGTAACATAGCAAAACTCCATTTCTACCAAAAAAAAAAAAAAAAAAAATACAAAACTCAGTAGGGAATAGTGGCATGCACTTGTGGTCCTCAATACTTGGGAGGCTGAACTGGGAGGATCACTTGAACTGATGAGCTTGCACTTGCAGTGAGCTATGATTGTGCCACTGAACTCTAGTCAGGATAACAGAGCAAGACCCCACCTTTTAAAAAAAAAATGAAATTAATTCCCCCCACAAAAAAAGAGGCTGGGGATAGGGGCATGATAGCTTATGTCTGTAATCCCAGCACTTTCGGAGGCCAAGGCGGGAGGATCGCTTGAGCCCAGGAGTTCCAGACCAGCCTGGCCAACATAGTGAGACCTTGTCTCTATGAAAAAATTGAAAAGAAAAAAAAAAGGCATACTTGAAGTGCATGGCACACGTATGCTGACGCATGCTTGATAAATGTTAGATGCCATCATTATTGTGATTCTGTCTCATGATGCAATGTCTTGGGGTTAAGTCAGCCAGCAGGTTGAGAGAAACTGAAATTCACTATAATTACTCCCAAAATTGACTGCTTAGCGAAGATTTCCTTAACTTCCTTGAGTGAAAATTCAATTTCCAAAAGTTTCACGACTACCTATTTCACTACTCACAAGGGAAAAAACAGCTTAACTGAAGATGGCTTTGTTTATCCCTGTCCTAAGATATGGTTTTCACCTTGAAATGTCTCACAACCCCAACCTCCCTTTTTCCTTCTGATAGTCATTCATTCAGCAAATATTTACAGTCTGCTGTGCCAAGCACTAATCTAAGCCCTGGAGAGACAGCCTGGAAAAACGGGACAAAAATCTTGCCCTGCAAGAGCTTAAATTATTAAAAATAGAATGAATGAGTGAATGAATGAATGAGTAAATATGTCATATAATAGGTGCTAAGGAAATAAATAAAGCAGGGAAGGTGGATGGGGTTTGCGGAAGTGGAAGTGGGGTGGAAATTTTAAACATGGTGGTCAAGAGAAGCCTTGCTGAAAGGACGTTTGATGGTGACCAAGGGGAAGCAAGGGAGTGGGCCACGTGGCTGATGGGGCACAACGCCACCCTGCTTCATGCCCTCCTGGCTTACCACGCACCTTCCTAGCTGTGCTCTCACCCAAGCACACATCTAAACCACACACTGATCTGGTGGTCATAATTTGGCCCCAAACCCCTCAATGGCTCCCAACTCCCTCGCAGATGAAATTCTAACTCCTTAAGCAAGCAAGCAAGGCTCTCCACAGCACCACCACTCCCCAACTCTCCAGTCTCAATCTCCTACGCCCGTGCTTATGCCTCCACTGCATTACTCTAAAAGCTCAGCAAGTCCTTCAGGCTCAGTCACTTCTATCCTTTCGGTTACCAGGGTGCCTTTCCCATTGTTTGGCCTGGTGATAGCCTACTTCTCCTTCAAAACAAAAGTGACCTTCTCTGTCCCCTACCAGGGACTTCCAATTCCCTTGGGTCTTCTTTTCTAAGGAAGTATCAAAGCTATATTGCCCTCTCTGTGACTGCGAGCTCCCTGAGGACACAGAAGGTGTTTCTTTCCGGGTGCCTGACATCATCTGGTGGGCACTCAATGCTTATTGGACGTGACATGAAATGACGAGCTTGTCTAAACTGTCCAGTCCTGATTTATGCTGTCCCCATGCCTGCTATAGTTCTCCCAGTGTCCTGATACTCATCCAAAAAAAAAAAGTTTCAACAGACTCATTAATACACCTTTTTATCCAAAGATTGGAATTCTATTTATCAACTATTCAGAATATACTTGAATCAAAAGCAAAAAAAAAAAAAAAATGCTTTCAGAGATGGAGAAAAACAGAAGCCATGCTTTTCTCTATAGAAGAGGCCAGGTATACACTTAATTTAAGGTCACAGACCAGAAGGGGTTGGCTCATCTGCTTCCAATAATCAGAGTTTTGGGGGAGTTTGAAATGATGGCTACTACTATAGAAGCCAATAGTTACCGCTCAAAAAATGAAGAGAGAAACGTGAATGAGGAAAGCACGGCAGACAGTCTGGGGCAGGCACCATGTGAGGAGAGCCCTGAAGTGTTCATTTCGATATTTCCTGAGAGGCTGCAGAACAGGCACAAGTCCTTGCCCTCAAGGAGCTGACAATCCAGTTAAGTCAGATATCTCAACATTAGAAAATCATGTATTTGCAGTTCATCATGAAAAGGATGCTAAGCCATGATATTCCATTAATTTATTCTGATGGCAGGGAAATGAGAACTTAAAAAGCTTTAAATAAAAATTGGTTGAAATGACCAAAAAAGTATCCTTTTTGGTGCTTAATGAGGTTACTCATCAGTACCACATATTGACTCACCTACCATATCATCTACTTGGTATAGGATAAAAGTAGTGCTATTTAAACATATGTGCATATTAATTTATTGGCAATTACTTCTAAGGTGTAAGAAAGAGGTAGCAGTCTATATACTCCATACGGATTAATGCTGCATCATAGTCACAAAAAAAGATAAAATTGTTAAATCTGTATAAATAAAATGAAATCTGTGGTCCATGGTTGGGCCTCAGTGGGTCTGTGAATCCATGCTACTGTTTTTTTGGTTTTTTCTAGGCAGAGGAGTTATAGCTTTCAGATTCTTAAAACAGTCCAGAGTCTATAACCCAAAAAAGGTTAAGAAACAGTGTGCTAGAGACAATTTATGAAGAGCTATGGGGCTCCATGTTCTAGGTCAGCGTTGGCTTGGGAGAGACTGAATATTCAAATAGACAACGGGCAGACCACGTACAACCAGAGCTCTAATTCACAACCTTGGTCATTGGCCCATGAGGGTGGGACCTTGGTCAGTGACTCTTAGCTTCCTTATTTTTTGCCCCTGCTTGCCATTCAGAATCAGCAAGAGAAAGTCAAGTATGCTCTCCACAACAAGCACCTAAGACATCCACTTCTATTAGCCTGCTTCCAGCTCCCCCAGGCCACAGCCTCGTCTCAGAAAACCCTCGAAGGTTTCCTTTTCTCCACTATAAAGTTTCACGTGCCCCTGCCTGCCTCTGTGCATCTGCCAAACCCAAGTGATGGTGGCCAACTCCCTTGCTGGAGTGCACTCTGGTTAACAGTCTGTTTGTTCGCATTTGCATGGTCTTAGTTTATTTCCATAGGCTGATCATCTAACACCTTAGGTAAGAAGTAGAGCCACTGAGGATCAAATGTAAATGCAAGACACCAACAGAATAGTAACATTAACTTGCAAGTTTACGTTTCTACAATAAGGTAACTTTAAAAGACACTGAAAAAAGGAACTGCCAGAGAAGGAGGAAAACCAGAGGAGAGGCACCACTGGGAGGTGAGAGTTTGGATAGAGAAGGCGCCATGGGCAGTCGTACCCAGGCTACAGAAAGAACAGGCTCATGGAGGGCGAGAAGGCTCCCTACATCTGTCTCTCCATTCTGATGTGGACTCAGCCATATCTCATTTACTCTCTGCAGCTCACACAGCCATCCAAACTACCTAAGCCTCAGAAATCCAAAGAACAAGCTCCTCCCACCATCCTACAGTGGCCTGAGTCCAATGTCACAAAGGCCAGTGAAAGGGGAGGTTAGCACAGCAGGCCTGGGTCTCTAGCTCCCAAAGACCAATTCTAAGAGCTGCTTTAATTACTCCTTGAGTTCATCTCCTGTAATTTTGTGTGATGATTCCTGACTCCCCTCTCCAGGCAGGGTGTGACTAAGCATATCTATGTGACAGTCCCTTAAGGTGCTTCCGTTGCCTCACAACTAACCAATGAGAAGTGGCACAAGCTTTGGACATACAACTAAAAGGTGAGCATCAAGTACACTCTGAACTAGCATCTAGGGCACAAAAAGATAGAGGGTGATCACTTAAAGGATCATTGGCTGAATGCAGTGGCTCATGTCTGTAATCCCAACACTATGGGAGGCTGAGTTGGGAAGATCACTTGAGTCCTGGAGTTCAAGACCAGTCTGGGCAGTGAGACCCCACCTCTCCACACACACACACACACAAAAAATAGCTGGGTGATGCACATGTCTGTATTCTCAGCTACTCAGGAGACTGAGGCAGTAGGATCACTTGAGCCCAGTTGGTCAAGGCTGCAGTAAGCCATGATTGCATCACTGCACTCCAGCTTAGGCAACAGAGCCAGACCCTGTCTCAGAGAGAGAAAAAAAAAAAGGATCCTTGATCCACCACATGAGAGCAGGAAAGTAGTAGGAAGAGTAGTCAGACTACCATGGATCAGGGAAGAAATGGGAAATATAATTAAAGACAGAGGGTAATGGATGGAAGGGGATAGAATCTAAAAATATCTAAAATGAGTTGTAAAAGTTCACAGGATTGACATTCAGTATACCTTTGTGTAAACTGCCCAGAACACTTGAATTCCAGATACCATTCCAGAGCACACAGACAGCCCTACAGATCTACTCACCACCAGAGAGAGGGCTACAGACTTCACCATTTCTAGAAATGACTTGAAGATGGAAGAACTGATTGTCCAGGCACACCAGCAGAAATGTGTTCAGATCCTTTCTCAGATGAGATCACAACCAAACACACCCTACATCTCCTTCCAGCCTTATTGCCCCCAAATAATGAGCCCAAGAAAGCATCTTCTTTCCAAGAGTTTACAGGGCTCCATTTTTCGTTTAGTTTGATAGAAACAAAAAGTGTATGGCAGATGACATTTGTTTCAATATGAGAACCAACAAGGAAATATTCGGTTGTAAGATATTAAGATGGGATCCTGAGACTTTTTATTTCCATGGTGATTCAAAATAAAATAACATGAATGACCTTTTCCCTGGTCCTTTTCCTTTAACTTTCAGCCAAATTTATTTAACCCCTCCTGTGAATGAGAAATACCAAAGAAGAATGTTTCAGAGAGTTTTCATCAATATGAGCCACAAGTAGAGCACGAAGAGCACAAACGGGTTAGAGGATAACAGGATTAATTTGTTTTCCCTTCAGCAACTGACATGCTAAACACTGCTGCAGGAAAAGAGGTACCTGGTAAAATGAGACCACCTGGCCAGGGCCTGCAGTTGTATGGTTTGTGTCCTTCATGGAGGCACCTGACCCAGAGGGAGTGGGGGCTAAAGAGCAGCCCCTGCCACAATGGCCCGGCAGAGAAGGGCCACGGCCTAGGAGGGGCGCAAAGAAAAAGGCACCATGTGCTTTCCATAAGACTGAGACAGCTCAGAAGTGGTGCCTTCTTCTAATTGGTCTGGCCAGAGGGGTCACCTTCCTCTCGTCTGCACGAAAGCACCATTTGCTGGTAAGAACCTCGGAGAGGGCACTGGCTTCCATGCATTGTTTGCCATGGGCATCAGACAAGGCATTTACCATAGATGTGAAGCCCCAGCCATGAAAGAACAACTGGTTCTAGCTCTCCTGCCATAAACAGCAAGAAAACTGGGCAAAAGACCTGAAGCAAATGTGTTCAGACGATGGACAACAGGCAGAGTAAAATGAGGATCCCTGAGAGGAGAACAAGGGAAGTGAGCCCTTCGACTGCCCAGGTTTTCTGCCTATAGATACTTTCCAGACCATGGGCCAGGAAGGGGGAACCCAGGCCAGAGCTTGGTGGCCAGAACTGAGTTGCCAGGGATGAGAGACCTGAGAAGCTGAGGCAGCTAGAGTCTGCTGGCCAGGGAGAAGGAAGCAATGCAGAGGGAGAACTCCAGGAATCTGCTCAGGGGCCCTTCAGTCTTTGTCTTTGGCTGAGTAAACTTCACATGCAGGAGGTGAGACTCCAAGCAGCCAGAAAAATCACCAGGAAACAACTAGTACTGAGGAAGCATGTGTAAGCTGGACAATTCCCAGAGCTTGCACGGGGCTTGGAGGCATGAGTTACCACCAGCCACAGAGGAAAGATCTCCTTAAACACCAGGCGGCATTTGGTATAGAGCCCAGAATTGCTAATTGCTACAATTGCTAATTTCTAATTGCTTTGTTCTGTCATACACTTAGCATTATTTACATATGCATTTTTTTCTTAGTATATTTCCTCTAGGCCCATGCAACCACTGACCTACTGTCTTTTTTCTGGACATTTCATATAAATGATACTATAAAATACGTAGCTTTTCTACCTGGTGTCTATCACTTAGCATGTTTTTAAGATTCATTCATGCACACCCAGCATGTTATCAGTACTTTATTCCCTTCTTACTGTGCATAGTATTTTGTTTATCCATTTACCAGTTGATAGGCATTTGGGCTGTTTCTAGCGTGAAGCTATTATAAATACTGCTGCTTGGAACATTCAAGAGTAAGTCTTTGTGTACACATTTATTTTTATTTATCTTGAATAGATACCTAAGACTAAAGCTGTTGGGTCACATGGTAAGTATGTTTATACCCAAAAGTATATTTAACTTTTTAGGAAACGGTAAAACTGTTTTCCAAAGTGTATATACCACTTTACATTCCCGTCAGCAAGACATGAGAGTCACGGTTGCTCCTCATCTTCACCAACACCCAGTGCAGCATCGTCTGTCGTTTTGATTACAGACATTCAAGTGGGAGCACAGGGGCCTCTCACTGCAGTTTTAAACTTGTATTTCTCTAACAATCAATGATGCTGAGAACCTTCTAAAGACGTGTTTAGACTTTAAAGAAGAGAAACGTTTTCTCAATGGAGTTTCTCTCCACATTAGACTATTATAAAGATTAATTCCTACCCAAGTCCAAACTACTTCCTTAGCCCATCACACTGATTTTTCTGTTCCATATCTATTCAGTCCTTTGACCTCTTTAACCACATTCAAGCTCCTTCATAGTCTTTGTGTAGACATTCGTTATTATTTCCCTTGGGTACCTAAAAGTAGAACAGCTGGGTCATGTGGTAAGTAAATATTTGTAAACTTCACATTTAATACTTGTTTTGTGGTCCAGATGCCCAAATTAATGTGTTAATTTATTTTGGGAAATTGTATTTGATTACTAATGTTTATACTAGATAACACACGTACCTGAGGCACTATGCTAAAGTAATCGTTATTCCTTTAAGTCTCAAGTTTCTAACTATTTAAGCATGTATAATCAGATGGCACATGGATGTAATAGTCCCAAGCAGCTAACAGTCTAGTTGATGAGACAAGAGGTAATTAGATAATTCAAGATATTAAACTGTCTTCATGACATGACACTATAAGAAGTAGTACTCTGCACTAAGAGTAAGCAGCCCTCATTCAGTTTATGGTCTGCCTTGAACATGGGCTTTAGGATCCTAAGTAGTCACTTAACCTCATTCAACCTCTCTGCAACTTCAGTAGTAAAGTAGGGTCACTACCTACATAACATACTTCACACTGCTGTGCATCGTGGGGTGTGATGGAAAGAACATGGCTTAGGAGCTAGGCAGACTTGAATTCAAATCTAGATTCAATAAATGCTTGTGCTCTTACTGGATCCAAAAGCTATTCTAAGTGCATTTCACATATTATTTTCTCTAATTCTCACAATAACCCTACAGCATCGATCCTATTATCATCCACATTTTATAAACGAGGGAAGTGAGGCTTAAAGATTAAATAACTTGCCCAAGGTCCACAATTAAATACAGGCATGCATTGCTTAAGGAATATGTTCGGGAAATGCATTACGAGGCAATTTTAACCTGTGCAAGCACCATAGAGTGTATTTATACAAACACAGATGGTGCGGCCTACTATGCACACAGGCTGTATGGTATAGGCTATTGCTCCTAGACTACAAACCTGTATGGCATTTCCTGGAGGCAACTGTAACACAATAGTAGGCATTTGTGTATCTAAACATAGAAAAGGGGCCAGGCACAGTGGCTCACGCCTGTAATTCTAGTACTTTGGGAGGCTGAGGCGGGTGGATCACCTGAGGTCAGGAGTTCGAAACGAGCCTGGCCAACATGGTGAAACGCTGTCTCTACTAAAAATACAAAAAAAAAAAAAAAAAAAAAAAATAGCCAGGTGTGGTGGCAGGCTCCTGTAATCCCAGGTACTCGGGAGACTGAGGCAGGAAAACAGTTTGAATGTGGCAGGCGGAGGTTGCAGTGAGCCGAGATTGCGCCACAGCACTCCAGTCTGGGAGACAGAGCAAGACTCCATCTCAAAAAAATAAATAAAATTAAAAAAAAAATACAAAAGGTACAGTAAAAATACGATACAAAAGATTTTAAAAATGGTACAGCTGTCTAGGGCATTTACCATCAATGCAGTTTGCAGGGCTGGCCATTGCATCAGGTGAGTCAGTGGGTGAGTGGTGAGTGAACGTGAAGGCCTAGGTCATGACCATACACTACTGTAGA